>NW_020175053.1:5874056-6020370 GCF_003031525.2 Neophocaena asiaeorientalis asiaeorientalis
AACCACGGGCTCGCACCCCTCTCGCCGGCGCCCTCAGCACGGCGCGCGCGGCACGCCGGGACTCGGGGTTCCGGGACGCGTGACCCGCGCTCTCCGGAAGTGGCGTCACAGCGTGCGCGTGGCGCGGAGCCGCTTCCGCAAACAGAGTCGCGGATGGCTGGACGGTGAGTGTGTGGTTGCAACGCTGGGTTTCGTGCTCTTTGTGTGTAGCCGCGCCCGCCCCGGTGGAAGAGGCCCTCAGACCGCTGGTAGTGCCGGGTCCGTGGGCGCTGACGCCCCTCCGCTCAGAGCCGGCCCGGGTTCGGGAGGCCCTAGAGCGGCTTCAGGCCCGCTGGGCTGCCGGAGCCGGAGCGGCCGGCCGCCTGGCCTGCGTAGTGGACTGGAACCTGAGCCGAGCGGCGCCGGGGCAGCTCAGTGAGTCCTCGGGCTCGAGGAGACCCGGCCCGCCGGCGGGTTGGGCGTGGAGCTCACCTGCTTGAGCTCGAGTCCCCGGGCCGGCGGTTCCCGTGAAACCTCGGGTGTGACTGCCGCGCAGGTCACCGAGATGCAGGTGTGGTCGTTCATGCGCATCTCTGTATCTTTCGACTCTGTACCTGAGTTCTTCCTCGAGGGTTCCGAAGGACAGCCCTCTTGGGTCTGGACCTTACTCTTTGTTCACCTTAGACGCTCGGCCTCAGTCTTATCCATCTTTGGGTTCGTTTGGAAATCCGTGTTTATTCTGACCGAATTGTCTTTAGACCATCTCATCTGTGGAAATGTCACAGATAAATATAAATAAAATTAACTTTTATTCCCAATAGAGAATTTAGATATTACATTTACAGCTAAAATTATTTATAGCTAAGGATAAGTTACATTAAAACCAGTTTCTATTTCCTTATTAAGAAATAAATGGTAGGAGAGGATAGGGACTTGATAATTTGGTGGATAGTTTTACTAGATAATCATTTTAAGCAGTATTCATAAAATTACATTTCTGGGTAATTTTTTCCTCTCTGCTTCATTTCTTCCTGTTTTGGCACGTCTTGGTATCTTGTTACCTCAAACCTTGGGTAGTGAAAGTTAATATCCCTTGAAACCCTTCCCGGTTTAGAGTGACTTGTTTTTACCCATTCCATTAAGCGACTTTATTTCTTATTCTGTTTCTTTACAGGGAACACCGCCCGCTTCATAATTTTCAGGTTCTGAATTTGCTGAATCTCACTGATTTTTGGACTTTTGCTTTTTCTTTTACATTTGGTTTGAATAATACAGCCTAACATTTTAGTAGTATATCAGCTGTAAACTTCTTGAAGACTAATTCACATAGTGTCTTATTGAGCTTCTCTGTAGTAGGCGTTCACTCAACTTGTTGAATGACTTAATAAATTCCTGTCCAATAAATAGCTCACTTATTTTTCTCCCCCTCCCATTTCACACATAGGCTTAAGAACATTTGAAAGAGACTAATGGTCATTAAGTTGCAGGCTGGGTCTTGAAACTTCTTGTCCACCCAATTCTACTTTCTTCACTTTCCACCTAATTCTGACACCCATTACGAAGTAAGGATTTTAGAAGTCAACTGTAGGTTCCCAGACTTCTCCTGTTCTTGGTTTTCAGTGTCCCTAGGCCAAAAGAAATACCTAGTAGTTTCCCTTACTAAATAGTTTAGTCCAAACAATTTAATAAGCGTGTCCTGACAACTTTGTATTTAAAAATAATGCACGGATTGAAAAAAAATTGTGTTTAATTCTTAGCTAACCACGAATGCATACTACTGGAATATGTACATCTGTTGAGTACTGGATATCTTCTCAAGCCTTGAGATCGGATTTGACATCATCTTCGTTTCCTGTTTTACACTGATTTTCTGTGGTACCACCAGTCTCAGCTTCACAAGCTTCTGGTGTCATTTAAAGAAATGTAGTGCAATCTACTCAGTTAAAACTATGCTCTATTTGAAGCTGTATCTGTGATATTTTCCAGATGTCAGATGTCACTACCGTTGCCTTAAATTTTGAAATATTCTCCTGTGCCCATATCAGTTTGTTATAGAGTCCAGCGCACATTTGGGGAACCAAGGCTGTAGGGTAAGGATCAGGATAGAAATGGAACCGACTTCATTTACCACGACTTCGTCAGTTTTAATGCCAATGGTGACTTTTATGGACAAAATTGTAGAAGTGTTCGGGGATTATAATTAGTACTTCCACATTAGCATTTTCAGAAATTCATATGCGATATATATCAATATTGTTTTCAATATTCTTTAATGAGGTTTTTTAAACTCTTAGTTGATCGCTGAAATTAAATGACTAGTATCTGGTTTAAATTGTTTTTAAAGTCTTAGCATTACATTTACAAGTAATATGAAATTTTTGCCATTCCAGTGTTAGTTCATGAAGTTTTACCATCTATTTAAGTAATCAAAAATGGAAAATTCTGCAAAAGCAGAGGAATGTGAAAAGATCTCTCATGAAGAGGCAAAGACATCAATAGATTCAGAAACAGAGTCTTCATTCATTGTTAATGAAAACACAACCTCTCCTGGGACTGGGTTTTCTGAAAAGGCTCCTACTTGTGGGCAAGTAGACACTCCAAAAAAGAGAAAAATGGAGTTTGAAGATGATCTTGTAAAGGAAAGTTCTAGTTGTGGGGAAGACACTCCATCCAAGAAAAGAAAACTTGATGCTGAAATTGCCCCAGAGGAAAAAGGTTCTGGTGATGATGAAGGCATTTCAAGGAAAAGAAGAATGGAAACTGATGGTTTTCCAGAAGATGAACCTACTGGAGATGACACTCAGAAAAGGAGAAAAATAGAACTTGAAGATGTTCCTGAAAAGCAAAAGGTATTTTGAGTGTATTTTCTTTTATTCATAATGGAATATGTCAGATTGAAATCTGGAGCAGTTGTGAAATAATACATTTTGTTTTACATAATTTTAATAACTTAAGAATGTTCTTTTTTTTAATTTAATTTTTATTTTATATTGAAGTATAGTTGATTTACAATGTTGTGTTAGTTTCAGGTATACAGCAAAATGATTCAGTTATACATATACATATATCCATTCTTTTTCAGATTCTTTTCCCATATAGGTTATTACAGAATATTGAGTAGAGTTCCCTGTGCTGTACAATAGGTCCTTGTTGATTGTCTATTTTATATATAGTAGTGTGTATATGTTAATCCCAAACTCCTAATTTATCCCTCCTTCCCACCTTACCCCTTCAGTAATGATAAATTTGTTTTCCAAGTCTGTGAGTCTATTTCTGTGTTGTAAATAAGTTCATTTGTATCATTTTTTAGATTCCACATATAAGTGATATCATGATATTTGTCTTTCTCTGACTGACTTCACTTAGTATGATAATCTCTAGGTCCATCTATGTTACTGCAAGTGGCGTTATTTCATTTTTTTTATGGCTGAGTAATTTTCCACTGTATATGTGTACCACATCTTCTTTATCCATTCCTCTGTCATGGACATTTAGGTTGCTTCCATGTCTTGGCTATTGTAAATAGTGCTGCAGTGAACATTAGGGTGCATGTATCTTTTCGAATTCTGGTTTTCTTTGGATATATGCCCAGCAGTGGGATTGCTGGATCATATGGTAGTTCTATCTTTAGTTTTTTAAGGAACCTCCATAGTGGTTGTACAGTTTGTACCAGTTTACATTCCCACCAACAGTGTATGAGGATTCCCTTTTCTCCACACCTTCTCCAGCATTTATTGTTTGTAGAGTTCTTGATGATGGCCATTCCGACCTGTGTAAGGTGATACCTCATTGTAGTTTTGATTTGCATTTCTCTAATAATTAGTGATGTTGAGCATCTTTTCATGTGCTTTTTGACCATCTGTAGGAATGTTCTATTTTTAATAGACATCGTCTTAAGATAGAGTAGGGTTTTAACTCTTGTAATTTAGTTATTTTCTATGTGGGTACAACTTCTGCTAATGAGATAATTTTTATCTTATTTCAGAAATCTTATTTAACTAGAAACTTGAAAGGTAGTTTTTATAGTTTACTTTTTCTTAGTACTTTCAAAAACACAACAGTGTAAGGTCCAGATGATTTAATTAGGTGTTCCTAATTAATTTTTAAATTTTGTTTCCCTTTTAACTAGGTGTTCATTTTTTTCCCTTTTTAATTAGGTGTTCATCTCTTTTTTTTCTTTTAATTAGATGTTCATCCTCTTTTTTTTTCCTTCGTAATTAGGTGTTCATCTCTTTTGTGTCTGAAGTATTTGAGATTATCACTTACAATGATAAATATCAAGATGACACCCATCTTTACATTCTTTTCTTAATGTAATTCCTTAAACTATGGTGTTCCCACTTCTTATTAGGGTAGTTACATACAATTTTAGCTAAGCCTGGTATTTAGCAAGAATATTATAAAGCAAGGGATAGCAAGTCATTTTCATCTGGAAATACTATATTGTGGCGGGATCTGAGTTGGAATCTGGATTACTCAATGAATGAGTAAAATCCTGCCATCACTCCTCAGGAAGAAAGTAGCAGATAAGCCACATGTTTGTCATTGGTAGAATGCAAATCTTTGTAACAGAGAGGAGCTTGTATCATAAATGTAGTTTTTAAACTTTTACTAGCAGTGGAACCCTTTTTTCAAGTGAAAATCGTAAACCTTTTACCTATTTTACATGTCAGATGAAACACTTTGGTTGAGCAGGGGAGTGGGGGGATCTGAAGCTCTTTACCTTCCTGGCATTTTTGCAGAATGCTTAGGGTCTTAGATAGAGAGTACAAATTGAAACTTGAATTAGACTAATAGCAAATAATAGAAATCACTGACACTGAACATAGCCTGTTGAGTTCCCATCTCATTGTGTATATTATCTCACTTAATGCCCACAACAATTTTATAGTAATATAATAAATGTATTATTTCTATTTTATATTCTTATAGGAACTTCATCCACTGACTGACATTTACTGAATTGAATAAATCAGAACTCTGGAAGAGTACTGGTTTTATTAATACATTAACACCAAATTCTATAGATGAAAATCAAGATGAAAATTTTTTAAATCAGGAGATGTTTTTGAAAATAGGGAACAGGGGAAAATCTTCCATGTGATTATAATTAGGATTTCTGTGGTTATGCCATTGCTTAATGAAGTTTACCAATTTCAGTAGTATTTTATCCGTATATAGGTCAGATGCTCTTTTAGACTAATTTTTTTCATGTTCAGCTTCTTAATTTTATTCAATTCTTTTATTTTCAGAACTTGGAAGAAGGACACAGCTCAGCAGTGGCTGCTCACTACAATGAACTCCAGGAAGTTGGTTTGGAGAAGCGTAGCCAAAGTAGAATTTTTTACCTAAGAAACTTTAATAATTGGATGAAAAGTGTCCTCATTGGTATGCTTGTTTTTTGATTTATAGTTTTGAATTTTTAATTTCAGCTTATGTCTCATTTTTACTCCCCAAATGGTTAATCATACACAAAGCTACTAGGTCTTTAGTTACTATTCATTTAATCATCAAAGCTTGGCTTTATAAGACTGGAGCCAAAACTGAAACTAAGCGTTTTAGGTAAATTTTTTTCATATTTACTTATGATTGACTACATAAGATAGCAATGAGTTTTTAATTAATATTAGGTTGATGAGTTAATCAGGCTTTCAGAAGGCAGCGTGCTTTTACATTTAGAATCAAGCTAACCTAGTGCTATTAAATAATCTGTTTTACTCTAATAGTTTTGGAGCAATGATATATTGTTGAATTAAACATTTGGGTTCCATTAGGTCAAGAAAATGGGCAGTGCCATGATCTTTTATCTCTAGGCCTTTAATGAGTTGGTAAAGGTCATCATGTGTATTGATTGTCCATTGAACTTGTTTTTTCTTCTGGGGAGAAATAAAGTTTACTCTGAGGATTGATGAAGACATTCAGCTTTTTAGACAGCATTTTATCTATGTAAACTCACCTTTGATATTAAAATGGAAGTCAGTGGAGGAAATATGATTCAGAATATATTTATTACTTTGTGTATCAAGTACATTAAATAGTCACTTACCTGAGATTAGAGAATTTTTAAAAGCCAGTAGATTTTGGAGTTTTTCACAAAAAGGTTTTTTTTTAATTTTGGTTTCTGTTTTTGTTTTCTAAAAAGCCAACCTCAGAAAAAGTGAGAATGCTTTCATATTTACACTGAAAAGAATAAAGTGCTAATTATGGCTACTTTCTACTAGTTTTAACAATAATTTAGTAATTTTAAAAGATAAATTATCCGTTCTGAGAAGTGTCAGGAGTGGGAACTAGACTCATTATTTCGAACACATTTTAATAATTTTCTTTGTTTTATTATAAAAATAAGACTTATTTGACTCTGCTACTTGTCAGCCAGGGTAAATGAATAAACGAACTTCTTTTTATTTGTTTATTTTTTTTTAGGTTACTTATTATGGCATTTTTACTCTATACTCGTAATCTTTGGTTGCTGTTCCTAATTTCTTTTCAGTTTTTCTCTTCCTTTCCTCATCATCCTCAGTAATGCAGATAAGTTATCATTGAGTATTTTTCCTAATGTGTTGTTTATTCATGTATTTATTCATTGAATAAATATTTTTAAGTTCAGCACTATTTTTCACATTGTTGTATTATTTTTATAAACAGGGAAATGGGTGGTTTTTAAAAACACGTATGTCAGACTTGGCAAAAATTTATCTCTCAGCATATTTATGGTATTATATCTTCTTCAGCTGTTCCAGCAACTCTCTCAATGGGTGCTTTGCTATCTGCACCTGTCTTTCTGGTCCTGCTGTAATCAGTGTGGTCTGTGCCAAATTCCCTTGCTGCCTTTTTTCTTTTTCTTCTCAACACCCATTCTTTGTTGTTCATTTTTGCTTCCTTGTTGCTGCTTATAGCTAGTGATAGTTGAGTACAATGCTTGAATGTGATAAAGATATCTTTGAATAATGTTTCATGAAGATTTCCCCTCTCATTAATCTTATGTGGAAATAAAGAGATTTTATAATTCTTATTTTCACTCTTTCCGTATTATATTTTATGCTGGGTTTTTTTTAAGATTCATAGCAGAAAGTTGAATATGGAACACTTGTACTTCTGTGACAGTAAAAGGCAGAAGTACTTATACAGAATATTCTAGCAGTCAAAATAGTACACATAAGAAATAGAAAACATTAAACTCAGAATGATAGACAGGAAGAGTAGATCTAGGATTCAGTATTTTATCCAATTTTAGAATTGCTGAATATTTCATTGTCTAAGAATATTAATATGCCTTTAACTTATGTTTGAACCATTTGGCTATTGATGTAAGGGACATGCTAATGTTATTCGTTGGATCTTAATGTGATTTGGTAGATTGGGATAAAAGACTCCATTTTTATTTCAGAGTTTTTAAGAATTCTGATGATAGTAAAATTAAGAGGTATGTATAGTTTTTTGACTAGTTTAGAGGTAAGCTTGACATCTTTTATCAAAACCATGGTCTCTTGTGATCCCATAATTATTACGTGTATAGTAAGCTAAACACTTAGCTTTGGAAAGAGAACTACAAAAAATTATGAATAATTTTTTTCTTATCATGAGCAAGTGTTCAGTATTCTTGTATTAATTAGAATTTAAAATGTTTGCTATTGACCCACCAAGGTCATGTGGCTTCTTTGTACTATTAAACTTCTTTTTAATAAAATGAGAGAGAAAAAATAAAATGTTTGCTATTTAATGTTGAATCAAATTCTGAAAATAACCTTCAAAAACCTGTCTTAGCTTCTAAAATACCAGACACATGCTCTTTCATCTTTAATACTGAAGGATCAAGTTAATTAACTCTTAGTCAAATTTTGAAATATTTTCTATAAGTTATGAATTAATTACATAAATGAATGTGTTTATATTACACTAAGTCCCCTACACAAGAACGAGTTTTGTTCTGAGAGCACGTACATAAGTCCAGTTTGTTTGTAAGGCCGACAAAGTTAGCCTGGGTACTCAACTAACACAATTGCTTTATAGTACTATACTGTAATAGGTTATCATGACTTCTCACACATATAATACATAAAAAACAACCATAAAATATTTTTAAACTTACAGTACAGTTCCTTGAAAAGTACAGTAGTACATTACAACAACCTGTGCTTCTTAGCAGGACCAGCTACATCACCACTGCTTTTACAATAGCTTCTGGACCGTCGGGGCTTGAAATAATACTGTACTACTGTACTCTGTACTCTGTACAGTACTGTACCGTAAAATACACAAAAGCACAATCACTTGTAGAGCATGCATGTGACAATGTATGCCAGACACATGAACTAACTTACGTGATTGGACATAACGAACACACATTCACATCTTTGAAAGTTCTCTAATTTGAATGTAGGGGACTTACTGTACGTGTCAGGCAGAAGTTAGTAGGTTATTAGGGGTAACAGTTTATGCTTTAGTAAAAATGGAGAAGAGATCATTTATTATGACTTAATTTTCTCTTTTAGGAGAATTTTTAGAAAAGGTGCGACTGAAAAAAAAACGTGATATCACTGTTTTGGACCTGGGATGTGGTAAAGGTGGAGATTTGCTCAAGTGGAAAAAGGGAAGAATTGACAAGCTAGTTTGTACTGGTAAGACAGATAATGGCATGGGAAAGAATAATTTGTGGTCTGTCAGGTAAATGTAAATAAGAAAGATCTCATTATGGACATAATACCAAAATACCTTACCACAAGATGTCTGGGGGCTAGGCATGAGATGGGTGTTTTCTAAAATGAGTAATGAGACTTTACTGATGGTGTTAAAAACAAGGATGATTGGAGTCATGTCGGACTCCATGTTTGAAGCACAAGCTTGGAAAGGCTTTCACTGGTCAAAGATAGGATAGTTTCTTCATTAAAAAAGAGAGTGATTACAAGGGACTTCCCTGGTGGCACAGTGGTTAAGAATCCGCCTGCCAATGCAGGGGACACGGGTTCGAGCCCTGGTCTGGTAAGATCCCACATGCTGCGGACCAACTAAAACTAAGCCCGTGCGCCACAACTACTGAACCCCGTGTGCCTAGAGCCCGTGTTCCGCAACAAGAGAAGCCACCTCAATGACAATCCTGTGCACTGCAACAAAGAGTAGCCCCCACTCGCCACAACTAGAGAAAGCCCGCGCACAGCAACAAAGATCCAACGCAGCCAAGATTAATTAATTAATTAATTAATTTTAAAAGACAGTGATTACAGTGGATTGAAACATGAAATAAAGGGGAAAAATCTCGTTCACACTTGGAGGGAGCAAGGAAACTTACTCATTCTGAAATTCATAAACTAAGGGAGGAGGTGGCGAGTATTTATCTTCTCTAACCCTGTATAAACCATATTTCAACGTAACCAAATGGTTGAAAAGAAAAATACCTCTTTATTGAAAAATCATGATGAATAAATTTTTCCACGCTTGGTAAAATAATAGATCTAAGCTATTAGGTGAAAAGTTGATAGGAACTTAACTGGATGAATCAAGTGCCTGAATCTGCTGGTCAGTCTTAACCCTGAAGAGGGACAAGATGATGTCATGTTCCTTGCTGTGGGAAGTACCCAGCACCACCTGTGGAGTAGTATTGCCTAAATCGGCACTTGTCAAAGTTTTTGGTTTTATGACCATAGTACATTCTTAAAAATGATTGAGGACCCCAGAAAGCTTTTGCATATGTGGTTATATCTGCTGATTATAGAAATTAAAACCGAGAATTTAAAAAATATTTATTATAGATAAAATGTAGTGAGAAGACTGGCATTTTAAAAGTACTTTTGCAAATTCCTTTAGAGTCTGGAATAATAGAAGACAACTGGATTCTCACACCTGTTTCTCCATCAATATGTTTTTTTTTTTTTTTTACATCAATATGTTTTGATGTGTTATTTTATTTGATGAGTAGTTGTGAAATGGAGTGTTTTAATAGCCTTTTCAGATAATTGAGGATATTCATCTTTGATACTACATCAAAATTCGGCAAGTGGTAGTTCCTTTAAAGGTTAGTTACAGCGTGGAATCTGAAACCATATTGGTGAACTTTTTGTGTTCTGTTATATTTAAATCCATTGGTCTATCTTGCACTTCGCCCTGCAGGATTTTGTAATATTTGGAAAATAATGTTCACTAAAGTTATGCAAATCTTCTAAATGTTGACATCAGGAAATCACATTTGTTTAATATCACCATCGGTCAGAAAAGTCTTAAGTATTGGGAAGATGCCCAGCCGGTGGTGGTAGATAAAAGTTTGTCAGAGTTGGAACTTTCACTTGAAAGCTCAAATTTATCATTGGTAACAAATACAGTCCGTAGTTTTCATGAAATGACAGGCTCATTTTTTTCACTATGAAGAAAAGGTCTGCCAAATTACAAAGTCTGAATAACCAGTTTGTCTGTCAGTGGTTCTTTAAGTGAAACAATTTTGTGTGAAAAAAGTGGGCAGTACAGCTTACAGCGCAGTCAACCAGTCCTGTTCAGGCAGACTTTGTTATGTAGCAGAAATGTTTTGAAGATTTCATAAAATTAATTTTTACTGCTTATCAAGGACATTCTTAAATGAAATTGGATTTTTTCCCCCCTTTTTTCTTTCTGTGCTGGCTTATAGCAGTGAAGAATATATCAAGTATTACCAGTACCATTGGTGCCCCTACCTTGTATTCATGACAAAGTACCCACCGTTGCTTTTGTACCTGCAGTGCAAATCTCAACACTGGGAAAAGGCAAATAACATTTTATTAAGAAACTATAAAGAGCTGGGCGTATAGTGTTAGGTTTTATAATCCAAATTGGAATTTAAACTTTCTGCTTTTAACTTTGAATAAGCATTTAAAAATCATGGTAGAACTTTTCTGTTGTCAGTACCTATTGAGAAAGTGGTTAATTCCTTTTGAAAAATAAGAGGGCATTTCCATTGGAACAAAAGACTTTCTTTGTTTTGAAGGAAATAGAACCTTTTTGCTTTTCGAAGGCTAGATTCCCTGCCAAAGTTTAAAAGTTGAGATGAAGTCTAGATTTGTGCCATTTTTGCATTTCCATTTTAACTCTGTGGGCCTTTGTTGACATTACTAATACCCGTCCCCCTTCCAGATATTGCTGATGTTTCTGTCAAACAGTGTCAGCAACGGTACGAGGACATGAAAAATCGTTGTCGTGATAATGAATATATTTTCAGTGCAGAATTTATAACTGCTGATTGTTCAAAGGTATGTATTTTTTTTATTTGTCTGTTTTTGTATTTTAGTATGAGTAAATGGTTTGCTTTAAAAATCAGCTCATTTTTTAAAAATTTGCTTTGAAACATTAAAAATCTTTAGGACATGGATTTTGAGTTTCAACTAGAAATTCCATTAATGATAAATTTCCTTAAATGACCCAGTGAATACTTCTGGGAATTTTTAGCTTTTAATACTTTTACTTTGGAAATCATTTGTTGCTTCTCTGTTTGGACACGATTTATTTTCTAGTATTTTGAAATAGATCTGCACTTCATTTTGTTTACCTTGTAATTTGTTTGGGTGGTTTCCCAGCATATCACAGTCTGGTGACACCTGTTTCCGAATCTCTTTAACAGCTGAAGTTCAAGACTATAGAGGCACTCGAAATGCTGGAAGTCCCCCCCTTGAACATTTCTTTTCTGACTCCTTAGCTCATTTAACTATTATAGATACCTGTAACCCTACACATTTTGTTTGCAGTTGTGAAAGTGGAAGGAAAAGGGCTAGAAAGTTGGAAACCTTTAAAAACACTTCTGCATTTTAAAAAGATGTCCCAGGGAGTTCCCTGGTGGTCCAGTGGTTAGGACACAGTACTTTCACTGCCGTAGCCTGGATTCAGTCCCTGGTTGGGGAACTAAAGATCCCGCAAGCTGCATGGTGCAGCCTAAAAAATAAAAAATGTCCCGAAGACCAGCTTTGTGGTTTTTTTTAAACCCAAGTTACTGTTCAACATCATTTTACTTTAGTTTTCAAGTAAAGCCAGTTAAAGGTTCAACTCCTTTAAATGTCATGTTTGATATCTTTTTTAGCATTATTTCAGAACCTCTAGTTTTTAAAATTACTGTGAAAATGGGAATCAGATTCTATTGAATCAGAAAGAAAGAACGTTTTTATTATGATCTTTATGATATGTAATGAGAAAGAGTAGGTTGGTGGGAGGTCATGTCTACTTTTAAGGATCCTAATTCTAGAAATTAATTCACTAAATTTTTATGTCCCAGCCAACTTCAAAGTCTTGACCCATTTTAATTTGTTTCAGGAACTTTTGATTGATAAGTTTCGTGACCCAGAAATGTGCTTTGACATCTGCAGTTGTCAGTTTGTCTGCCATTACTCATTCGAGTCCTATGAGCAGGCTGACGTCATGCTCAGAAATGCATGTGAGAGACTGAGCCCTGGAGGCTATTTTATTGGTACCACTCCCAATAGCTTTGAATTGATGTAAGTACTTTTATATGTTGTGGTTTATAAAATACTCAAAATTAAGCTTATTTTAGAGTAGCAAGTGTTTATTAGGAATAAAGTTTACAGAACATGCCGTGTTGATCTTATAAGGGCTGAGCACTTTGATAATGTATTTGAGTAGATACTCAAATTTTAAGTTAAAAAGTTAGATTTGCAGATGAACCTTTAAAACATCTTTCTGTGTAAGTTGGAGATTGATGTTACTTCCAGCCAAAAAGCCAGAGGTGATATTGCTAGACAAACTCCAGATCAGATGTGAGGCATTGAGACTTAACCAGCTGTCATGATAGTGAAACCTACTTCCAGCATAATTTTATTAGTGAGATTGTTAATGATCTTTTAGTGTATAGCTTCTTAAAAGTAGCTCAAATCCAATTAAAAGCTAATCTTTATAAAATTGCATCATGTGTGTGTCCCCCTCCCATATTTAATCTGATCAAAATAAATTTGACCTAATAACAAATTTAATCTTTTTGTTTTGGTTTGGGGATAACTTTTATAGAAGACGCCTTGAAGCTTCAGAAACAGAATCATTTGGAAATGAAATATATACTGTGAAATTTGAGAAGAAAGGAGCTTATCCTTTATTTGGCTGCAAATATGACTTCAACTTGGAAGGTGTTGTGGATGTCCCTGAATTCTTGGTCTATTTTCCATTGCTAAATGAGTAAGAATGTCATTAATCTGTTAACTATTCTCTTTTTGCGTAAGAGAGAAAGAAAAGGAAAAAAAATCAGTATTTATGTTTGTTTCTTATTTTAAGTGGGATGCTAAGAAGAAGTATAGCCTTATTTAAAAAAAAAAAAAAAGAATAACTTCAAATCCAGGGTTGGTGGCATAGGTCTCTTGCAGCCTTACTCATTTAGTTTCTTTTATTCCTGGAATTATTTCATCCTGTAGGCAAGAAAGGGAGCCTGTTGCCTGCAAGTTGTGGAAGAAAATAACTGACACTATAAATAGCAAAAGACTTGTTTTTAAGTAACTGCTGGCACTTTGGTAACATAAAATGAGTCTTCCCAAAGTAGAGATCCTCCTTTTGACAGGGATAGGTATTAAAAGTTGTTTTATATTTCGCTATAGCTTATGAAATTGCCTCTGTCTCACGGGCAATGGCAATAATAAATTGATTATTCAGGAATGAATAATCAGGAATTCCTGATTCAGGAATGTATTCACTCATGCACCTGAATTCCTAGGAGTCCGGGCAAACCACAGGGAAAGCTGGGGTTTCAGGTAAGGCCCCAAGGCCCCAAGGCCTTTTCTTGGTCTTGGGGGTCTCCCTGATAGGGAACGTGGAAGAGTCCAGTTAAATGCAGGCCATGTCACAGCTGACCAAACTGCATTTCCTTCTTTTTAAAACAAAGCTGAGGAAGAGGAAGGGCTTTATTTTTTTTACTTATATTTGGCTGGTGATTATTTGAATTGTGTCTCAGGCAGCTTGTAAAATTATGGGTGTAGGATTTTCAGGAGTTCTACAATATATAAAAATTATATACAATAATATGAGAAAATGAAGTAGCATGTGACTAAACATGGAAAATACTATGCACAATTTATAAATATGAACTATAAAATTAAAAAATTTATATCACATATTCCTTATAATTAGCAAACTTTGGGGAAATGTTATGCTCTTCAACTTTATGAAAGAAAAATATTAAACATTTTAGTATGTTGTTTTATATGTTTGGTATGTTAGCTTGGTGTTTGGGGTTGACAAAGGTGGTGATTTAAGTATACGCCAAAATATAAAGAATAAAATGAAAGTTTTTTTAAAAAAATGCTAGGCATACACTAGCAATTTTTTCTGCTTATATTGCCTAATGATTATAAACATATAAAGTCATAAAGTATCACTTTAATATTTTAAACTTTTAAAAATTATTTATTAAGACAGGTATTCATTCAGGGAGACAATCAGAAAATGCATAGGGATTTTGAGATACCCTTCTGCCATTTCGTTAATTAGCTTTTACATGGCAAACCTATTCAGATTGGTCAAAGTGAGTCTCAGTTCTTTGTAATTATGGTATTTCTTAGGGTTAAAGCTTGGTTTCATTTGTAAAGGCTCATTTTGGATATTTATGATAGAAAATGAACTACCTGGAATAGAAGAGGCTTTTATATTTACTCATGTTGTCTTTCCAAGGAGGGCTAATGCTAATTACAGGGACTCCTGCCTTACGTTTGCCTCTTACATGCAAATCCAAGTGGCCCGCAAATGTTTCCTTCACTCTGTCCCCTCATCTGTCACCTCACAAGTCCCCTTTCAGACTTTTTCCCTTTCTTCCTCTCCTCCTTTTGTGCTACCTGAAATCATCCTCAGGTTCCCTTTTGTTGTCTACAGCTACATAGTAATCAACTTCAGCAAATGCACTCGGAAAAAATAACACACACAAAGCATAACAGGGAGACCTAATGTCATTGAGGATTTAAGGAAGCCACCTTGGAAAAAGTGATGTTTAAGTCAACATCTAAAGGCTGTCTAGTTGGAGAGTGGAAGGGAGAGTGTTCCAGGCGTAAGGGACGATATGTGTGAAGGCCCCGAAGTGGGATGGACAGAGCTTGGCTAGTTCAAGGAGCTGAAGGAAAGCCATTGTGACTGGGCCTTAAGGAATCAGGGCCCAGCTGGCTCAAGATGAGGCAGCACTCCTGTATAAATGAGTGCCTTAGAGGCCATGTTAAAGGCTTTTGAATTGTGCCCTAAGTGTGCTGGAGAGCCAGTGAAGGGTGTGAAGGAGGGACATGACCTGTGCACTGCTAAAAGCATAATCTGGCTGCAGTTGGAAAATTGGTTGAGGGAGGGTAAGAATAGCAGCGAAACAAGCGAAGTGGTACAGCTGTGTGGTGATGGTGTTGGAGCAGGATGGTGGCGAGTGACGGGGTCAGAAGTGGGCCTGTTTGAAGTATGTTGTATAGGTAAACGGAGAGGACATGGTGGTGTGCTGAACACTGGGCATAGAGAGGGGGAGGCGTGGATCGTTAGATAGATTTACTGAAATAGCAAAGACTGGCAGAAGAACAGGCTAGTGGGATTCAGCCCTGGAGGTGGAGAGTTAGAGCACACCTGTGACAGTCCTGGTGGAGATTTCTAGGGAGCAGTGCAGTGACAGGCCAGGACTGAGCTACCGTAGCTGTTGGCAAGCTGTATACGTCAGGGAGTGACAGTGAGCAAGGTTCTGGGCCACACTTTTCAGAACCATGACATTTGGAAGTTAGGAAAAGAAACCTGTAAAGCAAACTGTGAAGAACCAGTTCAAGATGTAGGATAAAAATTAATAGTGTGTCTTGCCAGGGAATCCAGTAGATGAAAGAGACTATTTTAAGAAGGAAGTTGGCTACTATTTTCAATGCCACTGTGAGGGATCGAGTCAAATGAAATGGAGTTGGTAGAAAAGTGTTCCTTACAGCCTGTGGTCCCCATCTCACAGCCTTTCATTTCATTTCCTGGCCTGTTATGTTACTGGAGTTCCCTGTGACCCAGTGAGATTTAACTGCACATTTCCTTCAGGTCAGTGGTGTGTTGCCCTTCACTCATTTTCCATGGTCCTCTTGTGAATTTGTAAAGGTTTTTAGTTAAGCCCAGAAGATGTTACTGTTGCGTGTGGAATTACAAATATTTTGGAAGCCTTTTCATTAAATAATCTTTTTTGGACAGAATGGCGAAGAAGTACAATATGAAACTAGTCTACAAAAAAACATTTCTGGAATTCTATGAGGAAAAGATTAAGAACAATGAAAATAAAATGCTGTTAAAACGAATGCAGGCCCTGGAGGTGAGTATTTAGAAAAGGTGTAAAAATTCCAGGTGGTAATAAACTTGTTTGGCTGTCTCTGAGATTTCTTTCAAGGCCATGTACACACTCAGTATTTATATAAGTTACACAGCTTATTGGTGCCAACTCTAGACTCTTCAGCACCTAGGACAGAGCTTTAACATAAGAGTTCTCAACCTCAGGACTGTTGGCATTTGGGGCTGCTCTGTGCCCTGTAGGATGTTTAGCAGCACCCTGGCCTCTCCCCACTATGGAAGTCCAAAAAACTAAATACTTTTTAAACAGCAAACACACAGCTAAATTTCTAATGTCTGATCTTACTGTAGGATACTTATAAAGGGGAAAAAGAAGATAGCAAAGTAAACATTCCTGGATCAGTTTCTTAAAAATTCTTCAGGAAGATGTACATCTAAAGTGATTCCTTGCTAGCTAGTTTGTTGTAACAGGGCAAAGGAAGGAATTAAAAGAGTATATAACCTTTACAGAGCAGATGGTTGCTACATGAGTGTGTAATTCATTGTTTTTATTTACATGCATTACAAAGCACTTTGTAGTATAAAGAGTTGTTAAAATGGATTAATAATAGTGCTCAAAGTAATTTGAATAAACATTTGTCCAGCATACCTTTTAGAACAGCATTGTTTTGAGGCCCTTCTTCAGATTTTATGTAAATATGGAGATGACCTGTATTGGAGGCTGGATATTTTCCTTCTCTTCTGGAACTCCCAAGGTTCTGTTGACTGAGCATTTCGTTTGTATTATTTCCAGTTGCTGTTCATACTTCCATGGCTGCTAAGTCACCATAATGTTCAAATGAATGTTTAGTCCTTCTGATAACTTCCTTCAGCTTAGAGTCATAACAGAAAAAGCCTTTGACCAGGAGTCAGGGAGGTAAAGGTGTTTGCAGCCAGTGGTCCTTGGTGGCAATTCAGGATGCTATTTAGTCCCTGTGTAGACTCTCTGTGATTGTAGATACTCGGATCATGCTCAGTGTTGACCATGGCAGCTGCTTTGTTCAGAGAGGATTCCCTTCACTCCTTTTTTTTTCATATTTCAAAAGTATGTGTAGTTTGTATTCCTGAAGTAATACTTAAAGATTACTGTCTTAATTATTTTATTTCAGTGATTGTGTGTTTAATTCTGAATTGTAAATTTCAGTGTAATGTCTCAACTAGGAATTTCACTTGCTTCCCTAGCCATATCCTGCAAACGAGAATTCCAAACTTGCATCTGAGAAGGCGGATGACTATGAACATGCAGCAAAGTACATGAAGAACAGTCAAGGGAGGTTGCCATTGGTAAGTTTTTATTTTTTAACATGCTTTATAGAAAACTGGAAACTTAGGAAATTATTTCACTGGTTTATAATACTTGAGTTCACTGAGTTACAAATCAGATATACAGTAGTCTGTTTCCCCTAAGTTGTGATAACTTTTTATAACTGTAGAATATAGAATAAAATGTACTTTAACAAACTGAGAATGGAGGAAATAAGGATGGGAGAAAAGTTATAGGCTTGGCTTGAGAGTTTTCTTGCTATACCGTTGAATCTTTACCTGGACACTACTGACTCGTGGTGTTCCATAGATAAAATTCAGGGGCTTATAAACTTAGATGGGGAAAAATTACATCTTCATTTTCTCTGACTTCTATGTGGAAGTTCACATTTTCCTTAATAATGAATGCTACATAATTATCACTTCTTCAAAATTATATTAGTCACTAAACTTGCCACTGTATATCTTGTTACTCAGTGCCTTTGCAAAAAGTAGCAAGTACATCACTGAATACAATTTTTTTCCTTTATATGATACATACTTTATTTTGTGATTTCCTTTGTAAAAACACAAAAATCTTATTCCCTCCTGCAGTATTATTTGATGTCTCAAGATAGGCCTCTTTTTTTTTTTTTTTTTCCATTTTCCAAGTTACAAATGTAAGCTAGATAATTTTTCCAGTTACACACGAATACCCTCTTTATGCAGATTCACCCTTTGGTTGAGAATCAGTGGTTTAGAGAATTGGCAGGAGCGCAAAAGTGGTGAGAAGATGGCATTAAAGGTTAATCTCATTGATTTATTTTATATTCAGATCACAATAATATTAACAGTAAATTGTATGTGTATTTATAATGAAGTTAGGGTTTTGGAGACCTCTGTCCGTTATTGAAAAATAAGTATATATGTACTTGCATATTCAATCTGAAATTTTCTTTTTTTTAAATTTTAGGGAACCTTAAGTAAATCAGAATGGGAAGCTACAAGTGAGTATATCATCAGTGTAGATTTACTGACTTTTTCAAAAATTGCTTCAAAGTGATTGTTAAAATCTGAAAACTTCAGAATTTTTCTGACATGTATTAATTTGTGTGAGGGGGTGATTGTGTTATACACAAAATTCCTATAAATGTCTAATTCCCCATCTTGCACGGCTATTTAGTGCCAAGAGAAAATATATGTAGGATGTTCCTTAACGTAAACTTTGACGAGCATTCTTAAACATTTTCGTTGTCTACTTGTTACCGTGAAGCCATCTGTATTTGACGTCTTTACCTTACATTTCCGCTGGAAATTTTGGCTTATGGAGCAGTTCCGTGTATTTTATTTGATTCTGGCCTCTCTGGCGTTGACGGTGAGGTCATAATAAATACTAGAACATTTAGTGAAGTAGCATTGAGCAGGATGTTTTAGAGGGTGTGTGGTTGGGAACAGCCATGATGTAGAGACATTCTGAAGTGAGGCACCTGTCTTTGGAGGAGAGGTCAAAGGCCTGGCCAGTCTGTGAACTCCCAGAGCCTCCCTGCCAGGATGGTGATACCCTTATATGGTTGCCCTGACGACTTAAAAGGTAGTTCCCACTCTTTGATTAAAATATTTGTTGATTATGTTGAAGGAAAAATCAAAGGTAATCAGAGATAACCCATTTGATAAACATTTTGAATATTAACTTACATAAAGATCTATGAAAGGGCTTTGGAGGATAAAAAAATAAATGTTACCTCTCTGCCTTCCAGAAGTATACTCTCCAGTAGAAGAAACAGACATAAATAAGTGACTTCTGGGCACACTGTTTTACATGCTGAAGTTCCTGTAATGGGGAAAACAGATGAAGGAGAGCTTAATAAAAACTAGTGAAATCTGGAAAATAATAATAGTTCGTATTACTGAGTGTTTAGCTTGGGCCCAGTCGCTGTTCAAAACTTTTCCTGTGTTATGCCTCGTTTAATCCTCACAGCTTTGTCAGTAGACTACTATTAATTCTGTCTTCTTTTCACAGATAGGAAAGCAGGCAAATAGCTTGGCTGAGGTCAGAGAGCTAGCCCAGGTGCTCCACACTCGCAGCCATGGCCTCATGGACACCCACGGAAAGGAAAATTCTTAGAACTTGCTGAATTGGAGAGAGAGGAAAAGGGAAGAAGGCACACTTTGAGCCAGTTTCAGAATATTGGTGACCTCGGTAGAAATGGGATTGGAAGATATTAGAGACGTAATCTCTGACAAACGTAGAAATATGTGCAGAAACCGACACATTTCTTTGGTTTCCCTGGAGTGGAGATATGCCAACTACCTTAGATGTCCCACCAATCCCAAAGTGCTGTGTAACAGAACGACCTAGGTCAAAGGTCGTGATGGTGGTGCTGGCTGCAGATGAGCACTGTATTTTTATATTAAACGTGGACTTTAGCAGTAATATACAAGTGAAGAATTAGATTCCCCCAGACAGTTGAAGAAGAGGTGGGTTAGAGAGGAGAAAAGCAATAGGAAAGGAACAATGGCCAAAGGGCAGCCGGGGTCAGTGTGTCAGGGTCCATCTGCCCTGTGATGAATTACATTTTTCTAACCTGGAGGGCTTTGTGGGCTGGTGCCACAGTCTAAGAAGCTATATTTTAGACTCCTACTGGTCTAATCATTTAGCTCGTATTACCAGAGCCTGCTGCTCCTCTAGAAGATGCTTTAAATGTGGAAGAAAAGAGAATTGTTGCTGATCTGCTTTTAGAGGTGGTTTAAGTTTCTTTTGTTTAAATCCCAGTTGAAATGCTGGCACAGAAGGTGTTTTATGTAATTAGTGAGACTTCCAGAATTTTTGAGTAAGAAAGGAGAGAAAGTTATTCATTGCTGATCTGAAATTAAGCACTGGTTTTATATGACCCTAGATCCAAGTAGGTCAGGACTGCCAGGTTATCTGCAGTGGGTATAGATGTGTTTGGGGTGGGTTTGGCAGCGTTTGCTGCAGAAAGAGCACTTGGAGTGCACCGCAAGCTCAGCAATGCCGGCCTGTCCTGAGCCTCAGGACTTGCCAGTGAGTGCTTTAGGCTGCTCTGCTTCCTTCCGCTCAAGAAGAATCCACAGTGTTGATGATCACCCTGCCTATTTTCTCCCCATCTGTCTATTCTGCTGCCAGCCATATTTATTTCTCCTAAAAGACTCAGGAGCTAGAGAATGAGTAAAGAATAGCATGACCAGAACGATGTTAGGGGAGACTGCCGTGGTGCTCCTGTGCAGGCTGGGTTGGAGAGGCTGAGGAGTCGAGGATTGGGAGGCCCTTATGTGGTCTGCTGTCCTTCATCCGTCCCCTGTTCTACAGTTGACCCAAGGGGCGAGGCCTCCGCATCACGTGGCTTCTTATCTCTACTTGCTGGGTGAATGTTCTAGTGAACACCCTGAACATTTTTGTGATGTTTTGAGGATTTGTCTTCTCAGTCGTTTTCATAATCTTAAAATCTATCAGTATCTTAAAAGAAGATATAATAAGTTTGAACTTCAGTGTCGTTCAGAATGGGGAACCATAGACGCATTTAGATGTCTTTGAGTGAACACATCAAAGCCGGAAACCTTATTTAAGGGAGAGTGCTCTTGGGGCTGGGACTGTCGATTATCATGTGGCTTTTGGCTCACTTTCCTTACCAGGCCCTACGACACAACCACTGGATAATTGGATGAATTTTAACATGCACGTTATATGTGTTCCTTACCATTTTTATTAGGGTTTTTTCCCCCTCCTGAGTAGCAAACTTAGATTACCCCTGCACTCATAGTAGTGCAGTTATTCCAGGTAAAAAGAATTATATCATAAGGTTTTCCAGTTTTCATTTTCTTTGCTTTTATACTTTTTTTTTTCCTCAAACGGTCAGTAGAGATTTTTAGAGCTGTTAAATTGGTTTTCTCCAGGGCTGTGATGTCACTATTACAGTAAGTGGATATTTGTGTTCAAGTAAGCAGATATGATGCCATATCTGCCTAAGTATGACTCAAAATTATTGAAGAACTCCTAGAAATAATGGAACTTTTCCTTTTCAAAAGCTGCTTGAGAATTTTCACCAAATTATGAACAAGATCAAGATTGTTGCCCTGAGGATGTGAGAAACCAAGCTCTAACTTTTATTTGTTTTCTTTTCAGGTATTTACTTGGTTTTTGCATTTGAGAAGCAGCAGTGAGCACATCACATATGCAGTAGCACCAGAACAGCTGTGTTCTTTCTTGTACAGATTTGAATGGTCCATCTTCCATAGATCTGACATCCTTGTTTAATTTAATTATTCTCAACATGTAGGTTGCTGCTGAAAACTACAGTGTATAAATTCAACATTTGCTGTCTGTGACAGATGAACTTTGTGTGTGTATATAAGAGTGAGTCGGGACCTTTGTCTTTAAAAATCTATTTTTAAGTAATGTTCTAAGAATTCCATTTGCCTCCACTCTCTTAGCTCATAAAAATTATAAAATGACTTGTTAAAGCCTCTGAGTTCTTTCGCCAGTGCTCTGCTTTGTCCAGTGTTTATTTACAGTATTAAATTTATTGCAGTTGTAGAATTGGTGAGAGAGTGTACTGATTTGGAGGTGTGTGTACTTATTTCCTTAGTTTTGTTAGTGTTTTTCAAGATTAAATTAATTGCATTCTGTACAATTGAATGTAAGTGTTCAATATATATTGCTAAAATTATAAGTTTAAAACTAAATTTTAGATGGTCATAAAAGTTAATTACCTAGAATTTTAACCAGTTATTAAATTTCATTTTAAATAATAACTACTTCATTTGCTAATATGATGCAGTTTTAGAACTAGATAGAACATTTCAAATTCCAGCATAAAATTGTTTTGGATTTGGGGAGCTTTCTCTTAAGAGTTTCTTACAATAGCAATTAATGTTTCTAATTATCAAGGATGTAATTCATATCTTTACTGAACCAAAATGCCGTAGGTGCTTTTCTCAACATTTGGTGAACCTCTCCCATGTGAACCTGTTTGCACATTTTCTTCAGCTTTATATATGGAACTGCAGTTGGGGTGGCGGGGTGGGGAGCGGGCGGCAGCGTGGTGGTAAAGGAAGCTGACTGAGAGACTTCGTAGGAATTCACCCTGATGACAGGTATGGGTTACGGGTGCTGCATGCTGTAGATCCGTTACCCCCTTTGGCCCAGAAACAACCAGTACCTGCTCCTCTGTCACCACGTTGTACTTGGCACAGTGGGTCTGGCGTCTTGTCCCCATTCACAATTTGCATGTGCCATTTCAGAACCCTTAAGAGTTATCAGCCCTGGCTTCTTGTGTGACTCTTCGGAAACTGACACCAGTGTGAATTGTTTTTCTTAATTTATCACCGTTTAGAAAACTTGCCTTTTTTATATGTAGTGAAAAATTTAAAGAGCAAAGCAGAGCAATTTATACATGCTCCTTTAAAAATCACTTATTTCATGCATGGTTTTTAAAGACATTTCTTTCTGTAATTATCCAGAGAACTTGTTAAAAAACTGTAGTCTCTTAATTTGTTTATGTGTGTTGATTGTTCATGGTGTTAGAGTAGCAGACCTTCTAGCAGGACAACACAGGTTACCTAACTTCTATTCCTTCCACAATCTGTCCATCTCCAGACTGTTACCAGTTTACAGAAATGGTCATTTGCCTTAGTGGTGGTTCACCGTAAGTCATTGGGGAAAATAAATAGTAGCAGTTCTGCCTGGTGGCTGCCATTCGCCAGCTACAGTTTGGTGCTAGTGCTGGTGCTGGGGAGGTAGGGGTGGTGAGCTCTTGGTGTTACGTGCCCAAGTTCATTTCAGTTCTGGGGGAGGTGCCAGAAAGTATTGTGATAGTTTGGGTAGAGTATGAAAAACTTCTCTGTTATTTACTACCACTGTCCTCATGTAATGGTCTTAGTTTATTCTAAGCAAGTCATAAGGCATATTTTTAACCTCCTTCTGCTCTGTCCTACTCCATGGGTAATTTGGGAGAGAGAAGAATCCCCAAAGGGTGGAGTAATTTGTGATGGCAAAACCAAGAGGAAAGGAAGGTGGGGTCCCCAGGCCTTTAGTGGATAGAAAGGTGCACAGAGAGCTGGAGTGGGCTCTCGGTCTGAGCGGGCTAGCATGTGTGGAGGGGTGTGTGGAGCCTCGCCAGAGGGTGAGGCCTCCCAGCCGTTGCCCTTCGAGCTTTGGTGGCCTTGTTGCCTTCTCTGCTCTTCCTCCCTGACGTCTCCTGCTGCAGTTAGGTGTCTGGGCAGTGATTGAAGAAGAACTGCCATCACCAGGGTAAAAGCTTGTGGGACGATTCCACACACATCTGCAGTCTAAATATTTGGTGATTTTCTATCCAAGACTAGTGGAAACTGTTAGGAGTGGTAGGATGGCTTTTCATTGTCAAGCCAGTGATGTAAGCTGCTCTTGGAAGTGGCTCAAGGGCATTTTCAGACCTGCCATTCAGTTCGTCCTCTGAGGATGAAAGTAGAAGTGAGAATCAGCTACAGCATTTGTGGAAAGAAATCGTGAGGAATGGGCTGGGAACCTGGCTGGTTGTGGTGTAACTGAGAGCACACAAATGGAACTCTTTGGGCCTGGAATCCAATAAAGCAAGGGTCCCATGTAGCCAGTGTTCTTGGAGAGAACCTGGCCGTTTCCCACTGCATTCTAAGGGGAGTGTCCTAACCTGCGGGTGGTGACTGTGCACTTGGGCCACCAAGCCTCCACTCCAGTGTGACTCCCCAGAGAAATTTGCCTTCAGAGAGAGAAGGATTGATTAGAGACTGTGACTTAAATTAACTAATCTTTGTGATGACTCTGAAAGGTAGATTATCAGTACAGGGTTTCCTAGCCTACCCCTCCCCAAACTTGGAAATTGAGGAAGTATGATTGCTGCCTGAATTCACGTTAATAGTATTTATAGGGCATCAGAGCAGAGGGGTGGGGTACAAGTGAGATGGGCTTGGAGGTGGGAGTGATGTGGATCAGCAGAGGAGAGACCACAGAAGCATTGTCAGCTGTCAGCTGTCCAGATCTGCAGTCCCTTTAGCTCTTCTGGGTATTTATTCAGCCTGTCTTAGTTTATTGCATTATGTTATTTTGGTAAGTCTTCAAGTATCCTAATGAGGATTTGGCTTCTTGTGCAAACCTGCCTGTGGGGAAGTACTGCCAGTGTAAATATTCTAGCTACTGAACATGATTAATAGGAAGTGACTTTTTGTTGTCTACCTCAGGTTTTCAAAGTAGAGGCCAGACCCAGGGACCATGGCCCTGTAATAACAGTTGTACCATAATGCCCATGGCCGTTTGGTCAAACAGGAAGCATGGATGTATGATCTCACCACCTCCCTGGTCGATGTTACATCAAATGCTACATACCTGATAGGAAGTCTCTTCATTTCTCACCCTCTGACAACAGCATTTCTTTGAAGGCAGTCGATAACAGTGGCTGATGCATGCGTTTATCTAATGATAGACTTATTTAGTAGATATACGTGGGGCTGGGGGACAGCCAGCTCTTCTCCACCTCATGTCCTTCCCAGTTCCTCCTCCGTTCCCATTTAGCCCTGGAGCATGTGTGCCTGCTTCTCACTGCACTGCCTAACAAATATAGGGCACACAGGAGTACTCTCCTGGGTTTGCCTGGCGAGACTTGGGTGAGCTCCAAAGCCCTCTGCTACCTAGACTTACCCTAGGCCGTGTGTTCTTGGGGACAGTGTACCCTGGGTAAAGCCATGTTGACAGCTAACATTTACTAAGTTCCTCCCTTATGTCAGTCACTTTTCTAAATGTATTATATGTGATCCTTACAGCAACTGTATGAGGTAAGCACCATTGTCCCTGTTTTAATGATGAGGAAATCGAGAGACAGAGAGGACACAAAGTTGCCCACGGCAAAGCCAAGATTTGAACACCCCATAACCCCCAGGTCGGGCCTGCACTGCAGTTGCACGTTACATGCCTCCAGGGCGTTAGGCCTAAAGGACTCCTTGCTCATCTGCTACCTGCAACTGGAAACATTAACTATTGGAGCTCCATCCTTTGGGTGCAAAACTGATACTTACTTAAATGTTCCCTGAGAGGAGCATTTACTCCTGAGTAAGGATTTGGGGCAGAGAGCAGGAGCGCCCTTGAGTGTACTAGGGAGGAGGGTAAAAAGTGAATAATTCATAGGCAGGAAGGCAAAGGTTTAAACTGGGATTTCACATTTTGGTGGGCCTATTCCTTTAGCAGCCAGACCTAGAGCAAATCTAGTTTGTTTGTTAGGGGCTGACACCATTTGGGAGTGGCAGTTGGGAGTTGAGAGGATGGCCGAGAGGAATCACCTCTTCAGTCTGAGCTGATTATCCAGGCAGAGGCACATTATTTTGTTTTAACTTTTTATTGAAGAGTAACATATATATATATAAGTTGGTGTTTTTCACAGACGGAAAACACGCATACGGTCAGCACCCATATCAAACAATACAGAAGCCCCTCCTGCTCCCTTCCAGTAGCTGCCTCCCAAGGGTAACCGCTATCTCAATTTCTAAGAGCATAGGTTACTTTTGTCTGTTTTTGGATGTTATATGAAAAGAATCAAACAGTATGTATTCTTTTGTACTGGCTTATTTGGTCTACAGTGTGTGAGATTTTTGTTGCATGTATTTGTACATGGTTCTTTTTCATGGCTGTATAGTATTCCATTGCGTGAATAAACCATGTTATTTATCCAATGGATGTTTGGTTCATTCCCAGTTTGGGAAATACTATTAATAGCACTGCTTCAAATATTCTAGTCCGTGAACTTTGGGGCACAGGTACTCCTCTGCCTAGGAGTAGAATTGCAGGGTCATAGTACAGACATCATGCTTAGCTTTATTGGACTCTACCCAACAGGTTTTCCAAGTTCCAATTGTCCCACTTTTCACCAACACTCAGTAGTGTCACGTAGTGGTATCTTATTGTGGCTTTAGTTTTCATTTTACTGATTCTTAATGACATTGAGCACTTTTCATGCTTATTGGCCTTTGTCCTCTTGTGAAATATCTGTTCAAGTTTTGCCCATTTTTATATTGGGTAGACTATCTTTTTTGTATTGACTTGTTGGTTTTTAAAATATCTTTATTCTGGATATGAATCCTTTGTTGAATGTATCATATTGTGAGGATATATTTGGTGAAAAGAAGCTCTTAATTTTAATATACAATTTACCAATGTTCTCCTTTATAGTTGGCATATTTTGTTTAAGAAGTCTTTGCATATTCCAACCAAGATCATGAAGATGTTCTTCTGTGTTTTCTTCTAAAATCTTTTTTGTTTTAACTTTCACTTTTAAATCAGAAATCTTACTGAATTTATTTTTGTTAATAAATTTATTTTTGTTAATATTTTGTTAATAGGATTTAAGGTAGAAGTTTTCTCTTACGGATTTCCAGTTGTCCCAGCATTATTTATTGAGAAAAACCATCCTTCTCTTACACCTTTGTCATGTAAAAGGTGATCATATATGTGTGAATTTGTTTCTGGACTCTATTCTGTTTCACTGATCAGTTCGTTTTTCCTTGTACCAGTACCACACCATTTTAATTGTATCTTTATAATGGATCTTATCAATAATAGAATACAAGGATAGCTTTAGCTTGCTAATTGAGTTAATTGAGCAAAGTGGAGAGTGGTACATGATGAATGCATAGAGAGAGGTAGGAGTGGGAGAAATCTGTTATTCTAAAGTCAGTAGAAAGCCGCAAGAGGATTATATGAATGAGGTCATTTATTCTATGTTTTTAAAAGATAGCCCTGATCCAGCAAGGATACAGAAGACTTGGAACAACCCTATCAACCAACTTAAACTAAATGTCATCTATAGAACACTTCGCCCAACAACAGCAAAATGTATATTCTTCTTAGGTGTACATGAAATATTCTCCAGAATAGACCATAGAACTAATATCAATACAATTAAAACCATACAAAGTATTTTTACTACCACAGTAGAATTTAATTAGAAGTCAATAGCAGAAGAAAATTTGGGAAATCCACAAATATTTGGAAATTAAACCAAAAAAGATTTTAATAACCTGTAGGTCAAAGAAGAAATCACAAGGAAGATCGGAAAATATTTTGCACTGAATGAAAATCAAAACACATCAGGATGTATGGGATGAAGCCAAAGCATTGCTCAGAGGAATATTTTTGGCTGTAAACACCTATATTGGGAAAGAAAACAAAGATCTCAAGTCAATAACCTAAGATTCCACTTAAATAATGAGGGGGTGGGAGAACTAAACCCAAAGTAAGAAGGATGGAAATAAAGATTAGAGGGGAAAATAAATGAAATAGAAAACAGAGAGACAATAGAGAATATCAGTGAAATAAATCCTTTATAAAGATCAACAAAATTGACACACTTGACCAAGAAAAAAAGAAAAGACAAGTTACCAAAATGAGGAATGAAGGGAATTTACTATCAAATTTACAATATATAAATGGATTATAAGGGAATAATATGAACAATTTTATGTCAACAAATCAGACAAATGAAATGGACCAATTCCTACAAAGACAAAAGGACCCCAAATACTGAAACACTCAAAAGAATTAGAGAATCTGAATAGTAAAGAACTTGAATTAATGCTTTAAAATCTTCCACAAAGAAAAACTCAGGCCCAGATGACTTCACTGGTGATTTCTATCAAATATTTAAAGAAGAAATAATGCCAGTCCTTCACAAACTCTTACAGAAAACAAAGGAGGGACTACCCTGGTGGTCCAGTGGTTAAGACTCTGAGCTCACAATGCAGGGGGCCTGGGTTCGATACCTGGTCAGGGAACTAGATCCCACATGCTGCAACGAAGATCCTGCATGCCACAACTAAGA
Organism: Neophocaena asiaeorientalis asiaeorientalis; assembly: GCF_003031525.2. Lineage (NCBI taxonomy): Eukaryota > Metazoa > Chordata > Mammalia > Artiodactyla > Phocoenidae > Neophocaena > Neophocaena asiaeorientalis. Next base: position 5,902,370 of record NW_020175053.1, read on the forward strand.
TCTGGTGGAGCCAAATAAATAAATAAATATTTTTTATAAAAAGAACACAGAGGAGGAGGGAATACTTCCCAGCTCATTCTTTGAGGCCAGTATTTCCCTGATACCACCCAAAGCCAGGAAAAGACATCACAAGAAAAGAAAACTACAGACCAATATCTCTTATGAATATAGAGATTAAAATCCTCAACAAAATACTAGCAAACAGAATCTAGCAGCATATAAAAAGGATTATACACCATGATTAAGTAGGATTTATTCCAGTGATGCAAGGAAGGTTTAATATCTGAAAATCAATATAACACCATTAATAGAATAAAGGAGAAAACAGCATGAAAATTTCAATAAAGTATTTTAAATCCAACATCCCTTCATGATAAAACTCTCAACAAACTTGGGATAGAAGGGAAACTTCACTGTGATCAAAAAGGCATCTACAAAAACCTACAGCTAACATCATGCTTGTTGAAAGAATATTGAGAATAAGGCACTGATGTCCACTCTTGCTACTTAGGTTCTAGCCAGTGTAATCATGCAAGAAAAAGAAATAAAAGGCGTTCAGATTGGAAAAGAATAAGTGAAACTGTCTTACTTGCAGGTAACTGTATATAGAAAATTCTAAAAACTCCATCAAAAAACTATGAGTTCAGCGAAGTTACATAATACATGATCAATGTACAAAAAACAGTTATATTTCTAGGTGCTAGTACTGAACAATTCAAAAATGATCTTAAGAAAAAAAATAATAAAATGCCTAGGAATAAATCTAACAAAAAAGTATAAGTTTTGTACACTGAAAACTATAAAATATTGCTGAGGGAAATTAAAGATCTAAGTAGGGCTTCCCTGGTGGTGCAGTGATTGAGAGTCCGCCTGCCGATGCAGGGGACACGGGTTCGTGCCCCGGTCTGGGAAGATCCCACATGTTGTGGAGCGGCTGGGCCCGTGAGCCATGGCCGCTGAGCCTGCGCGTCCGGAGCCTGTGCTCCGCAACGGGAGAGGCCACAACAGTGAGAGGCCCGCGTACCGAAACAAACAAACAAACAAAAACAAATAGTACACATGGAACTGGGACTTGAACTCAATGACGTGAATTTTGAATCATTCTCTTACCTCTCATGACTGTGCTTTTCTATCTGTAAAAGGAAGTTCTTGCCACTTCTAGACATATTCTATGAATTTACTTGATGAACATTTTAGCTTTATTGGTATTGGGACAATTTTCAATGTGTCCAACACTCTTGGGTTGGATATCATCAAAGAATCAGGAGAAAGGGAGCAGGAGAAAAGTTTCAGCGCTCTTCAGCAAGGGCTGCAAGGGGTCCTGCTTAAAGTCTGTATGACATCACAGTCTTGTTCAACAAACTCCAGACTGCTAGAACCTGTAGAAAATTGAAAAGGATTAAGTAGGGACAGATAAAATGAAGACTTTTAACAGATTTTAAGCTCATGGGATTTGTTATCTCAGATATAGTATAGCTTCTACTGACATAAAACTTTCTTAAAAAAATTAAATTAGGTACATTTATTAATATCCTAATGGAAACAAGGGACACTCACTGTTCTGAAGGGTATTCTTAATCTTTTGTGGGTCCTCCTGCCCTCTGCCCTCCTTATTTTCAGAGTTCTGAGGAACATGGTCGAAGTCTAACCTGAGACATTTGGGGATGTGACAAAAGATGTGCTTTCTCTGCACAAGGGTATATAGGTATTTAGGGGCTCTTAACATACTATCAAAAATTTTAATTGTAATACAGACTACACTTATGTGGATAAAGAAACATATATGTAGGGCTTCCCTGGTGGCGCAGTGGTTAAGAATCCACCTGCCAACGCAGAAGACGGGGGTTCGAGCCCTGGCCCGGAAAGATCCCACATTCCGCGGAGCAACTAAGCCCGCGAGCCACGGCTACTGAGCCTGCGCTCTAGAGCCAGCAAGCCGCAACTACTCCACGCGCCCGGAGCCCGTGCTCCGCAACAAGAGAAGCCACCACAATGAGAAGCCCACGCACTGCAAAGAAGAGTAGCCCCCACTCGCTGCAACTAGAGAAAGCCCACGTGCAGCAACAAAGACCCAACACAGCCAAAAATACATAAAAATAAAATAAATTTTTAAAAAGAGAAACATATATGTAGATTTGCAAAGAGGAGTTAACTGGATTCTTTTTTCAGCAATACTTTGCAAATAATAGATCTTAAATGTACAACACATGTTGGCAAAATAAATAACAGTTGTTGCTGTTTCTTCAATGATCATATTGTAATGTCAATGGGAGATTGTCACCCTGAGTGTGAGAATTTCTAGCTACAAACTGTTGCATGTGTAGCAAATAGGGATCTGCACAAAATAGATTTTAAAAATCACTAAATATACGTAAAGGAATAGCCAACTAAATATTCCATGTATAATTTCTCCTCCTTTATTTTAAAGGGAATATTTATGGAACCCACATATCTGTTTATTTTTTTGGCCGCAGTGCACAGCTTGCAGGATCTTACTTCCCAGACCAGGGATCGAACCTAGGCCCTGGCAGGGAAAGCCCTGAGCGCTAACCACTAGACAGCCAGGGAATTCCCTCAAAACCACATATCTTGAATCTGTATTTTTTGGTACTGTTCTCATTTTTCATAAAATTCACTAGAGGTCATTTGTGAAATATAAATTAAATTATATCATTATAGGTAATTTCAAATATGTAAAAGTATAATTCACAATAAGTTGTTTGTCAAACAATATATTTTAGCTTTGTAAATATGACCATGGTTGGTATACTACATATCAATCTTCATTTGAAGTTTGCAAAGATAGCCCAACTGTTAAAAATCTATTAATGTGATATACCACCTTAAGAAATTAAAGGAGGAAAAACTGATCATCTGATAGATGCTGAAAAAGCATTAAATAAAATTCAACATTGATTAGTGATTAAAAATTACTGTTAAGAAACTAGGCAGAAAAAGAACATTATTAACTTGATGAAAGGTAATTTTCAAAAAGTAAACTTATTGGTGAAATTTTTAAAAGCATTTCTATTAAAGTGAAGAAACGCGTAAGGAATCCCTCAATCTTTTCTTCTTTTTGCCTTTGTCCTGGAGGTTCTGCCAGAGAAATAAGAGGAGGAAAAGGGTATCATCATTCATTAGGTGAGAGGGAAGGACCAAAGAAGGATTTCTAGAGAATGGAGGACCAGAAGACACACTGTGGGTTTCACCTTCAAGCTGTGTCACAGGCTTTCTGGACACCTGCCCACAGCTGCCTTCCCTTTAACTCTGTGCTTTCTCTTCTGCTTCTTAAGCTCCTGTCCCTCCCCACACCTAATATCCAACCCATCACCCAGCCAGCTGTCCTGCTTGTGGCTTGCTTCTCCTTTCAGCAGCTCAGGGAAAACTCCGAGGGCCAAGAACTGCCTCATCCCGAGACAGCGTCCCTCACTGTGGATCCTGAGCATTTCAGCTCCATGCACCTGCAGACCTGGCCTCTTTCTCTCTTCCATCTCAGCAAGGACTTAGGATCAGAATTTGCTTCCTCTTTAAGCTTTATCTTTAGCTATTAAAAACATATGAACTTGCAATTTATGCTTCCTTTACCCTACTTGGGATGTTGCTTTTCGATATCTGGCATCTTTCCTGTGGATGATGGTAAGATGAAGTTCTCCAGTGATGTTATCTGCCTCTCAGACTCATCTGTGGAATGAGTTTAAGTGTTTTTCATCACTCCCTGGCTTGGGTCTCAATAATAGCACTGTCTTGAAGTATTGTTTTGGTCTTGGTTTCCCCCATAGTCCAAAAACATGGTGAACACACACACTCTTGACTTAGTCCACAAAATGCATATTGGGCTTGGGACGTCTTTTCATTTACTTCTGTGTTTGGACAGATACACAAGGATTGATTATATTTTCTACAAGCTTCACAGTTTTCCTCTGACCTTTGTTTATTCCTACGTAGGAACCAAATGGATTAAATTTTTACTTCCTCCTTTGAAATTTATTCTCCTAAAGCTTGAGGAGTTTTAACCAGGAAAATACTTTAAGGCCAGTGGGATACTGAGTTAGCAAAGAAGACTAACGGAGAAGGTTTCTTTATTATTGGAAACTCAACACTGGTTATTTGACGTTTATAATGTGCATCCTGCCTGCTTCCAGAAAGATCTGAGATGGCATACAATAAAGCAGGCAGGCAGAAGGGAAAGCAGGCAGGCAGGGATTCTGTGTGGCAGTCTGGGACAGGCAAATTCAGCTGCAGCAACTTAATGGCACCTTTGGCTTACAAAGGCCCTGTAGTTTATACACTGAGTACTTGTCCTAGTACTTTGGAAAGGCCACCCCAGTGATAGACTAGCTAGATATCTATAGAAGAACAACTTCTTCCTCAGCCCAGAGTTCTCATATGTGTATTGCTGTATGTGCTTTGTATCTTGTCTTTCTTTTTAGTAAATATTTTGTCTCTCTAGCTATAGAAATTGTACCTACAGCAAGGCACAAGGAACTGAGCTATTACAACACAAGTCAGTGAGATTCTCCTCGTGTGCTTTAGGGAAGGAAAGGACAGTTGGAGCATTAGTATTGTTGGTATGTCACGTTACTCTGTCCCTTGACAGTATTTCCCCATGGCTCCTAAAATCAGGGACCAATAATTCTACTGGTACCTGTTGCAGAAGGTCATCTTTTTGAATGCATCCCTGAGCTCTGGGCTCCGGAAGGCATATATGAAGGGGTCAATGACGGCGTTACACATGATCAACACACCGTTCACCTGGAAGAGGGACATGTAGCAGGCACAGTAGGGGTCAGCTGGGCAGAATGTCATCAAGAGGACATGAAGGACAAAGGGCGCCCAACAGAAAATGAAGACCCCGAGCAGAACAGTCAGTGTGACAGCCCCTCTCATGTTGGCTCTGGGAAGCGTGGAGGTCCTCCTGGCGTGGGAGCGGGCCAGCAGGAACATATGCAGGTAGAGGCACAGGATGAAGGCCAGCATCAGCGGGAACAGCGCTGTGAAGGCGATCACCGTAGGGACGTGATGGGAAAAGGTCACGATGGTGATGCCGCTGCCCATGCAGCACGTCCAGATGACCATCAGGACGACAAGGGCACGGCGCGGGGTCACGATGCGGTGGTACCTCAGAGCGTGGAAGATTGTGATGTAGCGGTCAGCGGCGATCACAGACAGGCTGCAAATTGAGCCAAGGAGGGAGAGGATGAACAGGGAGTCCACCACGTCGTCTGCTGTGGTTTCAAAACTGCCTTGAGGCTCGAGGTAACCCATGTTTCTGAACATGATCAGGATGTTTTCCAAGATCTTGTACAGGCTGCCCAGCATATCGGAAATAGCCAAGCTGCAGATGAAAAAGTACATGGGCGACTGAAGATTCTTATTCTTGATCACAGTCAGAAGGACCATCAGATTCTCCAAAACCCCAACAATGGATATTGTGAAAAATATCTCTTCTGGCAAAACCACAGGAGGACAGTCTGAATTATTTCTTGCTGTACTGTTGATGCTTTCATACAGGTTGATAATGTGTTTCATCTCTCCTGCACGTGGTTAAGACAGGGATGTTACTGGGACTTGACAGAAAATTTGATTGATTCTTTAGAATCTTTTCTTCTCTGTAGTTCTTGCTGAAGACCTGAGGTGAAAACCACACAGTCACCTAAAAAAGTGTATGTAGGAATATCAGTTGCAAAATAGATCACAAAATAAAAACAAGCCATGTTAGCTTTGAGGAAGCTCTATTGCCTCTGCAAAATATAATGGTGGAATATTTAAATAAAGCAATTTACTGGACCCTCATCTTTTTAAAAATCTTTCCTAAATATATTTTTATTTTTAATTGAAGTATAGTTGATTTACAATGTTTTGTTAGTTTCAGGTGTACAGCAAAATGATTCAGTTATATATATGTGTGTATATATATATTATTTTTCATATTCTTTTGTTTATTTTCTATATAGTAACATATACCTGTTAATCCCAAACTCCTTTTATTCCTCCCTGCTTTCCCCTTTGGTCACCGTAAGTTTCTTTTCTATGTCTGTGAGCCTGTTTCTGTTTTGTAAGTTCATTTATATCATGTTTTTAGATTCCACATATAAATGATATCATATTTGTCTTCCTCTGTCTGACTTACTTCACTTTGTATGATAATCTCTAGTTCCATCCACATTGCCGCAAATGACATTATTTCATTCTTTTTTATGGCTGAGTAATATTCCATTGTATATATATATATATAACACATCTTTTTTATCCATTCATCTGTTGATGGACACTTAGGTTGCTTCCATGTCTTGGCTATTATAAATAGTGCTGCTATGAATATTGGGGTGCATGTATCTTTTTGAATGAGAACTTTCATCTTTTCCAGATATATGCGCAGGAGTGGGACTGCTGGATCATATGGCAACTCTATTTATAGTTTTTTAAGGAACCTCCATACTGTTCTCCATAGTGGCTGCACCAATTCCCACCAACAGTGTAGGAGGGTTCCCTTTCCTCCACACCCTCTCTAGCATTTATTATTTGTAGACTTTTTAATGATGGCCATTCTGACTGGTGTGAGGTGATACCTCGTTGTACTTTTGGTTTGCATTTCTCTAATAATTAGTGATGATGAACACTTTTTCATGTGCCTGTTGGCCATCTGTATGTCTCCTGCGGAGAAATATCTATTTAGGCCTTCTGCCTATTTTTTGATTCAGTTGTTTGGAGTTTTTTGCTATTTAGTTGTATGAACTGTTCGGTTTTTTTTTTTTTTTTTCCTTTTTTCTTTTTGGCTGCATTGGGTCTTCGTTGCTGCACATGGGCTTTCTCTAGTTGTGGCGAGCGGGGCCTACTCTTCGCTGTGGTGCGCAGGCTTCTCATTGCAGTGGCTTCTCTTGTTACGAGCACGGGCTCTAGGGTGCGAGGGCTTCAGTAGTTGTGGTGCACGGGCTTAGTTGCTCCGCAGCACGTGGGATCTTCCCAGACCAGGGCTTAAACCTGTGTCTCCTTCATTGGCAGGCGGATTCTTAACCACTGCGCCACCAGGGAAGCCCTGTTCGTATATTTTTGAAATTAAGCCCTTGTTGGTCATATTGTTTGCAAGTATTTTCTCCCATTCTCTAGGTTGTCTTTTCATTTCGTTTATGGTTTCCTTTGCTGTGCAAAAGCTTGTAAGTTTAATTAGGTCCCATTTGTTTATTTTTGCTTTTACTTCTTTTGCCTTAGGAGACTGATCTAAGAAAGCATTGCTACAATTTATGTCAGACAATGTTTTGCCTATGTTCTCTTCTAGGAGTTTTATGGTGTCATGTCTTATATTTAAGTCTTTAAGCCTTTTTGAGTTTATTTTAGTGTATGGTGTGAAGGTGTGTTCTAACTTCATTGATTTACATGCAGCTGTCCAGCTTTTCCAACACCACTTGCTAAAGAGACTGTCTTTTCTCCACTGTTTTCTCCTTTGTCAAAGATTAATTGACTGTAGGTGTGTGGGTTTATTTCTAGGCTCTCTATTCTGTTCCATGGATTCATATATCTGTTTTTGTGCCAATACCACATTTTTGATTACTGTAGCTTTATAGTATTGTCTGAAGTCTGGGAGTGTTATGCCATAAGCTTTGTTCTTTTTCCTCAGGATTGCTTTGGCAATTCTGGGTCTTTTGGGGTTCCATATAAATTTTAGGAATATTTCTCTAGTTCAGTGAAAAATGTCATGGGTAATTTGATAGGGATTGCATTAAATCTGTAGATTGCTTTGGGTAGTATGGCCATTTTAACAATACTAATTCTTCCAATTCAGGAGCATGGGATATCTTTCTATTTCTTTGAATCATCTTTAGTTTCCTTTATCAGTGTTTTATAGTTCTCAGCTTGTAAGTCTTTCACCTCCTTGGTCAGGTTTAGTCCTAGGTATTTTATTTTATTTTGGACACATATTTAAAAGGGGTTTTTTTAAAGTTTCTCTTTCTGATATTTCATTGTTAGTGTAAAAAAATGCAACAGATTTCTGTTTGTTAATCTTGTATCCTGCTACCTTTCTGAATTCACTTATCAGTTCTAATAGTTTTTGTGTGGAGTATTTGGGTTTTCTTTACAGAGTGTCATGTCATCTGCATATAATGACAATTTTACCTCTTCCCTTCCAATTTGGATATTTTTTATTTCTTTTTCTTGTCTAATTGTTGTGGCTAAGATTTCCAATACTATGTTGAATAGGAGTGGTGAGAGAGAGCATCTTTGTCTTGTTCCATAATTTGGTGGGAAGGCTTTCAGCTTTTCACCATTGAGTATTATGTTGGCTGTGGGTTTGTCATAAATAGCTTTTATTATGTTGAGGTATGTACCCTCTATACCCACTTTGGCAAGAGTTTTTCTCATGAATGGATGTTGAATTTTATCAAATGCCTTTTCTGCATCTATTGAGATGATCATGTGGTTTTTGTCTTTTGTTGATGTGGTGTATCACATTAATTGATTTGTGTGTGTCGAGCCATCCTTGTGACCCTTGGGATGAATCCAGCTTGATTGTGGTGTATGATCCTTTTTATGTGTTGTTGGATTCAGTTTGTTAATATTTTGTTGAAGATTTTTGCGTCTGTATTCATCAAAGATATTGGCTTGTAATTTTCTTTTTTGGTAGTCTCTTTGTCTGGTTTTGGTATCAGGGTGATGGTGGCTTCATAGAGTGACTTTGGGAGGGTGCCCTCCTCTTCAGTCTCTTGGAAGAGTTTGACAACAATCAGTATAAGTTCTTCTTTGTTTGTTTGGTAGGCTTCCCCAGTGAAACCATCTGGTTCTGGACTTTTGTTTACAGGGAGGTTTTTTTTTTAATTACAGATTTTATTTCACTTCTAGTTATTGGTCTGTTCAAATTATCTATTTCTTGATTCAGTTTTGGTGGGCTGTATGTTTCTAGAAACTTGTCCATTTCTTCTAGGTTGTCCAATTTGTTGGCATATAACTCTCCACAGTATTCTTTTTTGTTTCTTTGTATTTCTGCCATATTTGTTGTTATTTCTCCTCTTTCGTTTGTTATCTTGTTTATTTGGGTCCACTCTTTTCTTCTTGGTGAGCCTGGCCAGAGGCTTGTCAATTTTGTTTATCTTTTCAAAAAACCACCTCTTGGTTTTATTGATCTTTTCTGGTTTTTTGATCTCTATTTTATTTATTTCCTCTCCAATATTTATTATTTCATTTCTTCTGCTGACTTTGGGTTTTGTTTGTTTTTCTTTTTCTAATTCTTTTAGGTGGTTATTTAAGTTGTTTATTTTAGATTTTTATTGTTTTTTGAGGAAGGCCTATATTGCTATGAGCTTCCCTCTTAGGACGGCTTTTACTGCATCCCATAGATTTGGTATGGTTGTGTTTCCATTATCATCTGTCTCAAGGTATTTCTTTATTTCCTCTTTGATTTCATCATTGACCCATTGGTTTTTTGGTAGCATGTTGTTTAGTCTCCATGTAATTTTTTTCCCTCATTTCTGTTTCTGTGGTTGATTTCTAGTTTCATGCTGTTGTGGTCAGAAAAGATGCTTGAAACAATTTCTAGCCTCTTAAATTTGTTGAGGCTTTTTTGTGTCCTAGTATGTCATCTATCCTAGAGAATGTTCCATGTGGACTTGAAAAGAATGTGTATTATGGTTGTTTTTTGTTTTTGTTTTTTGGATGTAGTGTCCTGAAGAGGTCAATTAAGTCTAACTGTTCTATTGTATCCTTTAGGATCTCTGTTGCCTTACTGATTTTCTGACTGGAAGATCTGTCCATTGATGTGGGGTGTTAAAGTGGGGTGGGTGTTAAAGTGGGGTGGATGTTAAAGTCACCTACTATTATTGTATTCCCATCAGTTCCTCCCTTTGTCTGTTAGTATTTTATGTATTTAAGTGCTTCTATATTGGGTGCATATATGTTAATGAGTGTAATATTCTCTGCTTGTATTGATCCTTTTATTATTATATAGTTGGACCCTCATCTTAACTGCTCTGTGAAAACATATTTAGTGGAATTTTGAGCCTAGAGATAAAGATTATCCTGTGCTTCTCCCCTTTCCCTCCTTATCTTTCTCCTGAATCCAATTGCATGTAAAGTGGGTTAGAACAAGTAAAGAAGTAAAGATTCAGAACAGGAAAGCACATGGTCACCCTTCCTCAACTTGAATGTGGTGGCAGGTTCCATGAATTGACAGGATGTTTAGGTCCTTTCTTTCCACTGCTTGTCTTTCTGGGTCACTGCCTGACCCTACAGCTTATGGAAAAGGCAAAGATGTTGATGTACTATTCCCATAGTTGATGGTGCAATATGTGTTTTCACTTCTGTTTCAAAGGGAGAACCCACAGATTTCAGTTCCATATTTTAGGGTAAAAATGTATTTGATTTGGTAATACTGTTTATAAATTTGTTTTCTAATTTGGTGGAGCCATAGACTACTATGGATGCTCAAATGCTATTAAGAAACTACCCCAGGGCTTCCCTGGTGGCACAGTGGTTAAGAATCCACCTGCCAACGCAGGGGACACGGGTTTGAGCCCTGGTCCTGGCAGATCCCACATGCCACGGAGGAACTAAGCCCGTGCACCGCAACTACTGAAGCCCACGTGCCGTGCTCCGCAATAAGAGAAGCCACTTCAATGAGAAGCCCGCACACCGCAACGAAGACCCAACGCAGCCAAAAATAAAAATAAATAAAATAAAGTTAAAAAAGATAAAATAAAAAGAAACTACCCCAGTTTAACATTCAATATAAGAGGTAAAGTTAAATTATTCTTCATAATAGGAGAATATAATGGGTGTTTTAAAAGTTTTGGCTATTTCTTTAAAAAAAGGAATGTGTCTGGTAAACATTAAAAGCAAAACAACATTAACTATTTATAAGATCTTTAGCAGAAAATGAAAACAATCCAGTTTGTGCTCTTTATCACCTAACAAAATATTATAACTTCATTTTTCAGATTCTATGGGAAAAAAGTACCAAATGGGCGATTCTTTTCCGAATTAATAGTGGAACTCTTACATTCCTTGAGACAGCAACCATCTTTACTTTTCCCACTTGTCTCTGAAAATGCCTTTTAGACCACTGAGGTCTGGACTTCAGTGAGCGCTGAATCATGGCTTCAATGCCACTGCCAGGGAGGGTGGTGCTCCCCAGAGTGCTTTCAGTTGGTGAAAACAATTGCTAAAATGATGGCCAAACAAAGCATTTTAGAAAATGACACCAAAAATTATTATCCCGCAATAAAGAGAGAATCAATGTATTCTTAAACCAGCAGGTGTTTTGGTTTTGATTGTGTTTTTTTCTTTTTCTTTTTGCTTCCTGCTGATTCTGGCCTTGCTATGAGTGTGAGGTTGTCAACTGATTGGCTCTTGTGCACACCCCCAAGGAGGTCACACTCAGTGTGGAGCTTGACGGTGGCCAAGTCTTGGTTTGTAGAGTGATCTTTTACATTTCAGTCCTTCTTATATTATTTTTCACCTCCAGGATTAATTCCTTATCTGAAGACCAAGCTCTTTGATCTTAAACGTCAGTAACCAGAGTCTAGAAGGCTCCATCTCTGTCTATGGTGTTGCCCTGGGGGTCATTGAGGGGGAAGGGGCATGATGGAGGAGGACCAGAATCTGACACAGCAACAACTTTTGTTCACTCATTTGGCTTGAGGGGTAGGTTTTGGGCACAAAGAAGAGAATTGGGAGCAACAATAATCACATAAGGACCACAAAAAGCAAAACTGACTTCTGGTTTTGGGCTGGGTCTCTAGGAACACGAGTTACCAGAGTTAATGGCATCACAGGGCAAATGAATGTGGCTCCAACACCTGTTACGCGGCATAACTGGGCCGATGTTGTTTGCAAAAGCCAAGGGAGCACGGGCAACTGTAAAATGAGATTTTTATACTGATTATTGTCTTTGACCAGAAAATGTAAAATATCTAATTTTCATATTTTTGCAGGGCTCTAAGAGAAAGGAGAAGGCTTTATTATTTGTTATTAAATTCCTGTTATGTGCCAACTGGTACAATGCCACATGCTGTGCATGGCATCTTATTTTAATCCTCTTGTCAACAGTACAAGGTAGTCTTATTTTCCCCAATTTGCATCTGAGGAATTGAGGCAGAAAGGCCAAGATACTGGCCTGAAGTTCCATAAGCTATAAGAGGCAGAGTTGGAATTTAAATCAAGGTCTTTTTGGCTCCAGAGATGAGTATCTGCTAAAAGAAATCACTTAATCTTAGTGCTTCTATAAATATTTATCGGATAAGGAATTTTTATTAGCTTTAGTAGAAATGAAAATAAAATAACTTAAAAACCTTAAACCTGTACATATGACCAAGTCAGGATTGTTTTTCCAATTCTCTCTCAAAGATTATTAAAGAAATTCAGAGAAGAGCAAGGCCCTGCAATCCCCTCCTTTAGTTGAGAAGGGAGAGTGATGGCACGAGGCCTTGAGTAGAAGGGCTGCAGGCATCCTGGAGATGGCGGGCAGTTTGGGAGGCTCCCCTGAACCTTTCTGGAGACAAGTCAGCAACACTGTGCCCGTGTTCTCTGTGCTCCTGGGGGTTGTTGTATGGCTCTTTGGGAGAACAGCTGGGAAGGAGGGTAACATGGCTTATTTTTCTGTTGAGTGGATAAGTGGTTTTTGTTATAGGGCTTCCAGGCTTTTCCAGCTGATGGAGTTTTAGAACGTAGGCTTCAGAGAGAGCCAGTGAGGAACTGAGGTCTGGGTTCCCAGGAAAGGTTTTTCCCAGAAACTTTTCAAACCCCCTCCTCTTGGGTTTTTAGGGAGGCTTCATTACACAGGCACAGTTGATTGAATCACTGGCCATTGGTGATTGACTCAACCTCCAGCCCCTCAGGGGTGGAGTTGGGTTCCCTTGCAACCAGCCCCCATCCTTAGGTTACCAGCTTTCTAAAAGTCACCTCATTAACATAACAGAAGACAACTTGATTGTTCTCCCCACTTAGAGAATTCCAGCTGTCTTGTGAGCTCTGTGCCAGAAAAGAGGAGGAAGACCAAATGCATGTCTCTTATTATAAATCACAATGCCACAGGGCTGCTGTCTGCATCCCAGGTCTGTGCTGCCCTCTCTCCCTGTTTTCACTAGATGCATGTAACATTTTTATTTCATTTTTGAATAGGTACTGCAGTCATATATATTTATATACGTATATTTGTGTATGTGTAGATATGCATAAATAGTAAAACGTCTTCCTCCCAACCCTCTATCCTGTGTGCCATTACCACTCCTCAAAGAGGTGATCAATCTTCTGGAGTTTCTTTATGCCCATAAAAGAAAATAGGAGTATGTGCATCTTCTCCCGGGTATTAGTTAGGGTGAAGGGGAGAGGCAACAAGAGCAACAGGGGAGCCTTCAGGCTGGGAGGCAGGTCTGGCTCCTGGGGGCAAATAAGAGGAAGAAAGGGGGAGTCTCAGACCACAGCACAGATCTGGGAAGTTTTGACCTGGCCAGTGGGGAGTCCTTGAGCCAGCTGCCAATTAGAGGAATCCTAGCTCCAACAGAAATAGACTGTGCCCAGTCATGGACTGGAGGCAGCCTGGAGGAAATAGGACCTCAGCAGGAACATGGTGGGATCCAGACACAGAGCGCTGGGCACCAGTCAGCCCTACTTCCCACAGCAGATCTGAAAGGCCCATTTCCATGGCCAGCATGATCCCCTGCCCTTTGTGTTCAACAGTCAGTGTATTGTACATAGTGTTTTGTACCTTGTTTCATCTTGGAGACTTTCCACAAAGTAGATGGATCACTTTCTCATTCTTTCTCCTCCTCCTCCTTCTTCCTTTTTTAAAAAACCACTACATGGTATTCCATTGGTTGGATATGTCCTGAGTTATTTAATCTGTGTGTATTGATAGTCACTTGGGTTGTTTCAGACATTTTGCTGTATAAAGAATGCTATAATGAGTAATCATGTAAGTATATAATTTCTCATGTGCATAATGAATTAGATAAGTTCACAGAAAAGGAATTGTTGAGTGAAAGTGTATATGCATCACTGGTCTTCATAGATATTGTCAAACTGCCTTCCAGAGGGGTTGTGTCAATTTACATCCTCACCAGCAGAGCACTTTCCCCCCATAGCCTCCTCAATACAGGGTTATCAAACATTTCGATCATTGCCAACAAAACACCTGGTAGGTGTTGGTCTACATACTAGCCATGCATGTTGTTACCTCCCTCTGTGTTACTCTGATATCCCATCTCGGGCAGACTCTCCACCGCTGTTGTGCTCTCAGGGCATTTGAGACTTTCTGATCTTACCTCCTACTTCTGTCTCAGTGCCGACAAACACACCAGACCCAGCCTCCCTCGACATGTGGCTGAAAGAGCCACCCAGCATTTCCTGTTTGGGTACAAACTGTCCTTATAACTGATTTCTATTTCTTGGTCTTAGATTCAAAAACAGAAGAAAAAGAGTGGAAAAAATGAGTAGTGAAATAAGCTAAATATGATCCAGTAAAAAAAGAAAAGATGAAAAATAGGGGGGAGGGGGAAGGGTGAGCTGGGACAAAGTGAGAGAGTGGCATGGACATATATACACTACCAAATGTAAAATAGATAGCTAGTGGGAAGCAGCCACATAGCACGGGGAGATCAGCTTGGTGCTTTGTGACCACCTAGAAGGGTGGGATAGGGAGGGTGGGAGGGAGGGAGACACAAGAGGGAAGAGATATGGGGATAAATGAATATATATAGCTGATTCACTTTGTTATAAAGCAGAAACTAACACACCATTGTAAAGCAATTATACTCCAATAAGATGTTAAATTAAAAAAAGAAAGAAAGAAAGAAAAATAGGAAACAACAGTAAAGTCTTAAAAACCAACATGCAGGGACAGGTTAGGTTTTACATAAATTTAAAGTAGCTGAATGGTAGACTTTGTCTTGAATGGACCAGTTTACCTTAGTGTCGGGTTGTAGGGGGTCAGTGTCCTCTGGCATGTTCTAAGTGTTTTGAATATTACTCTGATTGCATGTTAAGATGAAGCCCACTGAAATGTTGGAAGCCACTCTTCTGAAGAGTTATTTGGATTTTCACCAGAGCTTAGTGGCTCTGGCTGAAACTTAAACCATGGAGGGTGAAGCACAGGAATGGGGCAGGGTAGAGGTTGTGGGTTGGTCCGGGAGCTTACTGCTTCCCCTCGAGCAGACTCCCCAACCTCCCTGCTGCCCAGCACCCAACTCCACTCAGCACTGGCACTCCTGGCAGGAGTCTGTGTGATGGTTGGAATGTGTGTAACCTGTCAGCTGTCTTGCCAAGGCACTTGCCCGCTCGCCCCAAGGAGCTGAGCACCTGCCAGTCCACACCTTCAATCCCAGGTGTTTGACTTGAATAGGCAGAACACTTTAAAGGGCTTCTCATAAAAGTAATTGAACAAGTGAACAAATTGAAAAGATTCTGCTTGTTGTGAGGGACTTTGTAAGTGATGGGAATCTTCAGTCTGTGTGGTGGGTACCCCTTTCCCCTGGTACCTTTCTACTTCAGTGACTGTGCCTTTTTTCTTCATTTGCATTGTATAATGTAACTGGAGAAAAATCAATACTTAGTTAATTAGTTGTGTGTATAAAACTCAAAACCCCCTATTTTGTTAGTAATTCAATTGAGTTTTCCCTGGCCAGCGAGACAACACATTTATATCAAACTCCAAAGTACATAAAAATGGTAAGGACAGCCAAGTGACAGTTGAGACTAGGTGAGATTACTGTTACCTTAAAGGGGAGGAGGGGGAAGCAAAAGCTATGATAATTAATATAAAGCCCCCTTTTTTCAACTGATGGGAAAGACAAGCAAAAAATATCTCTTAGTGAAAACATTCTCAGCAGCATACCTGACAAGCTTAGGTGTCTCCAAGGTCCTTCTGCTTCAGCAACTCAATTCTGCTGCTCATTGTAAATATTGATAGGGCTCTAAAGTAAAGTTAGCAAATCAAGGAGCTTCAACATGGAAGTTCTCTACGCTTCAGGTGATTCTAAGGGAAGAAAATGCACACTGGGAAAGAATCACTTCTCTGACTTTTAGTAACAGTCCCAGCATTCTTCGGATTCCTCACTACCCCACACACCGCAGTGTAACATGCATCACTTTGGGCCATCTGTCAATCATACAAATAAATTAATTCCAGAAGGCTGCAAAGAATTAAACCAAGTAATAAATCAGGCTAAGCCTTCACAAACCACTCCACAGCAATCAACAGTCTTCATGTCTAAAAAGCATCAGCTCAGTGTCAGTGGAAAGGCTGAATCATTGAAGTGGAGAGGCTGAGTTTGTAGGATATTTAGATCTGCCAACTTGTTTAACTATATTCCAGAGAAATGGTGCACTTTTCTGGCAAGAGAGCTAGATATGTTCATAAGAATACAGTTGAAGACGCTCACCAGAGAAATAATCATCGAAATCAAGAAAAAGCATCAAAGAAATAGATATCCTTAAGCCTTGTCATATTCAGCTCCCCCGCATGCACATGGGGACAAGACTACTTAGTTCAGAGCTCTTGCGTTATGTTTGGGTTATATACGACACTACATGTAAATTACCCAGCCCACTACATGTAAATTACCCAGCCCAGAGCCAGGCATGCAGTGTGGGCTCCATAAAGGAGTTCTCATTGTCTACAGAATAAAATCCATTTTTAAAGCACTTGGCATTTACGGCTGTCTACAATCTGTCCCAGGCTAACGTTTTTTTGCCATGTTTCCCGGTATTCTATGTAGAACCCACCTTCCAGCCCAGTTTTCTTATCATCTCCAGGAAGCTTAGCACATTTTTGCTTCAACATTTTTACTACTGTCTTCCCTCTAGAATTCCGCAATCTCTCCTCTAAATCCTACTTTTGTTTTAGCCCCAAGTCAAGAACAAACGTCTAGAGTGTCTCTGCCTACCACTCAACCCAGGTGGCCTTTCTGCTCTCATGTCCTGAAACGTGTTTTGTTCTTGCCTTGCATTTGTCATGTGGCACCCTGTGCCTATTTGAAAGGTCAGCTTCCAGTGTTTGTGCTGTGTCTCCTGAGCAGCAGGTAACCCCCTGGGTCGGGGGCTGGTAGGTTCTCCCTCCTCCTCTCTGATCCACTTCAGTAACTCACTGAAGTGCCCAGTAACTATTTTTGATGTGTTAGAATGTGAACATCATCAATTGAATAATCAACAGTTTGTGTTTCTAGAAAGATATGTTTGGGGGAGGTATATAAAATGTGCAAGAAACAGAGTTAGTGGTTTTATTTTTTCATTGGCAGACCAAATTTCAGTTAGAATTTTGTGGGAAAATGAGTGCTTCTGCTAGAGTTTAATTTTTTGGTTTCCTCTTATTTGAAGTAGCGCCTGTAAAATGAACAGCCTCACTCTCCTTGTAGAAAGGGTGAGGGACCAGCTCCCCTAGAGTCCAGGAAAACAGCTTTATCTGCAGGAGCACGTGCCTGGCCAAAGTTTTCCTGGGCAGTAAAAACAGAAAATAATGAGACTTTTTGTGCAGGAGAGAAAGGAAGAGGGTTTTTAGAAGGAAAGGGGCAAGTGACTAGCCTTTGTCAGTAGAAAGGAGTTGAAATCAGATGTCTTACTTGTTGAAAGAAAAATTGCCCAGCATCTGGGAATGTTTACTCAGGAAGAGAAAGAGACAGTGGACGGTCCTTCTCTAGGAAGAGAGAGGTGAATGTCAAATCCAGTTTTGTCCCAGAGCTCCGGGGTGGCTAGTACTCCGGGGTCTGCTGTGATGGGGTTGAAGTGCTGAGGACCTCGGGCGGTGGTCCGACAGTCCTGGGAAGCAGGCTCCGCCCTGGTTGTCCTGGGAACCACGCCCACCAGGACCAGCACCTCTGCGAGCAGGTGGAGCAGTTCCCAACAGCGGCACCAAGTGGCAGTGAGGAGTCCAGACAGTACTAGATGGACCAATGCCAGGCTCACTGTTCAGTTTAGAGTCCGTAAACCACTGGGGTTTTAGAACATTCAGGATAGGAGGCAGCCCAGAGGAAGATACTGGCCTTTTTTCCCTACATAGCAGGCTGGTGCTTGAACATTTAGTTCAAATATCAAGAGATGCGACTATTTTTACCATTACTTTGTGGAGCAACCCATACTGGTTACATGAGGTCTATATTAAAATATGACTTCTATGAGATATTCAGGATAAAAAGCACTGCATCATTCTAATGAGTAAAAGGAAATATATACTGTGATCAAAAAGTATAAGCCCGATATTATCAATGTAATTTCAGATTCCTGGGGTTCCATTTGGTTCGAATCAAAAGGTAGGCAGGTGAGTTGAGAAAGGCTTCTCCTAGAAGCAGGTCAGCCCCCTCCTTCACTTGGTACCAAGTTCTTTTCATACAGGAGAAAATACTGATAGTTGGCTGGAGTGAAAGTTGGAGGAGGAAAAGAGAAATACATGGTTAAAGCAAACAGTTTTCTATTAACATTGGAGCCTAACTGACCAATGACACTTCAGAGAAATAAAAATTGATGAAAAGATGAAAAAAAAAGTTAGAAATGAAGGTGTTGTGAAAGATCATAATCACAGATGATTTATTTAAGTTTCAATAAATATAAATTGCTCAAAATCCAGGTACAAAGTTTCGTTAAATTTAGGTGTCTAAAAATGTGTCATCACTAAAATGTGTCATCACTAAAAATCTGAGGATCCTAGTCACACACTCTAACCCAATAGAAGGTGACAGAGAGAGTTCCACTGTCACACTCTACCTTTAGGACCTACAAACCTGACTGAGCTGACTCAGTGGCTCTAAACAAATCATCAATGATACGAACAAAGATGTACATACAATGATGCTCACTGTGTATACCTGTTAATGATAATAGTGGGAAACTGAAAAACCATACATATAACTGGTGACTGAGGATTGGTTAAATAAATTCTGGGAGGCCCATGATGTAGACCACTACTCTATGGTTAAAATCATGGTTCAGTGGTGCAGAGTATATATACACTCATGCAAAGGCATAGAAAAATCTCTGAAAGACATATGTCCAATTTTAATTGGGTGATGGAGCTATGAACATTTTTTAAAAAAAATAAACTTTTTATTTTAGAACAATTTTAGATTCATGGAAAAGTTACAAAGATAGTTTAGAGAGTTACCATACACAGCACACCCAGTTTCCCATATTATTAACGTCTTACATTAGTATGGTACATTAACCACAATGGACGGTACAATATTGACACATTATTACTAGCTAAAACCCATATTTTATTCATATTTCCTTAGTTTTTACCATATGCCCTTTTTCTGTTCATGCCCACATGACATTTAGTCATCTTTACATTGAGCATGTTTCATTATGCTCCTCTTGGCTGTGACAGTTAGACTTCCTCTGTTTTTGATGACTTTGACAGTTTTGAGTACCGGTCAGGCATTTTGTAGAATGTCCTACAGTTGGTATTTGTCTGGTGTTTTTCTCATGCTCAGACTGGGGTTATGGACTTTGGGGGGAGGAAGACCACACGAAGTAAAGTTATATCCTCATTACGTCACATCAAGGGACGTATTGTCAACACGACTTTTCCGGCATCACCCGGCCGAGGTCGTGTCTGTCTAACTTCTCCCCTGCCCATCTGACCTCTTTGAAAGGAGGTCAGTATGCACAGCCCACACCTCAGGAGTAGAGAGCTGTGCCTGCCTCTTGTGAATGGAAGAGCCACATAAATTATTTGGGAATCTGCATGGAGATTTGTCTACTGTCTTCCATTTATGATTTGTTCAATCATTGGTATCAGTATGGATACATGGATATTTATTGTATACTTTAGGTTATAATCCAATATTAGTTTATTTATTTTGTTGCTTAAATTGTCCCAACTTTGGCTGTTGGGAGCTCTTGCAGTTGGCACATACCCTTTGAACATACCCTCACCACTGTGATTTTTTGGAACAATTATTTACCTTCTGCGCTGCAAGATGTTCCAGGCTCATCTTGTTATTTTGTGCTATCGTCATGGAATCAGTCATTGTTCCAAGAATCACTGACTCCTTTTATTGGAGAATGGTGTTAAAAACCAAGATCTGAGGGCTAATGTGTATGTTGTTTCTGGGGTGTTGCTGCTCCTTGAGCCCTTTCCACTAACAGAGTAAGGAGACACATGTGTATACACTAAGCCATGTGTGTACACACATCTACAAATACTTCTCTCTCCATCTGTATCTACATGAAGCTAAGTATGAGCTCATCCTGAAGTTTCCAGCTCCAGTCTGTTGCCACGTGGAGACTTCTGACCTCCTCTCCTTGCTTACCTGTAACCTCCTGGCCCAACAGTGAGGAACTCAGCTCCTGCCAGGTGCAGGGCATCATTTAATTGCTGGGTCCAGATGCACACTTCCAGTGGTTTCAGAATTGTTAGACCACATCCCTGTGGTGAACTGTATCAACTAGAGAGCAGGCATGCAACGTGGGCTCCATAAAGGAGTTCTCATTGTCTACAGAATAAAATCCATTTTTAAAGCACTTGGCCTTTGTCTTACAGTCTCTACTCATTTTCAAAGTCACTTATGTCAGCACCTTTCCCCCACCACATGCATTGAGGTTATTTCATGTATTTATGATACAATCAGATTCTTTGGTTGCTTCCATCCTGAGACATTCTAACCTCCTAAATGATTTTTTTTAATTTTGAAAACGTAAGATTTGCACTTTATGCTGTAAATTTCTATAAGTTTTGACAAATGCATGGTGTCATATATTCACTATTACAGTATCATACAGAATAGTATCACCACCCTAAAACTCCCCTTGTACTACATCTATTCAACCTCAGTCCCTTCCCAAACCACTGGTAATATCTTATCTATTTACTGTCTTATAGTTTTCCTTTTCCCAGAACGTCATATAATGGTAATCACACAGCACATGGCCAGACTCGTTGTGTCACTTAGTAATATGAGGTGTTGGATTTTATTCTGTAGACAATGAGAACTCCTTTATGGAGTTTCACCCCTGTCTTTTTTAGGCTTTCTAGCTAAACGATAGTTGAAGGACTTCTTGGTTGTTTCCAAGTTTTGGCAATTATGAATAAAGCTGTTATAAACATCCATGTGCAGATTTTTGTGATGAACATGAGTTTTCAACTCAGGTAAATACCAAGGAGCACAATTGTTGGATCATATGGTAAGAGTCTGTTTAGTTTTGTATTAAACCACCACACTGTCTTCCAAGGTGACTGTACCATTTTGCATTCCCATTAGCAAGAAATGAGAGCTCCTGTTGCTCCACATCTTCACCATAATTTGGTATTGTCAGCATTTTGGATTTTAGCCATTCTAATAAGTATTTAGTGGTATCTCATGGTCATTTTAATTTTCATTTCTCTAATGATAAATGATAAGTATTATTTTTATGTTTATTTACCATCTGTAGATCTCCTTTGGTGAGACATCTATTCATATGTTGTTCATTTTAAAATTGTATTGTTTGTTTTCTTATTGCTGAGTTTAATATTTCTTTGAATATTTTGTAAAAAAAAGTCATTTCCAATATGTATTTTGCAAGTATTTTCTCCCAGCACTATCTGTTGAAAAGTCTATCCTTTTTCCCTTGCATTGCTCTCACACACTTGTTGAAATCAGTTGGCTACATTTGTACGGGTCTGTTTCTGGGCTCTCTATTCTCTTCCATTGATCTTTGTCTATTCTTCTGCCTTGATTTCTGTAGCTATATGGCTTTACCTAAGGCTGTATAGGATTCGTTGTCTCCTGCGCAGGGCCCAAAATGTATGTTTAGCATTTTAAATTAATATTTTAACATATAAAAGAGCAAACTCCCCAATACACCAGCACATCCTTAAAATCTGTACTTCAAAAGCAGTCTGATTTTGCCCTGGCTTCTCTTACAATGGTTTCCACGTTAAAGGTCAGAGACGGTGCGGGGTGAGAGATGTTCTTCAGTGCTCCAGTTAAATATGAGGGGCACATTTTATTCCTGTTCCCTGCTCTCCCACCCGTTTCATAAATAAGAAAACTAAGGCTCAGAGAGGGACTTGCTCAAGGTCACTGAGCTACTGAGTCTGTCTTGCTCCAAGGCCCCACACGCATCGCTGGCACGTTGCCAAGTGCATGTGGAGCCCTGAGTGTAAATCTTCTTCTGAATTTCTGTATCATTTTAATATCAGCCAGACTTCTTGAGATGACACCCAAGCCCTTTACACACCTTCTTGTCTCTCAGCTCTCGGAGCCTCAGGGCCACCTGGCCCCCCCGCCCCAGAGCGCTCCCTCCTGGACCCCCTTCTCTGGGCTGCCTTCCCTAAGCTGCCCCACCTGTGCTCCCGCCACCTGTCCTTACGTCCTGGCCCCGGATGCCACCGCCCAGCACAGACCTGCCAGCCTTTTTATGACAAGGCGGACGGATCTCACATGAGGTTAATTAGCCATTAAGTATTCAGGTGGGAAACATGCCTGGAAAACTAATGAGGTGAAGGTAGGTTGGCTTTTCTTTTTACGCTGAGCTGCCTGAGGTTGCCCTGAGGAATGAGAGGGTGATGGTGCTGGAGGGGGACACCCACACCTCCCCCCCTCCCACGAAATCTGGGCCACTGAAAAGCCAAGGTGCTCCATGGTGTCCCCTCCACTTGCTGGGGGGTGTCCTACCCCATCTGCTGGGGGCCCCCTTCTCTGGGCTCCCACAGCCCCGTGGGGGCTCTTCTCGAGGACTGAGTGTGACCTGCTGTCTCAGCCACAGCGGCTTCGCGGTCGCAGGCCTGGTGCCTCAGTGTGCATGGGCCTTTCCGGTCAGTGCGTGAACCAGTGAGGCTCATGACCAGCCCTCTGCACGCCTGCCCCTCCCAATCCTGCTCAAGGCCCTGCTCTCAGCGTCGGCCTCTCATCACTCTTTCAGTTCTTTCCCCCTTGGCTTTGCATGTGTGCGCATGCATGTATGTACGTACAGGTATATGCATGTGTGTACGTGTGTGTACATGTGTATGTGTGTGTAAGTGTATGTGTTTGGGAGGAAGATGAGTGGTGGGATCATCTCAAGGCAGCTTAGGGAAATAAAAATAGGAAGAATAGCTGCTTTTGTGAAAAGACTGAGCCCTCCGTTTTGGGGAATACATATTCCCCGTGACAGAGCCAACCAAGCAAAGAGTGAATGTCTCAGGTCTGCAGTGACTGCATGGCTTTCCAAGTGACAACCACTTTGGAGGAGTATGTGATCAGGAATCTGCTTTTAATTCTCATTTATCCTACACCCTGTATTTTTGCCAAGGAAGGCAGAGGACTATTGAACTTGTAGATGAGAAAGGCAGAGTGTTAATTGCCCCAGAACCACAGAAAGTCCACATGTATATGTCGATGGCAGAGATGCTTATGCACCAGTACCAGAATGGAAACAGAAGGTTAATCAGGTAAAAGGGTGACTCTCAGGAGGTAAAAGAAACATGACGTTTTCTGTTCCTAATCCCATTAGGAAAAACCTGCTTGTAGTCCTGAATAGAGCTTGATGATGATGTAGAGACTAAAACTGTAGAGAAGCTAAGAAACTCATCAGGAGGGAAGTTTGCTTTGGTTAGACATACAAGTAAGAGATTTTGTTGTTACAGTTTAATTAGAAAATAATGTACTCCCACAGGAAGATGAAAGACCATAATTTAAAAGATGAGCTATTAGGAATTCTGAATAGAATCTTTTCTCAAGATTTTTCCCTAAGTGTTCTATTTATGATCCCAAAGCCCTTAAGAACCTGAGAAATTAGTAGAAAATGTACTTACTTTCAGCTCTGAAGCAGGAACTTTCTGGCCGAGATGACTGAGAACGAATGAGGTTTGAAAGAAAAGCAAGAGAAGGGCCTTGGGCTGGGACGCACAGAACAAATGCATCACTGGAGAGACAGTTGTTTGTTGTCATAACCTTGGATAAATGTCATTCGAAACGCACTGCATACTTCTGGTAATGCGAAGTCAGAGAAATGAAAAGAAGTGGTTGGATTAAGTCACAATTTCCATGGGCTCAGCTGAGCAAGGCTGCTTCCAATGTTCATGACAAGGTTTATGGCAGACGGCAGACCCTGTGACCTTGCTCCTCTTTTTTTTTTTGCGGTATGCAGGCCTCTCACTGTTGTGGCCTCTCCCGTTGCGGAGCACAGGCTCCGGACGCGCAGGCTCAGCAGCCATGGCTCACAGGCCCAGCCGCTCCGCGGCACATGGGATCCTCCCAGACCGGAGCACGAACCCGCATCCCCTGCATCGGCAGGCAGACTCTCAACCACTGCGCCACCAGGGAAGCCCCCTTGCTCCTTTTTAACATCATTTTAGAGTTAGTTTTCAACCAAGGAATTCAATAAAATTGGATTTTGAGGAAATGGTTTTGGAAGAATTTGTTTTAAAATTTTCAGCAAACTACTCAAGGCATCTTGCAAACATTCAGCTCATTAATCTCTTTAAGAAGAGGGGAATAAGCCCATCAGCCATGTTTCACAAGACCAAACAGTGAGACAGGGGCTGTGTGCCCAAGGCCCCGCAGAGCATGGGCTGCCACAAGAAGAAAACCTCGTGTGCTGCCGATTCTCCTCTGTCATTAAGCTTCACAGAATCCACCATCCAGAGCTCCATCATTCAAAGCAAAATTGTTCAGTTTAAGGGTACAACATTGTTGGATTTCTGTTTGCCAGTGCCTGCAGGGGAGGACTCCTGTTGGTATCAGGCACATTGATGTGAGTATTTAAATGTGGCCTGGGGCCAAGTCAGGGTGGACCTGGGGCTTTGGGGCTGAGTCCAAAACAGTGGCCATTTCTGAAAAGAGCAGTTCCAGCCCTGAGCTGAATGATGTCCCCACGTGAGTGGTCTGGAGAGGACTGAGGACAGAGGTCTGAGTCTGATTTCCCAGGCAGGGAAACACTTTTTTTTTTTTTTTTTTTTTTTTAGGGACGTGGGCCTCTCACTGTTGTGGCCTCTCCCGTTGTGGAGCACAGGCTCCAGACCCGCAGGCTCAGCGGCCATGGCTCACGGGCCCAGCCGCTCCGCGGCATGTGGGATCTCCCCGGACCGGGTCACGAACCCATGTCCCCTGCATCGGCAGGCAGACTCCCAACCACCGCGCCACCAGGGAAGCCCAGGAAACACATTCTTATAAACTGTCTTTCCTCTGGCCTGTCCCTGAGGTGAAGCATGTTCTCCTGGGCGCTGCCGGCACCAGGGTCATTCTAGGCCTCAGAGCATTTGTGAACAGCCCTGAGCCCCACAATGGCCCTGGGGCCCACACGAGGCTGTTCTGCGGGCCTCTTTCCCACCAGAGCCACGCAGTTCAACAGTATGGAAAAGCTGGACAGTGCCCCCAGAAAGCTACCTAGGAAAGAAGAGACACCTGTCCTCAACCCTCAGACCTGCTGTTTCCAGAACCTTTGCCAAAGATCTGATTAGCTAGTTGGGAAAGCTGGTGGCAGGTCAGGGAGCAGGCCCCAGGCAGGTTGGCAGAGGGAGCACTGTTGGAGAAGGCAAGTCTTGGGGGGGGTCCCCTCCGTGTAGAGGCTTGGGCGGCTCCATGTAGGAGTGAAGAGAGATTTCAGGGAGGGTTTGCTAAGCCCTAGGAAAGAGAGGAGGTTTTGCCATTTTAGTTCTTTCATTTTTTTCTTTTTTGACTCATCTCCCTCTAATTATGCAGGAAAATATTTGGATCATGAAAGACCTTGTATGCCATATAAAGGAATTTGATTTTTTATTTAGAGGAGCGTATTAAAAGTAGGTAAGAATTTTGACAACATGAGTAGCAAGGGCTTCCCTGGTGGCGCCGTGGTTGAGAGTCCGCCGGCCGATGCAGGGGACACGGGTTCGTGCCCCGGTCCGGGGAGATCCCGCATGCCGCGGAGCAGCTGGGCCCGTGAGCCATGGCCGCTGAGCCTGTGCGTCCGGAGCCTGTGCTCTGCAACGGGAGAGGCCACAACAGTGAGAGGCCCGCGTACCGCAAAAAAAAAAAAAAAAAGAATAAAAAGTGCCTTGCATAGCAAATCTTTCATGACTGGCCTTTGTTTGTCGTGTCCTGTTCTTTGACTGGTGTGTATGTGCTGGCGGGGCAGGGGGTGGGTACCAGTCACACCCTGAACTGAAGAGTGTAAGAAGGATCACGTTGATTGATTTGGGGAGGGAGATGTAGGGCGGTGTCTATTTTTGAAATTTGTTCCTGAGCCCCTCCAGGTGCAGGGCACTGCCCTCAGGGTGGGGGAGTTCACAGAATACAGTGAAGTGTGAGTAGGTCATAGCTGCAGCGGCATGGGCACTAGGGAATCCAGTTAGAGCCCTCCTTGTTTCTTAGAGGATGAAACTGACCCCAGAGAGGCTGACTTGCCCAAGGCCAAGTGGATGTCAATCTGCATCTCATCTTGCCCCCTGGCTCAGTCTTCAAGGGGCCCAGGCCTGATGACTGTCTCCCCACCTTCTTTTCGGCAAGGAGCCCTCCACTGTCCCACCTCTCACTTCATCCCAGTAACCACTTATTCTCTCCTCTTCTTGAACTTTTCTGGTATTCCCACATCCCTCCCAGATTACGGAGCTTCCGTCAGACAGGGAAACTGTTGTGGTCCTGGAATGGAGCCTCCATCAAATGGGCTATTTGAGACGAACTGAGTGAAAGGAGTGTTTACAGAGCATGTAGGGAACCGCGGGGAAGCACAGGCCCTGGGGACACACATGCCTGCTTGTGCGTTTGCAGCCCTGGGTCTGAGGGGAGAGCGGAGGATGTGGTGACTGTCACCACCCCACGGGAGGAGCTGGGAGGGGGCCCAACCCCCTCTCTCCTCCTCCCTGATCTACTACTGGGTCTCAGGGCCCAGGGATGGGAGGGGGGTGGGGAGGGGTCACACGGAAGCTTTCCTTCACAGACACACAGGTCCAAAAGAAGCCGGCTTGGGAGGAGTCTGCAGAGGGGTCAGGTGCGTGCCCCCGGCCATACCGGCCCAGCCTCCCAGCACTGCACCTGCATCTCAGCCCGTGTCCAGGGCTCACTTGTCTTTTGTTGGTGCCCCCTTTCACTCAGCGAAGCTCAGTGTGTCTGTGTCTCGCTTTCATCACACAGCAACAGGTGGTTCTGTAACAAGAACGCTCTTTGATCCTTTAGCTCAACATCACGGATGGCGCCTGAGTGGTCTGCAGCTGGGACTAGGGCAGTTTCCGCTCTTAGAGGATGTTTGGAGAGTGTTCATGCTTAAATTACACAGCATCCCAGGGTGCTCCTTTTGCCCTTAGCCAAATTGTCTGAAATGCTTCTCTTAGCACTACCTGTCTTCACCAGGGAGAGATTATTCCTATCAGAAAGCACAACCTACCTGTGTTACTTTATATGGAAGAACAGTATGGTTCCCCAATTAGTAAATGCCTGGTTCTGGCTTGGGCATGCTGTCAATCACTTTTGGTTTTGGATCTTCCCCTGAAAAGGAAAAAGTAGGCATTTGGCTTTGCTTAAGAGCAAGTCCACATGCCCAGGGCCAATCACTGTTGCTTTTAATGAAAAACCTCTCACACATCCCAGACCTCAGAGCTGGAAAGGGACCCAGAGGTCCTTTGGTTTAGAAACTTTGATTTGCAGTTAAGGAAACCAAGGCCCAGGGAGGTGAAATACTCTTCCAGTGTCATTCTGTTAGGCCATGAGCTATCTTTCATACCTAAAACATGTTTGATTGGTCCAAATATAAAATATTAAATAATATTAAATATACAAATAAATTACTTCAGCTACCATTCTGTGATACTGTCAGAAGTCTGGCTCCTTCCCCAGTTCCTGGTGGGATTTTGTAACCAGTGTTCCGAAGGTTGCTGCCAGCCTCCACTTGCTCTGAGCTGCTGCCTCCAGCATCTCACCTTTGCCTCGGCCCGTCTCGAGCCAAACTCTCCTGCACTGCTGGGAGCAGAGGGCGGGCAGCAAGTCCTCACCCCTCAGTGCAAGGCTCCTGTGTGGGACGCAAGGCTTGGGAAGAGCAGAATGGAAGCAGGAAAGCTCAGCTCATCGGCCAGGCTGCACTATTTATTCACTCATTTGTTGAGAGCTTCCTGTGTGACCAGCAATGTTGTGGGTGCCGACAGTTTGCAATTAACAAACAAAGTGGCCACCTTTGTGGAGTTTCTGTTCTAGGGCTGGTCCCCTTTACCCAAAAGACCCCTTTGTCTCTCCTTCCCCTGCCTGACACCACCTTGGTGCAGGGCTGAGCCCTCAGAGTAGAATTCTTTATGTTACGTTCTTTGCAGCTTGGATCCTTGGCCTCCCCAAATTCCTTTTATTCTCGGTGGGTAAGAGAAAAACAGAAAATCTCCTTGAACAACCAAAAAAAAAAAAAAAAAATCTGTCCAAGAAAACCCCTCTTTGCTTGGTTTTGTCGAGCAGTGGTTCTTAAAGCTGGTCTTCAGACGAGCATGACCTGAAAACGTGTCAGGGATGCAGGGATCCAGCCACCCGGGTCTCACAATCCCTCCAGCTGGTCCTGATGTCCTGAAGCTTTGAGAACTACGGCTGCAGAGTAGCTTAACCCCCACCTGTCTCATCCTCATGCCCCTCCCAGGCCTGGGCTTCTCATTAAATAAGCAAGGGATCCAATGAAGTGTTTCCCAAAGGAAAAAAAAGTTACCCTCAGTAAGTGCAAAGACAAAAAAAAGGATGTAAAATTTCTTACTTTTAGGAACACATTTTTCATGTATTTTTGAAAAGGGATCACAGGGTAGATATCAAATTGTATAGCATTTAGACATTCCTGGATATAAGTGATGTAACGGTTTTTTAATGTCAATATGTACAATATGTCAGGAATTATACCTTTTGCAGTTCCTTAGGCACATGATGAAAAATGTTTGATGTCCCATGAGAAATGCACATGGGGATATAGGATTTCAAAGTCCTTTCAGTGGGCACGTGAGCAGAAATGTTCCAAGACTACTGATCCATAGCATGAAAGCTGCGCTTCTCCATGGAAATGCCCTTTGTGGTGTGTCTTCTCTTCCCTCTCCAGTTTCCGGGGCCTGGGGCTGGCACAGTCACCCAGCTCCACCCACCCTGAAATGCTCTCTTCCCACGTTCTCCTTGCTCCTGTGCAAGCTTCCATGTGGCCACCTCCTTCCTTCTGGAGGGAGGGGAGCACCCCGGCCGCATGGGACACAGCACTTACCTCCCTGTGTTGTGATGATTTGCCTGAAGTTTTCTTGACTCCGTTATAAGCTCCTTAAGGGCAGGTGCTGTGGCCTCCTCATCTCACCCCCTCTCATCTGTGGGTGCTTTTGTTTGAATTATCCAGTAACCACTCTGGTGGCAGCTCTGTTTTTCTAGTTCCTAAGATATCAGTATACATCACACTTTGTCAGTTTTCTATGTTTCTGTGCAAAAGATGTACTGCACATTTGTCAAAGTAATCAATTTTAGTGTGAAAGTATTTCTTTTGCTGAATGTCCATAATAAAGTTGGCATGTGTGCTCCAGTCTCTGCAAAATCTCTGACTAACCTTTGATTAGTCAGGCACTCCTTAAGCTGGAAACAAAGAGGTTCCCAGCCAGCCGCAGACAAAGATCTACACTTCGATGGAAATTCCACATACCACTGGGGGGTGATTTTCTTATTTGAAGGTACAAAGCAAAGAAGCATTTATGTTTTAACGTCCAATGGAGTAACCTCAGGTGACAAAATGTGTTTGTGGATTGTTGTCTGGAGGTACTGAACCCTGCATCTCTGAAGTTCCAGCTCTATAGCTGGTGGTGTTGACTCGGGGATGGGCCCTTCTTTCCGTGCAGGTGTACATGCTCTTTACATATGTGTGTAGTTACCGGACAACCTCAGATCCCTGTGGTAATAAGATGGTGTCTAGGGTCTTAAAGCAATGGCACATTACTTCCAAGCCATGATGGGTGTTGTGGCATGCCCTATGGGAATGTTTGCAGTTTGATGTCATTACTTATGTCCTGAGAGAAGTGGACCTCAGGCGACATAATATGGTTTTCACGGGAGGTGCCTGGGAAGGAGGTGGAATGGATGTGGAGAGAAGGCCCTGAACGAAGGACCACCAGCAGGGAGCAGCTGGTAGCTTTGAAGTAGGTCATAACTACTCACCTCAACTACTGTTGTTATGTGAACGCAGCCACAGGAGACACAAAGGAATGAGCATGGCTGTGTTCAAATAAAACTTTATTTATAGACACAAACATTTGAATTTTATATAATTTTCATGTTTTATGAACGATCCTTTTTTTCCCTTTTTTCTTTTTCTTTAACACTTTCCAACAATTTAAAAATATAAGGACCAGTTTTAGCTCACAGGCCATGCAAAAATAGAATCTGGCTACAGCTGTAGTTTGCTATCTGATATAGACTATTGTGGTAGATTGTATTACTGTTCAAAATATTTTCTGCCCCCGCCCCGCAAAGGACCCTTTCTACAGTGCCCCCTAGTCACTCGTCTCTAAGAGAGGGATGTATTTTCCATCTACTGAAGTCCAGCTTGGCCACATGACATGCTTTGGCCAATGAAATGTGAGCTGAAGTGACACGTGTGGCTTAAGAGACAGCTTTATAATCTGTGTCTTGGTTCCACCAACATACCTTTCTCTTTGCACAATAATTGCAACTTCTCATTTGGGAACAAGATGCCAACTGTCTTCTTTATATTCCCATGCTGTTTCCATAGGCCTAGTTAATGGGATAAGAGAAGATAGTAAAGTATTGGAAGAGATAAAATATCAGTAGTTTGCCTTTGCTGATATTTTATACAGAGAAAATTCAATAATAAAAACTTACATAATTATTATGGAATTCTGGTGAGGTGATTGGATAAAAAATAAATATGGAACACTTTTTTCTTTTTTGGTTAACCAGCAAAAATAAGTAATGAATTGAGATAGGAAAAAGAATTCCAATTCATAGTATAAAAAATGAGGAAATGATTAGGAATTAAATTTAATACTAACTTATAGATGCTATATGAAGAAAATAAAATCTTTTTGAAGGATAAAGCAAGATATGAAAACATAAAAACATTTACTATGTTTTTAGATATGAAGACAATGTGAGCTTATCAGTGACCCCCAAACTAATAAATAACTTAAATGTAATTCCAATTAAAGTCCCAATTTTTTTGAATTGCATAAAATAATGATAAAGTTTATGTGGAATAATAAATATCTGGGAGTAATCAAGAAAACGGTTAAGTGTGAAATTACTTTGCTAGCTTTTTTTTAATCAACTTAAGAAACCTGGAAGGTATAAATATATTTAAAAAGCATCTGACCTCTTTAAAATTTGTAAGGAAAAAGATCCCATAAAGTAAAATGACAAATTATAATTTCAGATAAAAAATTTTTTAAAGCCTAAGTCAGGTAGAGACTGCTTTGGGCATTTCCCAACTCTTTCTTGGCCTTGCCTTTCCGGCATCACGACTCCATCAGACATGAGGTAATTTGCTGACCATCTGTCTGTCTGTCTTCCCACATTCAAGTGGAAGCCACGTACAGGCAGGGGTTTTTGTCTGTTTCTTCAGCGCCTGGAAGAGTGCCTGCTCTAGTATGTATTTAATAAGTACAGTTGGATGAACAAATATATAAAAGTACCTTACAAGCTGGTAATAAAAAAACAAACAATGTAATAAGAAGGAGGTCAAAGATTGTGAACAGGCCAATCACAGAGGAGTAGACCTAAGAAATCAGTAAATATATAAAATGTTTGGTTCAGCCTCAGTCAGGGAAGTGGAAAATAAAGGCATAATTGGATTGGTGAAAATAAAAATGGTCATAACTACTATTCCTGTTGGGAGTATATGGAAAGGACAGTCACATGTGTTGCTGGAGGAAATTAGAATTGTTACATCATTTTGAGAAAACAATCTAACATCTAAGGTATCGATTGAAGTATTGGTTGCAGTAACAACAAACAGAAAATTAATGTACATCAAGTGAGAAATGGTTTTTTAAATTATGGTGTGTCCACATCACAGAATATTTATGGCATTTTGGAATGGAATAACCCAGCTGTTAAAAAGAATGAACTACAGCTAAACTAGTTGATATTTCCTGATATTGTTGTGTCAGAAAAGCAAGATGTAGAAAACACCAAATTGGTAAAGCACGCAATGGAAAAACTAAACATATGCATGTGTGTGTGTGTGTGTCTGTGTGTGTCTGTGTGTGTCTGTGTGAGTGTATGACTGTGCTGAAGAGGGTGTGAAGGAAGGGAATGAAAATAAAAGAATTCTGTAAATCTGTAACATTCGGAAAGAGCAAGCTGCATAGCAGTATATACAATTTGCTTATGTTTGCACTCAACACACACATCTATGTGTATGTAATACACACATGGGGTGTGGTGAAAGATGCCACACAGCAATGGTGGACACCAGGGAATAATCGTTTATGGAGGCAGGTAATGAAATAAGTTTTCTATTGATTTCATACAGGTTTTAAATGGTTTTATTCCTCACAGTGATAGCAGGTTGCATTTACAATAAATTTAAAAAATCAATAGTGAGGAGTGGTATTTGTCTTGACTCATAGTTTCCCATCTGGCTTTAAGATCTTAGGAGTTCTGTCTGCAACAGAATTTTCTGGGTTTCGTCCTCTGGTTTGCCAGTTTTTGACCGGGTGGATGTAGGGGGAGGACCACGCTGTGTGGACGTGTTTGGGTGTCATTTTGCGTGTGGGTACATGGCTGGGACTAGGGGTACAGTAGATAGTCACGTCTGAGTCAGATTCTACAGGCCCCATCTTCTCACGGGTGTATTTAAGGAAATGCAGCTCTCCCTGGGGCCAGCTGTGTGGAAGAAACAGCTCAGTCCCCATGGATGACAATTGCAGTACATTTATTGTATGGCACAGAAGTAATCCAGGGTGGGAAGGAAACACTCACACATCTGTCTTTCTGGTAGAATTGTGGCTTTTGCCATTAGATTGTCATTGTCTGCCTGTCAGCCCCTCCTGATTTCCCAGGAACTGCTGCTCAGGGAATCTGGGTAGTCATGGAGCCCTCCTCCTTAGCCCAGCTCTGCTGGTCATCTCAGGGTTTCACATTAATTCTGGCTGGTGTTTTTGGCAGTTAGGGCACAGGGCAAGGCTCAGAGGAAATGCTTACTCATTTATACATCGATTTTCTTGTTTACTCATTTATTTGTCCTTCCCACTACCCACGTATCAGAACATTTATACTTGACCAATATTTATGAAGATCTGTGTGCCAGTCTTGTCCTCTGGCTGAAGTTGTAATGAAGAATAAGACCTATATCTGCCCCATGGCACTCATTAGCTAGGTCTGAGTCAGACAGAGTCTGCTCTCTACTGGAATGTAACATGCACCATGAAATAGATATGGGTAAATCAGACCAGACAGGGCTGTGGGATCCAGGAAAGCTTCCTGGAAGTGATGTGGCGCAGGATCTGGAATGAGGAGTAGGAAACTTCCAAGCAGAAAGAAGGGTGCATTGAATAAATGGGGTGGGGGTGTTGCAGAGGATGGGAAGGGGCACCAGGAAGGGGAAGGAGCATGGACAGAGCATGGGACCTGGATCACAAAGAGAGCCCAGCGGTTCTGAGCTGTACACCTGCGGCTGAAGGTCAAGGCTGGACAGAGCTCGGAAGGCGAGGGTGGTCACTGAAAGACTTTTGGTGAGAAAGTGTTGTGATCCAACCTGCATTTAAGAATAATGAAAATATAACTAGCACCATTCCTGTCTTGTCACCCCACTTCACTGTAATTTCCTTTGGTAAGATTGCTGTATAATATAAAAACAGGACCACAAAAGCATAAGTTGGCCTAAGATCATCATATGAAAATGTTGTCTTGCTTAGTTTATGGCAGTGACAAAATTTCAAGAAGGACAACTTTCTACACACATTTCAGCACGTCCGAGAGAGTTTGTGTTTCTCATCTGCTGGTCAAGATGGCTTTTTTCCCAAGGATCACCTCATTTCAGAAGTGAAAAAACAGAAACAAACTGGTTACCACTGCGAACACTTTTGATATGCAGAATAGTCCAGAGAACATTTTGAAACTTTGACATAGATCCAGGTCTCTTTGGTTTTAAAAGTGAAGTGTGGTGGTTTTGCACTACATCAACTGGGCTAAATTGGAACTGTGTCTTTCAGAACCCCGTTTACTGTGTGACTCCAGGTCAGAGTTGGCTAAAGGAGAAAGTTACATGGGATTGAGAAGTAGGCAGGGACTGTTCTGAAGGTCGTCCTGGCCTTATCTCTCCCTTGGTGTCAGGCCTTCATCCTGACTGCTGGTCTGGCTCTCCCCCAGTGATCCAGGCACATGGTCAGGCCAGATACAGAGGCCAGGCTTACCATGTACTAGACTCGTTGCCTGTTCCCTTTGGTGACCCACCCTGGCAGCCTTCAGGAGGGCTGCTTGTGACTTCACTCTGGTCTCCGACTCCCCTTCAGATTCCTGCTTCTCCAGCTTTTTCTGCAATTTTGTAGGCTGTTTTACTACGACACATCATAATACTCCTTAATACTCATAACGGCTTTCCAACTCCGATTGAAGAATTTGATAGCTAAACACGGGGTGCTCAAGTCACAGAAACCTAAAAAAGGTGGCTTTCGGTCTGAGTGGTGGGCAGAGGGCTGAAAGCTTCCAAAGAGACTATTAGTGAAGGCTTGAAGGACAGGGAGAAAATTTTTATAAGAAGAATGGGAAAAGGAGATCCACGCGATATGGTGGTGGAACATTTGCTGAAATTGTGGGCCTCAGCAACAAGGAAGTTAGAATAGATACTGAATGAGCTCATGGATCTAAGGAGGAATTTGAAAACGCTGACTGGCTCCTTTCAGCTGTTTGTAATAAAGTACAGGGATAGCTAGATGGGCAGAGGCAACTGTTTACCTTTCAAGCAGAGTTTAGAAGAAATATAAATGAGCCAGGATTTATCATGTTGGAAATAAAACAATTTCTCATGCTCAGCCTCTCCAGATAGCAAGATACTCTGTAAGTAATAAATGGCCTTAAGGAAGAGGTAAAATCCAGAGCACCTCCAGCATAACATACCTTCAGAGTCAAGTGGCCTTAGATCAGACACAAGAGACTTAAAGTGGTGCCTTTACACTGCACAAAAGTTCTAAGAATATCAAGGGCATGCCTGTACAGCTGTCAGCTAGACAAATGGGCTTCTAAGAATCTCAAGGTCTTTCTTCCATATCAGTCTTACATGGAGCTCAAGGTAGAAAAAGCACCTTTCTCAGAAAAAAAATGTGGCATGGCCTCTGTCTAATGGAGTGTGGTTGTGACTTTTGTCTAATTTTATACATAAAAAATGAACAAATGTTTCGAAGAAATTGTATCATCTTGGACTGAAAGGGAAAATTTATACAGTTTATAATAAAAAGGGGACTCTGGGCTCTCAAGCTCGTATCAGCAGGAAGCAGGCTGAGAAATTTCTCGGCTACAGCATGGGCCATTTCTCATGGGAAAGGAAGGATGATTCAGAGAATGGAGCCAAGGATGACAGAAAACCACCCCTGGGCGGCAGCACTGGGTCCTAATCAAGGAACTGGTGCCGTGCGTCCAGATGGATTTCAGGGTGGCTCTGGACTATGTGCTTCCTCCCTCCCCCTGTCCCCTTTGGAATGGGACACCCTCTGCCTTTCTCACATTGGGAAATTTACAGTTTGTCTCCTTAGCTCTCAGGTCTTCAAATTAAGATAAACTACCCAAGAAGTTGCATCCAAGGAACCACAAAGGAAGAGATTTATCTTGAGATTTGGATCATAAGATCCTGGAATTAGAGTTCACGCCTCATGAGGGCAAGACTTCTGGGATTTGGGAGGGGTTAGTGTGTTTTTTGTATGAGAAGGACTTGGATTGTTGTGGCTAGAGGGAGCTAGTGTCCAAAAATAACCTTAAAAAGTCCTTTCTTCCCCATGGGCACACAGTGCTTCTCTCATGGGGAGCTTATGTCTTTGTCCTGGATTCTGGGGTGGGCCTGTGACTGCTTTGACCAATAAAAATATGGAAGAAGGGAGTTTCGGAATTTTGGAGTTAATATTTAAAGAATACCTGCAGCTTCAGCTTCTTGCCTTTTGAGAAAGCCGTTATGCTGGGAGGAGGGAGGCTCTGGCGGTTACTTGAAGAGGCCAATGTGAAGGAAAAGTGAGGCCCCTCGCCATGGCCCCGCCAGCCATGGGAGTGAGCTGTTTCTGGAGCGGCCGCTACAGGCCCAGTCAAGAGACTCTGACGCCAGAATAGCAAATGTGAGTCCCCACTATGCCTGCTCATGTTGCAAGACTATGAGCAAATAAAGGACTCCTTTTGTTTTCAGCCCCTAAATTTGGGATGGTTTGTTACACAGCAATAGATAACCTACACTAGAAGTAAATTTCTCTCTGAGAATTTCACTTATTGCTAGAAATTCTCAACAATGATTTAAAAACGGAAAGCACTGATGACTAAGAGGAGATTGCAAAGAGAACTAGATTTAAAAACAACTAAGGAATGGAGGCTGGTAGAGGCATGTCTGAGTGTGGTTCTAGAGCAGAATATGTTTTGGAGCTCTTAAATGTTGAATATAAAATCGTAAAATCTGAATTTGATAGGTTGAGACTTGTGATTCATTTTAAAGGAAAAATCTTTGAAAAGTATGGGAAATATTATCATTTGAAAGAAAACACATGCAAAATATAAGGTCTTCACTGAGTATAAATCACAAACCCAGAGAATGGAAGAGACTGGTATCGTTGGATCCAGAACTGAGAGTACTTTTCTTATTTCAATGCATATGGTTCTGTATTAGTTCAAACTGTAATCTTAGCAAAGCAAAATCTGCTCATTTTGGTTATGTTCATAGTTGATTCTGAAACTAGGCTGAATCAACCAAGTGTTGAGTTATGGGAAGGACAGGGATCTCTTTTCATTTTATACATTTGGATAAAGCGGAAAGTGAACGATCAACATCCCCACTGCATAGAAGCTAAGGTTTATGGGGATGCATTTCAGCACTTCTACACCCAGGCCAGGGCCAAAAGAAGGTGAACATTTTGGCAGAAAACTAACATATTCGTATAATTGGGGATGAGGGTGTTTTAACTCAGCGCCTAGTGCCGCCTGCCTCTCCAAGTGCCTTCACAACTTCATTGAGAAACACTTATTCTTGCTTTGTATGAGTCAAGTTCTCCAGATGAAACTCTTGGAATAATGGCAAAATAACTTTTGGAATAACCAATTTCCTTCTTGTCTTATTCTCTCCAAACCCTCTAACTCCCTTCAGACAATGGAAAATAATTTGGCTTCATAATTACCCCAATTTGGTGTAATTTAGAATCACTGAGAACCATTGTCTTGTGTGGACCTGATCTTTGTCCTTGATTTCACAAACAGATGTCCTGCCAAGTTTGAGAGGGGAGTGTCTGGGGCTGCCCGGCAGCCAGTGTGTGGGAGGACATGCACTTTCATACAGTAGCAAACTGTCCACCCTCACTCACGCGGGACACCTGCCTTGAGGGTTCTGACTAAAACTTGTCTTCCCTCATGGACTCTGTACTGAGGATTTAGAATATTCACTTTGGCAGGAACTATATCTATTTATATACTGTGTACCCCAAAGGCTTATAGTTATAAAATTTCCAATGATTTTTTTAACAGTAAAATAAGGAATGAGGAGTGAATATGGGAACTCCATAAATCTTAATTATCAATGGCAACCAAATGCAGGGACCATCAACCAAAAGTGTGGGGGTTGGCTTCTCTGGTGGCACAGTGGTTAAGAATCTGCCTGCCAATGCAGGGGACACGGGTTCTAGCCCTGGTCCAGGAAGATCCTACATGCCTCAGAGCAACTAAGTCCGTGTGCCACAACTACTGAGCCTGCGCTCTAGAGCCCACGAGCCACAACTACTGAAGCCCGCATGCCTAGAGCCCGTGTTCCACAACAAGAGAAGCCACCGCAATGAGAAGCCCTCGCACCGCAACGAAGAGTAGCCCCCACTCGCGGCAACTAGAGAAAGCCGGCGTGCAGCAACGGAAGACACAACGCATCCAATAAATAAATAAATAAATAAAATCCATTAAAAAAAAAAAACTACAAAAGTGTGGGGAACTCTGGCCTTGGCAGCAGGGTGGTGGCAGTGACAATGGTCAACATTTGGTAAATTCTTTTCGTAAGTGGAAAAGTTCCCACGCTAGCTGTGGGTCTAGAGGCCCTGAAGATTGGGAATAAGAAGAGTGCTGCAGAAGCTGTAGTTATGCACAGTCTCCCTATTGTCAGGTGAAGAACATTGTTAAAGAACCATTCATCAAACCAGCGCTCACTGGGATCTATGTACCAGATACTGTGCCTGGTGCCAGGGTGCAATTTTTCTCTGTCCCCAAGCGTTCATTGTCAGATGAGTTATAAGTATATCATTTTTTCTAATGTGGTTAAGAATGATGTTTAAATGTATATAAATATTTGATAGAGCAAAGGTCATGAACAAAAAATATGGATCGTTACCTGGGTATTGTTTTTAGAGCTTGAGGACTGGTTATCCCATTGCTCATTAATCATCTTTTCTTACTGTATCTCCTTCCAGCCATATAAGAAAGAGACTTTCTACTGAAATTTTCCATTTTCCTTGTTTCCTCTACTTACATTATAAAATAATAGACAAATAATTGCCCAAGGTACAGCCTGCATGTTTATGGGGTGGCTTGAATGGGGACAATATAGAGAGAGGGTTGGTACAACACAGTGGTGAATTTTGGGGTCTAGAGTCATGCTAATTGGTTTAAAAATGCATTTGTGCAACTTAGTGGTCTTGAGAACTTGGACAAATTACTTTGTTCTCTAAGCCTCAGTTTCCTCACCTATAACATGGAAACAATAATGATAGGATTGATCTCCTAGGGTTGTTGTGAGGACTAAAGAAAATAAGTCTTGTGAAGGGTTTGCAGTGGTGTCTGTTGTAAGCAACCCATAGATGTTCACCCTTTTATTTGTGCAAGAAAAATACAGGAGGCAACAAAGAGAACTTTTGTGAAATAGGGAAGTTTGGTGGAAAATTTAAATATTTTTAAAAGACAATTTAGAATAAAGACTTAGAAACTATAGCACATTAAAATAGAAAAAGTCCCTAGAAAAGTTCAACCATTTCATTTTTAAGCTTCAAAGAACTTAGAGTGGGGTGCCCTTGGTCACAGTGCTGGTGGGGGCAGAGCTAGAACTACAGCTCGGCTCAGGTTCTGGATGATTGTCCTTATCTCCCACCAAGTCTGTACTGTCCACTTCTAAAGGGATGCAACACAGGACCGTGATATCAGATGTTCCACTGCTGTATATGGCCCTCCATTTTCTGGGGCTGGGTGCTGTGCCTTGTTAGTCTCTGCTTTACTGTGGCTACTTTCTGATGGTGGACCTGGAGGAGGAGAAAGCCCTGGAATGTGAGCTCCAGGACTGTAACATGTTACTTAGAAGGCAGCTAAAATTTTGACTGACTTTCAGGAAGCATTGTCAGAGTAAGTTGTATCCATCGATGATTCTGTTTTCTGGAGACCCTCCATCCTAGCAATAGGTAAATACTGTGCTTATGTGAGCAGCCCTAACAATCATGTCTCACAGGCCTAGAGGTTGGGGAATGCAATACATTATAACTATAATTATGTATATACACTGGCTAACAGAAAGCCACCATATATTATAACCCTGCAGCAATATTAGGGAATTAGAATTCAACGAAAGGCAGACTGTGTATCAGTTAGCTACTGATGCATGACAACCCCCACACACACCCAAACTCAGTGTCTTAAAACAATAAGTATGTGTTGTAGAGGAGTCCTCCTGCTCCACCATGAGTTTGCAGTCAGTTATGGGTCAGAGATGGACCTCAGGTCTTGGCTGGGCTCTCGGATGTTGTGGTTGGCTGACTGTAGGCTGGTCTAGGGTGGCTTCAGGTGGCCTCAGCGTGGCCCTCCTCCACACTGTCTCCCATCTTCCAGAGGCTACTTGGGCTTGTTCACAAGGCAATGACACTGTTCTGAGATGGAGCAAAAGTACACAAGGTTTTTTGGCCCTAAGTTGGAAACTGGCACATCATCACTTCTCCCACATTCTATTGACCACAGTAAGTCTTAATGACTCAGATTCAAGGGATGGGGGAATAGTCTCTACCTCCTGAAAAGAAGAGCTTCAAAGTCATGTTGCAAAGGGGATAGAAGAATTGCCACTGTTTTTACAATAAATCTATCCTAGTTTGTATAATGAAGACAACATAGATTTTGGAATCAGATCAATATTTGATCACTAATTCTCTGCTTTACTAATTTTATCACCTTGGATAAGTTGGCCATAATTAAACCTATCTTATAAATGGCACATCATAGATATGAATTTCCTTCCCATGTATGCTTTGTATAGAATAGATTATGACTTTCCTTGTATTATGTGTTATGGACTGAATCATGTCCCCCTGAATTCATATGTTGAAGTGCTAATCCCCAATGTCACTGTATTTGGAGATAGGGTCTTTAGGGAGATAATTAAGGTTAATAAGGTCATAAGAGCCAGACCTTACTCCAATAGGACTCGTGTTCTTATAAGAGGAAGAGACACCAAAGGTCTTTCTCCCCATCCACACAGAGGGCAGGCCACGTGAGGACACAGCAAGAAGGCAGCCATCTACAAGCCAGGAAAGGAGGTCTCACCAGAAACCAGCACCGATGGCACCTTGATCTTGAACTTCCAGCCTCTAGAACTGAGAGAAAGTAAATTTGTTGTTTGAGCCAGTCTGTGATACTTTGTTATAGTGACCTGAGCAGACTAATATGTAATGCATATAATGCATTAAAATATAAGGTGTTATATCTTCCTTTGATAGTCTTTAGGTACCATTAATATTTACATCTTACTGTGCCTTAATATCATTGTTATGAGCATTGTTTTTCCTGTGTTGTAAGCATGTGGGTTAGTTAATGAAGAATTTTATTTCACAGAATAACTCACAAAAATGTGTAAATGCGTTTGATAATGACGAATGACTAATGTACATATTTAACAGTACATATATGTATATTTACTTTTACATGTAACACACATATATTTAATAATTGTGCCTAAACTCAATGTACTACACACAGTAGCTACTCAAAACATTTGTTGAGGGCTTCCCTGGTGGCACAGTGGTTGAGAGTCCGCCTGCCGATGCAGGGGACGCAGGTTTGTGCCCCGGTCCGGGAAGATCCCACATGCCGTGGAGCGGCTGGGCCTGTGAGCCATGGCTGCTGAGCCTGCGCATCCGGAGCCTGTGCTCCGCAACGGGAGAGGCCGCAACAGTGAGAGGCCCGTGTACCAGAAAAAAAAAAAAAAAAAAATTTTTTTTGAATGAAAAATGAGTAAATCTTGTATACTGAGATGGAAGGGAAGGCAGTTTTCCCGTTCCAAGGGCTGTCCCTCCCAGAGGGGTAGCTGCTGAGGTCTCTGTCCAGCATCTAACAGGCTTCCAGGTCTGCTCTTTTGGTTTTCACAGGTTTCTCCCTCTGTGCTATTTCCTGTGTTCTCTTCGTGGCACCTTGGATGTTCTTAGCTGGAATATCTTGCCTGTCTCCCAGCCTGACCTAATTTTCTACTTCTTCCTCGTGTCTTCCTCTGGAAGAACCATGTGATGAAAATTGGGACTTGCACTTGTAGCTGCTCTTGGTCTGAGCAGGATGGGGTGGCTCTCTTGGCGAGTGACCAGACAGCAGGACAGCTACAGCCTCACTGGTCTTCTTCAGGACCAGATCCCAGGGTTCAGGGCCTCCTCTGACAAGCTCTATTGGCAGCAATGGCCTTTAAAACCAACCACAGCATGTGGCGGCCTGCTTCTCTCTTACCTGGAAATGTAAGTGCTTTAGGTTTCGGCGTGTTGTGCCTGAGCCTTGGAGGCAATGCAGGTGAGCCAGTGTCAACTGGGGTGGAAGACATGGCTTACCGCGCTGAGCTGGGGCCAGGGAGGGCTCCCCCACCTTCAGTAGGGCTCACGTGAATCCTGATCGGAAGGAAGGGGGTTGCTGATAAGAGTGAGCTTGGGCCAGTTTCCAGGCAGCTGGTGGAGCAGTACTGGTTGCCATAGCCACCTGCAGGGCTGCAGGCAAGGTGAACTGAGTCTGGGTTGATGAACAGAAGTCAGGGTCTGGAAAGGGCAAAGCAGGGTCTGAGACCAACTTGCAATGTGCCTTGATGCTCCATGGAATCTCGCAGCCAACAGGGTGTTTCATTGGCTGCACCTGAACACCTTCCTGGGGGGCAAATCTGTGCGAGTCAGTCCTCCTTGGCCTCACGGGGCCAGGAATCCAGGGACGTTTTGGCAGCTCACACACCAGGCCGTCTTCTCCATGTCAGGCTGGTCCTCCCATGGGGACAGCTCTGCTTGGCCTTCCCTGCAGGATTGTGGAAGCCGAGCACCCTGGTCACGGGCATTGGTGCCGTCTTCCCACCCCTCCTGCCCTGTCCCCGTCCCTCACTCCAGGGCCTGCAGGCGTCACAGCTCCAGTCCTCCGGAGGGTATGTTTCAGACCTCAGAAGGCAGGAAGGACAGGCTGTGCTTGGCAGGTTAGCAATGAGAAGAGGAAGGAACATGGTGACAGAGCTGGTTGTCTTGGAGGCAAATGTGGCAGGAAGGGGTCTTCTCTCTTCATGGCTGGGAGCATCCTCAGTGCCTCCTCCATGATGGCCCCTCCCAGCGCTCCTCTTCCCACAGTCACAGAACCCGTCGACTCCGACATCGCAAGGGGGAGGATTCAGGGTGGTTAGGGTTAGGGTCAGAAGTTAGAAGTTGTAGAAATGAGACTCAAATCCAGACCTGCCTCATCCTAGAAGCCCTAATCTCAATCTGTGCCTTCATGGGACCCTGGCAGACAGCTCAGCCTCATGCTAAAGCTCGATCAGCTTCCTGGGGGGGCGGCAGCTCTTATTTTCACCTTGAGTTTACCCTAGCCTCAGGCACTTAGGAGATTGGGGCTCTTGTCCCCAAACCGAGTGAAGCAGAGTGATCCCACGCTTCTCCAAAGTTCTTTCTTCGTTGTCAGGGGAACGCTCCTGACTCCCTCCTGCTTTGCATCCCGGAGCTAGTAAACCTTCCTTCCTGCTGGCTCCATGTGCCCCAGGTGAGTACTTTCTCTTTAGTCAGATATGACCCCTCGGCTTTAATTCCGTTTACACATCGAGGAAGGGTTTACCTAGACGCTGTGATGTGCTTCTTGGTGTTTGACATTTTGTATTGTTTTACTTAGTAGCATTTTAGAAACTGAAAGGGCCACTGCTGTCCACTTTCAATCCAGTTTGGGCTTCAGAGATATTTTATGGGACTAGGAGCAAATATCTGTGTGCCTCAGTTTGTATATCAGTGAGAAGAAAGGAAAAATACAAGAAAAATAGTCTGTTTTGGTTAAAGGCAATACTTACCTCTGATATGTTAAAGGAGATGTGATTCCCTACCCAGTTGTTTTAACTTTCCTCCCAAAGGCTATTTTTGTGCTGAGCCCCAGTAACATTTTCCCAGAGTAATCAAAGCTCAGGACCATGTT
The DNA here is from genome assembly GCF_003031525.2 of Neophocaena asiaeorientalis asiaeorientalis. Taxonomy (NCBI): domain Eukaryota; kingdom Metazoa; phylum Chordata; class Mammalia; order Artiodactyla; family Phocoenidae; genus Neophocaena; species Neophocaena asiaeorientalis. The sequence goes on from NW_020175053.1 coordinate 5,945,767, forward strand.
CTATGGTGCATGAGAAATGCCATTTAAGGGATATTCAAAGACTAGCCTCTGTGAGGTATACCTGGGGTGTTAAGCCAAACAATATTGACAGATTACAAAACTGAGAACCTATTGTGTGCAAAGTTTATCCTCTGGAGACAACATTAAGTCCTGGACAAGAAAAGCAGGGGGTCTATGATAATCCTAGAACCACATGGCTTGTGTAGATGAAGGATTCTGCAGAGGGGCAGATCAGCTCAGAGTGGGGTTGTTAGAAGGTTTAGGGAAGGTGGGAAGAGGCATGGGCTTTAAAGGGTGAAAAGGAGGCCCTAGAGTGTTGTAGTTCTGTGGAAAGGCATGGGGGGAATGCAGCGCCGAGTCCCTGGGATGGGGCTTCATGCTGGGCCCTGTGGTTCCTGGAAGGCCCTGGAAGGCCTTCGAGGGTTTCATAACCTCCAGAGATTGTTTGTGAACTACCCTACATATGTGTGTGTATATATTTTACTGTGAGAGGGCCCAGAGCTTTCATCAGATTATCTGGGGATCTGTCTGTGGCTCAAAAATGATAAGAAACATGAATTATCTAGGATCTGGTTCAAGATGCCAGTGTAGGAAATCCTAAACCCACCTCTTCCTGCAGACACGCCGACTCTACAGCTGTACATGGAGAAGTTTCTTCTGAAAAAAACCTAAAAACTGGCAGATCGACCCTTTCCCATCGGGCAAATGAGAGGGAAGGCACACTGAAGGTGGTAGGAAAGGCAGAGACACGATCTCTCCATTAACCCCACCTGTGGTCCAGCGACCCACAACCGGGAGGGAACTCAAAACCCGGAGCTTCTCCCTGGGGAGCTGAGAGTTCTACCCCACATCAGCAGCCCAACTGTTAAGACCGGCTCCTGAGAGACGAGCCCCCAGCATCTGGTTTTGAAGACCTGCGGGGCCCAGCCAGCTGAGGAACGGCTCTTACAGGCCCGCATGTAGACTCCCGCACCCCAGGGCCCAGCGCAGAGGCAGCCCTTTGAACAGTGCCCAGACTTGGGTGTGAAGGAGACTCATTTCCCAGTTAAAAGCATTGGTCTGAGGGGCAGAGGCCTGGTGGGATTCTCTCCAGGAATGGGAGCTGGCAGGCGCCATGTTTTGGGTTTTGTTTTTCTTTTTTCTTTTCCTTTCCTGTGATGCCATCCCTTTTATTCCTAGTTTGCCCAGGAATGGATGTTAAATTTTGTCACATGCTTTTTTGTGTCAGTTGAGATGATCATATGGTTTTTCTTTTTTAGTCTATTAATATGGTGAATTGCATTGATTGATTTTCAAATGTTGACGCAGCCTTGCCTTCCTGGGATAAACCTGAGCTGGTCATGATGTGTTATCCTTTATATACATTGTTGAATTCAATTTGCTAATACTTTGTTGAGGATTTTTGTGTCTATGTTTATGAGGGATATTGATTTTTTAAAAAAAAATAATATTGCTCTCTGGTTTTGGTGTTAAAGTCATGCTGGTATCATAGAATGAGATAGGAAGTGTTTCTTCCTCTTTTATGTTCTGGAAAAGATTTGTAGAATTAATACTATTTCTATTTTAAATGTTTGGCAGAATTCACAGATGGCTTTTTTTTGTTGTTGTTGTTTGTAGGTTCTCAACTGTGAATTCAAATTCTTTAATAGATATAGGACTATTCAGTTTATCTATTTTCCTTTGAGTTTTTATTTATATCTTTCAAAGAATTGGTCCATATCATGTAAGTTTTTCAATTTATAAGTATATATTCCTTTATAATCCTTTTAATGTCTGAGAGGACTGTAGTGATGACCTTCTACCTTCCTGACACTGGTAATTTGAGTTTTGAGGTTTTTTTAATATAAATTTATTTATTTTATTTATTTATTTTTGGCTCTGTTGGGTCTTTGTTGCTGCACGTTGCAGTGGCTTCTCTTGTTGCGGAACATGGGCTCTTGAGTGCAGGCTCAGTACTTGTGGTGCAAAGGCTTAGTTGCTCCACAGCATGTGGGATCTTCCCCGACCAGGGCTCCAACCTGTGTCCCCTGCATTGGCAGGCGGATTCTTAGCCACTGTGCCACCAGGGAAGTCCCTCTTTTAATTTTATGAATGAGGTTTTCCACCCAGTAGAAATCTTTAATTTTATGAAGTCCACAGAATCCCTTGTTTTTCTTTCTGGGTTGCTTGTTTGTGTTGTGTGTTAAAACCACAAAGCTCGTGAACTATATGATCAAACCCAAGCTCATGTCAATTTTCTTTTATGCTTTCTTCTATAATTTTGAATAGTTTTGCATTTAAAATTTGTCCATGAATAATTTTGAGTGAATTTGGTGTAAGTTGTAAAGTTTGCGTCTACATTTATTTCATTCCATATGGTTTCCAATTCATTGTTCTTCAACTATTTTTAGAAAAGTTATGGGATATTGTCTCCATTTCAGTTTGAATTTCCACAGTGTAATGGATTCAGCAGTTCTGCCAGCAGGCGGTGCTGTCTCCAGTGACCTGGGAGGGAGGCACGGCCTGCACTTCCCTCACTAACCACAGGGTGGCGCTGAGCTCGCCTCTCTGACCCACAGCGCATGCGCGCTCTCTGCCGGCTCGGCTCGAGCGCAGCGGAGAGGAGTTGTGTCTCCGCAGGCACCACGGGAGCTTTGGCTGGGGCGCCGGGGTCAGCTTCTCTGCTGATAAGAGCTCAGTCTCCTTAGGACTTGCTGGGGTTTCGGCTTCAGGACAAAGTGGAGCTGCGTCCACGCTGACGGGAGCTGGGTTTCCTGACGACCCAGACGATGCTGGGAGGAAAAGGTGAGAAAAATTGAGAAGTGAGGAGAAGCTTCCTGTGGGTGGCTGACTGCTGAGGGGCGGGGGTCTGTTTTCAGACGACCCAGAGGGGCTTGATGTGGAAAGCTGGTGTGCAGTGTAGCCGGTATGCAGTGTGCAGTGTAGCCGGTTTGGTGTCCAGTGTAGCCGGTGTGAGTTATGGGGTGTCCAGTTTTCCCAGCACTGTTTATTGTGGGGGCTGTCCTTCCCCTTGGTGTGTCCTTGGCCCTTTGTCATAAATTAACGGACCCCACCCGTATGGGTTTAATTCTGGGCTTTCTGTCCTGTTCCTCTGGTCCCTGTGCCTGTTTTTGTGCCAATTCTGCACTGTTTTGGTGACTGTAGCTTCTCAATAGACTGTGAAGTTAGGGAGGGAGATGCCTCCAGCCTGTTCTCCTTTCTCAGGGTCGCTTTGGCTATTCGGGGTCCTTTGTGGTTCCACACAAATATTAGGAGGATTTGCTCTATTTCTGTGGAAGTTACCATTGGAATTTCAGGAGGGCTTGCATTTAGTGTGTACATTGCTTTGGGTAGAATGGGCATTTTAACAACAGTAATTCTTGCATTCCATGACCACGGGGTATCTTTCCATTAATTTGTGTCTTCTTCAATTTCTTCATCAATGTCTTAAAGTTTTCAGTGTACAGGTCTTTCACATCCTTGGTTAAATTTATTCCTTGGTATTTTGTTCTTTCTGATGCAATTGTAAATAGGGTTTTTTTCTCTCTTTCTGATGGTTCATTATTAGTGTTTAGAAACACAATTGATTTTTGTGTGTTGATTTTGCATCTTTACATTTATTATTTCTAATAATTTTTTGGTGGAATGATGTGGAAAATTGGAATCCCACTGTTTCTACCACATCCAGGTCATCCACAACAGGGAAGAAAGGGAAGTCCTTTATATTGGGAAGTCCTAATATAGTTTCTAAATTACATGTGGACTTTGGGTGAACTGGATCTGGGTAAGGCTTGCCTCTATATGGAAGTTTGATGTTTTCTCTGCTTTTCTGGCATGGTTTTGACATGGTGTTCTGAAAAGTAATTTACTTTCCAATAATTTCAAACATACAACTTTAGATACATAAAAGCAAGTCTTGTATCTTGATTAAATATATTCCTAAATATTAATGTTGACATTATTTAAAATGGAATTGTTTTCATAAGTTCTTTTCAGATTATTTATTGCTAGTATATACGTATAAGATACGATTTTTGTGAATTGACATTTTTTTCCTATAACTTTGCTGAATTATTGACTAGTCAAATAATTTTTTGTTGTTATAGGAAGTTTTATATGTAAGATGGTGTGATCTGTGTTCTGTGAATAGACAGTTGTAATTTTTCCATTCACACATGGATGCCTTTTCTTTCTTTCCTCAAAACTCTGGGTAGAACTTCCAGTATGTTATTAACAGTGGTGAAAGCCAGCTTACTGGGCTTGTTCTTGATTTCAGGAGTAAATCTTTTAGTTTTTAGCATTGAGCGTGATGTTTGCTGTGGCTTTGTATACTACTCTTTTTCATATTGAACAAATTTCCTTTTATTCCTACTTTCTTGAGTGTTTGTGTCATGAAATAGCACTGGATTTTGATTATAGCTTCTTCTGCAATAATTGATATGATCATGTGTTTTTACTTCACACCTTTACAGTTGTTCAATACATTGCATAGTTTTGTTTTTTTAATTTTATTTATTTTTGGCTGCGTTGGTCTTTGTTGCCGCGTGCAGGCTTTCTCCAGTTGTGGTGAGTGGGGGTTACTCTTCGTTTTGGTGCACAGGCTTCAGTAGTTGTGGCACATGGGCTCAGTAGTTGTGGCTTACAGGCTCTAGAGCGCAGGCACAGTAGTTGTGGCGCACGGGCTTAGTTGCTCCGCGGCATGTGGGATCTTCCCGGACCAGGGCTTGAACCCGTGTCCCCTGCATTGGCAGGCAGATTCTTAACCGCTGCGCCACCAGGGAAGCCCTTCTTGATCTTTTAACAGGGTTTAGTCCCACTCTGTCCCTGCCATAAAAATGTCCAATGTCCAGTTATTTACCCTATTTCTGTTGATGGTTTTTTCGAGGTGCAGGTCTCGAAATATAGACAGGAGTCCAGTCATAAATCTGTAGTCCTGGAGCCCGTTTGTCTCTTGCTTCAGGAAATGTAAACAGGGGGCTGGTAATGAATGTCTGGCCTGGAGCCCGTCTTCTTCTCACCCCAAGAAGTGTGAACAGGAGGCCAGTTGTAAATGTCTAGCCTGGAGCCCATCTATCTCCTGCGTGATACTCTTTAGGGGTAGCACTGCCGGATCATACGGTAGATCCTTTTTCATCTTTTATAGGCACTTCCATAATGTTCTCTGTAGTGGTTGTAACCGTTTACATCTCCCTAGGACCATAAAAGTATTTCCTTTTCTCCATGCTTTCTCCACCGTTTATTCATTGTCGATTTTTGATGATGGCCTCTCAGACGGGAGCCAGGTGATCCCTCATTTTAGTTGTGATTTGCATGTCTCTGCTAACCGCTATGTTGAGAATGTTCTTATGGGGTGTCTATTCATAATCAGGGTGAGTAGAATTTACCTGTTGAAATTGCCTTCTTGAAAGTGTGCCCTGTTTTCAGTTATTTTCGAACACTTAGACCTGGACATTGTTTGAGGGCAAGTATCATTTAGAGCACAGCAGGCCTTGTGAAAATTAAGTGCCCCCAACCAATCGCTTTCAGGTTGCTTTTGTGGGAAACGGCCACAAGGTGGCAGAATTTCCTTGGGCCCAACTCTGGTTGCCCCGGCAACCAGAGCCTTAGGGGAAATCCTGTTGGGGGTTGTAAATTAGAGTGGAATATGCCAGAACAAACACCCAAATCTTGTGTCTCATTAACACTTTTTAAATTAGATTAATTTTTATTTTTTATTGCAGTAACATCGATATACAAGGTTGTGTTTGTTGTAGGGCTAGAGAATATTTTTCCGTTAAACATATACATATATCTATGCATGTTCGGCTTCTTTTCCCATAATGGTTATTAAAGAGTGTTGATAGACTTCCTTTGGTATACACAGATCCTTGTTGAAGATCTGTTTTGTATGTAATAGTTTGTATTTGTTAATCCCATCCTCCTAATTTATCCCTTGCCCCTTTCTGTCCCCTTTCGTAACCATATGTTCGCTTTTTAAGTCCCCGAGTCTGTTTATCTTTTCTAAATTATTTCAATGGTGTGTATTTTTAGATTCCAACTATAAGTGATGTCATAATATTTGTCTTTCTGATTCTGACTTACTTAGTATGATTATCTCTAGTTTTCTCTACGTTCCTGCAAATGGAATTATTTCATTCTTTTACATGGCGGAGTCATATACCATTGTATACATGTATCACACCTTTTTTATCTGTCCATGGACATTTTGTATGTCTCCACATCTTGGGTATTGTAAATGGTGCTGCAGTGCGCGCTTGGGTACATGTCTGTTTGAATTCTGGTATTCTCTGCATATAGTCTTAGGGGTAGCACTGCAGATCATATGGTAGATACTTTTTTACATTTTAAAGGCACTTCCCATAATGGTTATTAGAGAGTGTTGATAGACTTCCTTTGGTATACACAGATCCTTGTTGAAGATCTGTTTTGTATGTAATCATATGGTAGATTCTTTTTTACATTTTAAAGGCACTTCCATAATGTTCCCTATAGTGTCTCTTACCGTTTACATCCCACAAGCAGCATAAAAACATTTCCTTTTCTGAATGCTCTCTTCACCATTTATCATTGTCGCTTTTTGATGATGTTTATTCACACCGGTGCCAGGTGATCCCTTGTTGTAGTTTTGATTTGCATGTCTCTGCTTATTGCTATATTGAGCATGTTCTTATGGGCTGTTTTTATTCATAATCAGTGTGAGTAGAATTTACCTGTTGAAATTGCCTTCTTGAAAGTGTGCTGTGTTTTCAGTTATTTTTGAACACTTTGGCCTGGACATTATTTGAGGGCAAATAATATTTAGAGCCCAGCAGTCCTTGTGAATATTAAGTGCCCATAAGCAATCGCTTTCAGGTTGTTTTTTGGGAAAGGGCTACCAGGCGGCAGGATTACCTCGGACCCAACTCTGCCCCGGCTACCAGAGCCTGAGGGGAAACCCTGTTTGTGGCTTGTCAATTGGAGAGGAATGTGCCAGAACAAACACCCAAATCTTGTGTCTCATTACCAATTTTTAAATTCGATTAATTTTTTTATTGGAGTGACATTTATATAGACTGTTGTATATGTTGCAGGTATACAGAATCATTTTCATTTATACATATACGTATGTCTGTGCATGTTCAGCTTCTTTTCGCATAATGGTTATGAGAGTGTTGTAAGCCCTTCCTTGGTATACATAGATCCTTGTTGAATATCTGTTTTATATGAAATAGGTTATATTTGTTAATCCCTTTCTCCTAATTTATCCCTTGTTCCCTTCGGTCCCCTTTGGTAACCATGTTTGCTTTTTTTTTTTTTTTTTTCTGTATGGGGGCCTCTCCCGTTGAGGAGCACAGGCTTCGGACGCGCAGGCTCAGCGGCCATGGCTCATGGGCCCAGCCGCTCCGCAGCATGTGGGATCTTCCCAGACCGGGGCACGAACCCGTGTCCCCTGCATCGGCAGGTGGACTCTCAACCACTGTGCCACCAGGGAAGCCCCATGTTTGCTTCTTAAGTCCCTGAGTCTATTTATATTTTCTAAATTATTTCAATGGTACATATTTTTAGATTCCAACTATAAGTGATATCATATAATATTTGTCTTTCTGATTCTGACTTACTTCACTTAGTATGATTATCTCTGGTTTTCTCTATGTTCCTGCAAATGGCATTAATTCATTCTTTTACATAGCGGAGTCAGATACCATTGTGTACATGTATCACATCTTTTTTATCTGTTCATCTGTCCATGGACATTTTGTATGTCGCCACATCTTGGATATTGTAAATGGTGCTGCAGTGCACGCTTGGGTGCACGTGTCTTTTCGAATTCTGGTTTTCTCCGCATATTCTCTTAGGGGTAGCACTGCCGGATCATATGGTAGATCCTTTTTTACCTTTTAAAGCCACTTCCGTAATGTTCTCTATAGTGGCTCTTACCATTTACATCCCACAAGCAACATAAAACCATGTCCTTTCTCCATGCTCTTTCCACCATTTATTCATTGTAAATTTGGGTAATGGTGTTTTAGACCAGTGCAAGCTGATCCCTCATTGTAGTTTTGATTTGCATGTGTCTGCTAACTGCTATGTTGAGCATGTTTCTTGTGCTGTTATTCTTCATAAACAGTGTGAGTAGAATTTACCTGTTGAAATTGCCTTCCGGGAAGTGTGCCGTGTTTTCAATTATTTTCAAACATTTAGGCCTGGACATATTTTGAGGACAAGTGTCATTTAGAGCCCAGCAGTCCTTGTGAATATTAAATGCCCATAATTAATCGTTTTGAGGTTGCTTTTGCGGGAAACAGCCACAAGGCGGCAGAATCTCCTCGGGCCCAACTCTGGTTGCCCCGGCAACCAGAGCCTTCGTGGAAATCCTGTTTGGGGCTTGTAAATTGGAGTGGAATGTGCCAGAACAAACACCCAAATTTTGTCTCATTACCACTTTTTTTTTTTTTTGGATGCATAGAACTGATTAGCTTTTATTCATGTTACAAAGAGTTGTTTTCTTTACAAAAATTATCTTTCTGTCTTCTTTTTTTTTAACATCTTTATTGGAGTATAATTGCTTTACAATGGTGTGTTAGTTTCTGCTTTATAACAAAGTGAATCAGCTATACATATTCATTTATCCCCATATCTCTTCCGTCTTATGTCTCCCTCCCTCCCACCCTCCCTATCCCACCCCTCTAGGTGGTCACAAAGCACCAAGCTGATCTCCTTGTGCTATGCACTATGCTATTCCCACTAGCCATCTGTTTTACATTTGGTAGTGTATATATGTCCATGCCACTCTCTCACTTCGTCCCAGCTTACCCTTCCCCCTCCCCATGTCCTCAAGTCCACTCTCTAGCAGGTCTGTGTCTTTTTTCCCATCCTGCCCCTAGGTTCTTCATGATCTTTTTTTTTTTTAGATTCCATATATATGTGTTAGCATACGGTATTTGTTTTTCTCTTTCTGACTTACTTCACTCTGTATGACAGACTCTAGGTCCATCCACCTCACTACAAATAACTCGATTTCGTTTCTTTTTATGGCTGAGTAATATTCCATTGTATATATGTGCCACATCTTCTTTATGCATTCATCTGTCGATGGACACTTAGGTTGCTTCCATGTCCTTGCTATTGTAAATAGAGCTGCAGTGAACATTGTGGTACATGACTCTTTTTGAATTATGCTTTTCTCAGGGTATATGCCCAGTAGTGGGATTGCTATGTCGTATGGTAGTTCTGTTTTTAGTATTTTAAGTAACCTCCATACTGTTCTCCATAGTGGCTGTATCAATTTACATTCCCACCAACAGTGCAAGGGGGTTCCCTTTTCTCCACACCCTCTCCAGCATTTATTGTTTGTAGATTTTTTGATGATGGCCATTCTGACTGGTGTGAGATGATATCTCATTGTAGTTTTGATTTGTATTTCTCTAATGATTAATGATGTTGAGCATTGTTTCTTGTGTTTGCTGGCAATCTGTTTATCTTCTTTGGAGAAATGTCTATTTAGGTCTTCTGCCAATTTTTGGATTGGGTTGTTTGTTTTTGTGATATTTCATTACCACTTTTTAAATTACATTAATTGGGCTTCCCTGGTGGCGCAGTGGTTAAGAATTGCCTGCCAATGCAGGGAACATGGGTTCGAGCCCTGGTCTGGGAAGATCCCACATGCTGCGAAGCAACTAAGCCCATGCGCCACAACTACTAAGCCTGTGCTCTAGAGCCGGTGAGCCACAGCTACTGAAGCCTGTGCGCCTAGAGCCCATGCTCCGCAATAAGAGAAGCCCTCGCAATGAGAAGCCCGCACACTGCAATGAAGACCCAACTCAGCCAGAAATAAAATAAATAAAATAAATCTATTTAAAAAATAATAAATTACATTAATTTTTATTTTTTATTGGAGTAACACAGATATACAATGTTGTGTTGTTTGTGGGTATAGAGAATCTTTTTCCTTTAAACATTTACATATATCTATGCCTCTTCGGCTTCTTTTCCCATATAGGTTATTAGAGTTGATAGCTCTTCTTTGGTATACGTAAGACCTTGCTCCATATCTTTTTTAAAATTTATTTATTTTATTTATTTATTTTTGGCTGCCTTGGGTCTTTGTTGCTGTGCTCAGGCTTTCTCTAGTTGCGGCGAGTGGGGGTACTCTTCGTTGCAGCGTGCGGGCTTCTCATTGCTATGGCTTCTCTTGTTGCGGAGCATGGGCTCTAGGTGTGTGGGCTTCAATAGTGGTGGTGTGTGGGCTCAGTAGTTGTGGCTCACAGGCTTTAGAGTGCAGGCTCAGTAGTTGTGGTGCGCAGGCTTAGTTGCTCTGCAGCATGTGGGATCTTCCCAGACTAGGGCTTGAACCCATGAGGGGAAGCCCCATATCTTTTTTATATGAAATAATTTGAATTTATTAATCCCATCCTCTTAATTAATCCCTGACCCCTTCTGTCCACTTTGGTAACCATATATTTTCTTTTTAAATCCCTGAGTGTGTTTATGTTTTCTCAATTATTTCAATGGTGTTTATTTTTAGATTCCACTTATAAGTGATATCATGATATTTATCTTTCTGATTCTGACTTACTTTACATAATCTGATTACCTCTAGGTTTATCTATGTTCCAGCAAATGGCATTATCTCATTCTTTTACATGGCGGAATGATACCATTGTGTACACGTATCACATCTTTTTTATCTGTTCATCTGTCCGTGGACATTTTGTATGTCTCCACGTGTTCGGTATTGTAAATGGTGCTGCAGTGCATGCTTGGGTGCATGTGTCTTTTTGATTTCCAGTATTCTCTGCATATAGTCTTAGAGGTAGCACTGCCAGATCATATGGTAGCACTATTTTTACTTTTTAAACGCAGTTCCATAATGTTCTCTGTAGTGGCTGTTACCATTTACATCCCACCATCACCATAAAAGGGTTTCCTTTTCTCCATACCCTCTACACCATTGATTCATTGTCAGTTTTTGATAATGGTTATTTACACCGGTGCCAGTGATCCCTCGGTGTAGTTTTGATTTGCATGTCTCTGCTAATTGCTATGTAGAGCATGTTCTGATGGGCTGTTTTTATTCATAATCAGTGTTGAGTAGAATTTACCTGTCGAAATTGCCTTCTGGAAAGAGTGCCATGTCTTCAATTATTTTCGAACTTTTAGGCCTGGATCTTTTTTGAGGGCAAGTATCATTTAGAGCCCAGCAGTTGCTGTGAATATCATTACCCATAAACAATCTTTTTGAGGTTGCTTTTGTGGGAAACGGCCACAAATAGCAGGATTTCCTCAGGCCCAACTGTGTTTATCCCGGCAACCAGAGCCTTAGGAAAAATCCTCTTTGGCCCTTGTAAGTTAGAGTGGAATGTACCAGAACATACACCCAAATCGTCTCTCTCATTATCATTTTTAAATTAGATTAATTTTTATTTTATTTGGAGTAACATTGATATACAATGTTGTGTATTTTGTAGGAAAGAGAATCTTCTCCGTTATGCGTGTACATATATCTATGCATCTTTTGCTTCCTTTCCCATGTAGGTTATTAGAGAGCATTGATAGCCCTTCCTTTGTGTACATAGATACTTGTTGAATATCTGTTTTATATGAAATAGTTTGTATTTGTTAATCCCATCATCCTAATTTATCCCTTGGCTTCTTTTTTTTTACGGTTTTCTTGGAAAGGTTTTTTACTGTATTTTTATTTAAGGTATGTATAACTCTAAATTATATAATTATAAATTTCACCTATTCTATTACATGGTTCTACCTATTTTGACAAATGTATATAGTTATGTAAAAACCACCACAATCAAGATATAGAACAATTGCATTATGCTAGGAAATTCTCCCATACTCACTTGTAGTCAGTCCCTCCCCCACTTCTTAGCCACTGATCTATTTTCTGTCCCTGTAGTCTTATCTTTACAAGAATATTATATAAATGGAGTCATACAGTATGCATCCTTTTGAGCCTGGCTTCTTTCACTTAGGATACTATGTTAGAGAATCATTGTGTGCCCTTTGGTAACCATATGTTTGGTTTTTTTTTTTTTTTTATTCAAGACCCATTTATTCTCTAGTTCTGCCACAGGGAGACACCCTCCTTGAAAAGGCGTTAAATCCTTCCGTTCACTTTAACACCTTGTGCTGAAAACACGTGTTCCAAGTTTTCAACTATGAGATCCACATTCTTAAAGCACTAATTCTTAAACCTCATCTAGATTTCTCCCCTTGGATGGGGGAAGATGACCCAAACACAGCGAAGAGCAGCTCAGAACTGTGAGCTCTGCTTGCCCAGAAGACTTTGCAGCTCCCCTGACCACCCGGCTGGAGCCAGGATTAGGGCCTTGAGACGAGGAGCACCTGCTGGGCTGCCGCCACTGCCACCGGCCCCCTAACTCCTGTCCTCTTCACTGGCTTGCTGTCACCTCTAGTTTCCCTGGAGTTTGGGGATTCCAGACGGTCTCTGCTCACACTTCTGCATCACACCTGCTGCCTCAGCACTGCTGATCCACACCAAGGGGGAAAAGCACGCAGAACTGCTTTTCAACACACCAACGTTCCACATAAAAGTTATTTTATAAGCCTGCAGGTTCTTTTTCATCAGAGGACATTCCCAAGGCCATGACTTCCCCCGGCTCCCCACTGCCCTTGCCGGCTGACTGGACATGCTTGGTCACGGTGCTGAGTCGGGCACACGCCCCGGCTCCACTCAGGCGCCCTCTCCTGGAGGACTGAGGGCAGTGCCCTGGGCTCATCAGCAGGATCTGTCCTGAAGCCAGTCCGAGAGTGACACGAGCCACACCTGCAGGTCTGTTCCACTGACCAGCCGCACAGGACCGAGCTGGGCCCACGGACCTTGGTCTGGATTGTGTTGGCTGGTCATTCTTGCCTAGGTTCACAGGCCAAAAGCCAGTGTCCTTCCTTTCCTGCTCATCACTGCACCAGCGGCTCACTCCTACCTGCTGCCGTCACACGCCTGGCAACCTCGTGTTCCGGGGCCAGCCAAGAACTGAGACCCCAGCAGGCCCCTAGTTCCCAGCAGTCAAATTCCCCATTAAACTACTGCTGCCTAGCCGTGTTCTCGAGGCTTCAGAGCCGGGAAAGTGCGGAGAGCGTAGCAAGCCGCGGCGCCCCCATCCCCGGACCTGTGATGCACCGCGGAGGCGCCGGAACCTCGTCGCACCGCACCCCCCGCCCCAACACAAGCGACATCTGCGCCCACCTGTCCCGGGGACCTGGGCGCACCTCCGGCCACCGCGACCCTGGACGGAGACGCGGGCGCAGGGCTCGGCCGGCGGCGGAAGCTGGGGCGGGCGGGGATCCCGGCTCTGGCCCTGGCCCCGAGGCTTCGTGGGCCCTCCAAGCCCACCTCCGTCCCCGCTGCCCGGGAAGCTATATGTAACTTTTTAATACCATTTTCTAGTAAAAGGAACCAGAGCTCTTCGAAGAAATGGCTGACACTAGGACTGAGACAGTAAATATATGAGCCAGGCCAATCTTGAATCTTGTATCAGAAAGTAAGGAAGTACCAAGAAAACAAATCCACAGGATGAAATGATGTCAAAGGAAAACAATGGAAAGAGCTCGCAGTAGCCAAAGTGGGAATGAACTTAGCAACCAAATCTGGATTGCTGGATAATAACACAAAGTTTAAAAAATAAAAAAACTATCCATAGGTGTCCATGTTGGTAAAAATAAGTAACTGCCTAGGGTTTTTTATGAATGGGGTTGAATAGAAATCTCCTATGTAGAAGAATTCCAAATAATTGATGTAGACACTCAGCCATCCACGGAGTGTGGAGGTGGAGCTAACTCCTGCCTCCATAGGTGCTGGTTCCCAGTGTGACTTCCTCCTAAGGAAGTATGGAAATGGAAAAAAATTAACTTCATTGTGGAGAAATCTGACAAGCACTACCTCAGGCAGGTAACCAAAGTTAATATTAACAGTGATAAGTTGCCTTGAGAGCCTGTTCCCTTGATATAAAGTGATGAGAAATCACTTTACCTCTGTGATCTGCTTACTCAAAACCCATAACTCAAGCCTAATCATGAGAAAAACACCAAGTAAAACCCAGCACAGGACAGTCTACAAAATACCTGACCAGACCTCCTCACCAATGTCAGTGTCATAGAAACAAGGAGAGTCTGAGAAACTGTGAAAGCCCAGAAGGGCCTAAACAGACATGATGAGTAAATGTCACATGATACCCTGGATGGCATCCTGGAAGACAAAAAGTTAGAATGAAGGAAACCCAAATGAAATATGGACTTCAGTTAATAATAAGGTATTGATATTTGTTCACTAATTGTGACAATTCTGTAGAAAACACTCTCTTGCAATGTGATCTGGTCTCTCGCCAATCCTTTGTCCTGCTTTGGGGTGGCCCCATTCACAGGAACAGTCTCTCTCACTGCATCCAGGGCCTCCTGGAGCAACTCCAGGCTGATACCGCTCAATGTCCATTTTACCAGAAAGGGTCTCTCCTTCCCATGAAAAGCCATGGTCTAAAATGCCTTTGGCTTGGGTCACATTCTCATTCTTGAACCCATCAGAGCACCAAGAGGATAGAACATAGGATTGGCTAGATGTGGATCAGAAGCCCATCTTCAATGTGTGTGGAATGTGGGGTCTCCCCTCTGGAAATGTTTGGATTGAAGGCAGGTAACAAGCAGTTCCCCCAAGGAAAGCTGAGCTGCTGGACTTGGCCATGAGAACAGATACCCAGTCCGGGAAAGCAGCTGCTTCTGTATCACTGACAGATCACTGCACAGCTGTGGAATCTGAAGCCCAAAGAAAGAAGGGGTTCAGTTAGGGTCAGGGGCTGCAGCCACCCATCCACGGCCCTTGCTGTCCTCCCTTGATGGCAAGAAGCTCTTCCACTTGCTAAAATAGCAGCTTTGCTGTTGGTGGTAAACTCCAGGCTCTTGCTTTGGGCATCGGGTCCTCACATCAGAGAAAGGCCCTGATTGCCCGTGTGCCTCAAAAGGCACACAGACTTCATTCACGCCCCTGGTGGTGGGAGCCCAGGAGTCACACCTGCCCCCTGGCCACATTAGTCACCCATTCCTGAAGAACAAAATTGCTAATGTTCCAGTCTCTTCTCTCTCCTTTACAAAGAGCTGAGACCAAATGCTGGGTGGTAAGTAAACTCTTGCTCAGTGAAGCAGTGGGAGCTTCAAGGGTTATTCCATGCCACACAATCCGCAGTTGGCAAGCTTTCTGGAGGACACAGGGGCTGAGCCCTAAACTCACATGGCTCACTGAGACCATGTGGCCTCCGTGAGAAACTGCCCATTGGGAGGCCCAGTGGCCCCCATATCTTTGAGTCTTAACGAATATGAGTGTCAAAGTTTATTACAACTGGAAAGCCAAAGAATTTTAGGGTAATAGTCTGCTGTTTGGATGTTGTGACCAGGGCCACACTCCATGTTCGGAGGGTTATTACCTCTCTTGGCCGGCTACGAGGCTGCGAGGGAAGAGACACTTCTCTCAATCACATGGATGTAGGGAACGGAAACATCCAGGGGGATGTCTACACTGCCCAGGTAGCTGTTCAGTTGCACAGCTGCATGGTCGGCTCAGTAATTGGCAACAAGAGCTTGACAGGGCCCAGGCTGGCCTGAGCTGGAGAACCACAGATGCCTGCCTGGATGCTCAGAGGTCAAGGGCTATCCTGTCTGAGACTTGATTTTCTACTGATGCCCACTCAGATGGGACAAAAGATTCATCAAGTCCCAGGAGGGCCGCAGTAGCCCTCAAAAAGGCAGCACCTGAGGGCCAGCCAGTCACTGCACCCAGTCCTGAATAAATCCACACATGTCTTCTGAGTGCCCTCGCGTCAGAGCTATGCTGGAACCTAGGTCTGCCCAGGCAGAGTGGGGCCAGCACCATCCTTTCCAGGCAGGAGGGAAGGCTGACAGAAACTGCTTGATTTCTGATGCCCTCCACAACCCTTGACTGAGGTTGAGTTGGATTCGAAACAGAGACAAGTACAGACATTCATTCTTCTCTCAGAGCCCAAGACTGGGGGGCAGAAACACAGTGATACAGCTCACCTACCTGACTAATGTGTGACCCTGGGAGAATAATGTCCATCCTGGAAGCCTCAGAGAAGGAGAAGGGGGGTGAGGGTGGGTTATGCTTAAACCTAAATCTAACCCTAACACCACAGCCTATAACCCTAACCCCTAACCTATAACCCTAAACCTAACAACCCTAACCTTGGACTCTAGACCCTCGATCCTGACACCTAAACTCTAATCTCTGACCCTGACCCTTTAACCATCACCCTCTATCCTGATTCTCCAAGTCTGACCATAATCCTAACCCTAACCCTGACCCCTAAGCCCTGACACTGACTCTGACCACAGACCTAAACCCTAGCAAAGTGGATACCGAGGGATGTCTCTATAATCTCTCAAATAAACCAAGGGAATAAATCTTTATCATCTTACATTTAGTAATAGTTTCTTAGATCTGACACGAAAGTACAAGCAATGAAAGAAAAAAATAGATACATAGGATTTCCTCAAAGTTAAAAAGTTTGTCATATCAAAAATGCTATCCAAAAAGTAAAAAGACAGCCCACAGAATGGAAGGAAATGTTTGCACATTTTATATCTAATAAAAGTCTATTTTTAGAATGTATCAAGAAACTTACCAGGGACTTCCCTCCTGGCACAGTTGTTAAGAATCTGCCTGCCAATGCAGGGGACACAGGTTCGAACCCTGGTCCAGGAAGATCCCGCATGCTGCAGAGCAACTAAGCCCGCGTGCCACAATTACTGAAGCCCTAGAGCCTGTGTTCCGCAGTAACAGAAGCCACCACAATGAGAAGCCCACACACGGCAATGAAGAGTAGGCCCCGCTCACGGCAATTAGAGAGAGCTTGCGTGCAGCAATGAAGACCCAACACAAGCCCAAAATAATTAATTAATTAATTTTTTAAAAAGAAACTTAACAAAAACACAAAGAACTCAATTTTTACAACGCACAAAGGACTTGACCTGACTCTTCTCCAGACAAGATATACAAATGGTCAGCAAGGACATGAAAAGATGTCAAACATCAGTAGTCATGATGGAAATGCAAATGAGTACCACGATGCAATACCCCTTCAAACACACTAGAATTGTTATTGTCAAGAAAAATAAAAAATAATGAATATTGGCAACAAGGTAGAGCAAATGGAATTTTTTTTTTTTTTTTTGCGGTACGCGGGCCTCTCACTGTTGTGGCCTCTCCCGTTGCGGAGCACAGGCTCCAGACGCGCAGGCTCAGCGGCCATGGCTCACGGGCCCAGCCGCTCTGCGGCATGTGGGATCTTCCCGGAACGGGGCAGGAACCCGTGTCCCCTGCATCGGCAGGCGGACTCTCAACCACTGCGCCACCAGGGAAGCCCTTTTTTTTTTGTTTTTTGCGAATGGAAATTTTAACCATTGCTTGTGGAAATCTAAAATGGTGCAGCCTATATGTATAATATTTTGATATATCCTCAAAAAGGTAAATGTACAGTATGATATGGTGCAACAGTGTAACTCCTATAGACACCAAAGTATTGAAAACAGGGGTTCAAACAGAAACTTGCACATCCATGTTAAGGGGAGTGGAATATGACACCCCCATATATGCCTCTTTGGCATAAGGATTATTTTGAACCAATTAATTTAAAAAAACAGACACAGGAGAATCTCTGAAATTCGAGTAGAAGTTACCCTTTTGGGGAGGGAAATTTACATTTATAATGGAAATGTACAATTATAAATGTGTCTCCCTCTCAGTACCAGGAATAGAAGGGTGACTATCTCAAGAAACTGTTATCAGTGGAGAAGGCCCGGACTTAAATCTGCATAACAGCCATACCCTTTTTTTTACTGTGCTTTGCCTGATAACCTCCTTTATCCGGGTTCCCCCCTCGCCTAACACCTTTCTTTTGTTTTTAGCTGAGGATGGCATTTGAGGAGGGGATTCCCCCTCGCCTAACATCTTTCTTTTGCTTTTAGCTGAGGATAGCATTTGAGGAGCTGGTTTGGGCCATTTCAGGGACTTACTCAGTTTTCCTGGGTATCTCCCAAATTCACAGGATGTATGTACGTTATTAAGCTTCTGATTGTTTTTCTTTTGTTAATGTATCTTATAGGAGTGATCTCAACTAAGAACACAGAAGTATAGAGGGAAGATTATTTTTCCTCCCATACACATGCAATTAAATACTATTTAGCAATGGAAAGAAATGAACCATCAACCTATGCAAAGACATGGATGAATCTTACATGTATAATGCTAAGTGTGACAACCAAAAAAAAAAATTGCAGGAGACTGCAAACAGGAAAAGGGTTTATTTGGGGTCTTAAGAATTGTGTTTGGGAGTGTCCACTGGAAAAAAAAAAAGAAGCACAACGTGAGAGTTATGTTTTATTTGGGGGCAAAATGAGGACTATAGCGTGGGAGACAGCCTCTGAGATAGCCCTGAGGAACTGCTCTGAAGAGGTTGGGGTGGGGGTGGGATCAGTATATATGTGATTTTGGTGAAGGGCGATACGTGCAATCAAGCACACATGTTGGCAGAAGATTGCAGCTGGTCATGAGGCGGTTGCTGCTAGTCACGAGGAGCGGATGCCTCAGTTAATGATTTTAGTGCTTTTCTTTTTTTTTTTTTTTTTTTTTTTTTTCAAGGACCCAAAAAAAAAAAAAAAAAGTGTCCCCTGCATCGGGAGGCGGACTCTTAACCACTGCACCACCAGGGAAGCCCAGTGCTTTTCTTTTTTTAAAATTAATTAATTAGGCTGCATGGGGTCTTAGTTGCAGCACGTGGGATCCTTCATTTACAGCGTGTGGGCCCTTCGTTGCAGCACATGGGCTTCTCTAGTTGCAGAGTGGGGGCTTAGTAATTGCGGCGCGTGGGCTTAGTTGCCCCGTAGCGTGTGGGGTCTTAGTTCCCCGACCAGGGAATTGAACCCGTGTCCCTTGCATTGGAAGGCGGATTATTAACCACTGGACCACCAGGGAAGTCCCGATGCTAGTGCTTCTCTCGATATGAGAAGATGCAAGAAGTTGGGCTCGTAAAATCTCCTGTCTGAAGACCTGTTCTGCCAGTTTTCCCAGAGCAGAGTGCCTCATTCCTGATCTCTACCCTGAACTCCTTTCAGGGTGTGTTTTGAGACTGCAGTGTCTGATGACCTCATCCTTGCAGAGCCAGATGGCGAGTGACAATTTTTAGTTGGCAGGAGACACAGATTCAGGTAACCCTTAAAGAGTGTTCTAGGGAATAGAAAGGGTCGGGGCTTATAAAGACAAAAAGACACAAGGTTGTTAAAAGTTGCCTGGCAATAATTGTTATTGACTCCGGCGGGAGTCAGAAAATATTTGTCCTTAAGAAATCACGAGTTTTGGGGACTTCCCTGGTGGCGCAGTGGTTAAGAATCCACCTGCCAATGCAGGGGACAAGGGTTCGAGCCCTGGTCCGGGAAGATCCCACATGCTGCGGAGCAACTAAGCCCGTGCGCCACAACTACTGAAGCCTGTGCACTTAGAGCCTGTGCTCCGCAACAAGAGAAGCCACCACAATGAGAAGCCTGCGCACTGCGACCAAGAGTAGCCCCTGCTCGCCGCAACTAAAGAAAGCCTGCATGCAGCAACGGAGACCCAACACAGCCAAAAATAAAAAATAAATTAAAAATAAATAAATAAATAAATTTAAGAAAAAAGAGATCATGAGGTTTTTTTTAGGGTAAGGATTGTTGCAGCAAAACTAAAAATGAAGTTTTCCCTCTCCTAAGAACAAGGAAAATAAAGGGAACAGTGAACAGGCTAAAGAAGAAACATAACCTGGCCTGAAAGAGTTAATCCTAGTTTTATTTTAACTGTTACTAATCTGTAGTGTCTGTAGTTAGAATTGTCCTTCACAAAGCTAACCCATCACCCCAATCCTTTGTAATTTACATTCTGCACCTGGTATTTGCTCCCCCTGTAACCTCTTGTAGCAAATCACCCCTTGTAGTTGTTTGCGTTTCAGAAAGGAGGTCGCAGACCGATAACCCGGGCTGGGGGATGCAATTACCGGGTTGCTTGACTCCAGCGGTGACTGTTTTGAAATAATGCAAGAAGAATGCATGACCTTCACCATTTTGATCCTTGTCACTTACTGCGGATTGCGAACTCCCTTATAAGAATCCCTGTAATTCCCCAGGAAGGTTGGTGGGGTGGGGCACAGTTCTTGAGGCACTAGCCTACTATCTTCCCTTTGCCTGGCAAAGAAAATTAAGCTCGCTACTTCCTATCTTCCAAACCTCTGTCTCCATATTTTTATTTGGCATCGGTGCACAGGGAGCCAAGATTTTTGCAACAGGCTTGGGATTTAATCCTTGTAGAGTAGATGGCAAGTGCCAATTTTTAGTTGGCGGGTTTACTGTTACCATTTTACTCTAGCCTTTGTGTAAAATTGAAAAGTCTGAAAAGAACCAATGTTTTAGAAGAAGCAGTGTCACTTGTAAACATCCTGCCACCTAACAGGACAGCCTCTTCTTCTCCACCCATGACTTGATAAAACAGGAAGCTCTCAACACAGGCCTGAAGAAGGTGGATTTCACGTCACTGTGAATTAAAACTGTTCTAATGCAATGAAGCTACTAAATACATATGCTTGTTCTTAAGAAAAATTATAAAACTAACAAATCCTTTACTCCAGATATAAAAAATAAAATCTATTAATCACTACTGTAATTTGATTCCAGAAAAATAGCCAACTGAAGCAAAAAAAAGCACAGGCTGCCCATAGCACAGTCTACAATGTAGGGCGGGGGTGGGGGCGGGGCCTCGGTCCACGCCCACCGCGCGGGCGGGGGAGAATTCTCAGAAATCTCGCGATTTTGAGGCTGTGGAGTAACGCCTCCGAGGTCGCGTGGGCGGGGAGGCAGGGTAAGGGGCGGGGACAATGCGGGACGCTCTCCGGTGGGGCAGAGACAGCCTCCTTCTGGGTGACGCAAAGCCGGGTCGCGCTGTGCTCAGAACTGTCGTGAAAGGGGGCGGGGCGCGCTGCGCTGGGGAGTGACGTAGAGGCGCGCGTCGCTTCGGCGGCGGCTGGCGGGGTGCGGGCGCCATGGAGCGGTACTCCGGCGCCTTGGAGGAGGCTGTGGATGGAGCCCGGCAGCAGGAGCGGCACTACCAGTTGCTGTCGGCACTGCAGGGCCTGGTCAAGGAGCTGCCCAGGTGCGCGGCCTCGGGGCGCGCGGGGTGGGCGGGGCCGCGGGCAGGCGGCTCGGCCCCGCCCCGCTCACTGCGCCCTCCTCCCGCAGCTCCTTCCAGCAGCGCCTGTCCTACACCACGCTCAGTGACCTGGCCCTGGCGCTCCTTGACGGCACCGTCTTCGAGATCGTGCAGGGGCTGCTGGACATCCAGCACCTCACCGAGAAAAGCCTGTACAACCAGCGCCTGCGGCTGCAGAACGAGCACCGAGGTGCGCGGGGGCGACGGGACGGCCCAGCTCCCCGCGCTGGAGCTCGGCCTGCCCGGGCAGTTCCGGTCTCTGCGGGCGGAGGCCTTCCGCGGATACCGTTCGAAAGAAGCCCTTGAAATTGACCGGATCGAGGGCGCGGGGCCGTTGATGACAAATGGGTCAAGTCGGTTTTACTTTGTCAGTTGCACAGTCATATTTTCGCAGGACATCCAGAAACTCCCTGCTCGCGCTCCCGCGTGCCCTCACTCCCCTTCCAGGCAGGATGGCCCGAGGCCTCTGTGCTTGGTCAGCCCATTGGCAGGTCTGGTGTTGGCGGTTGGCCGCCCGCAGTGATGCCCCGCAGTGTTGACAGCTCTGCAGCGCCCTTTAGTGTCAGTTTCCTCTCCACAGCGCATCAAGTTCCCTTGCACTGATCCCTGAGGCACCCTCCAGAATCCGAAAACTTTTCCACTTGAGCCACGCGTTTGGCCAAAGCCTTGGGAGCCTTGGCCCCTCCCAGGCATCCCTACTGGGAATGGGAGGGGCCTCCGGAGCCCCTTCCTGCGAGGTATGCTGGTCAGCTCTTCCCGCCCCCTCAGATTTCCCACCTTTCTTATTTTATTTTTCCCCAACTTTTTATTTATTTGAAAAAGGTTAAGTATTTAGAAAAGTTGGAAGTAGAATATAATGAATACTTACTTATACGTTCTCCAGCTACACTCAGTAACTGAAGTTTTGACAAAGTTCTTTGTGTCCGTAAGTATGTGCAGCACCACAGGGCTTCACCAGGGGTCCTCAGCATTCCTCTAGACCAGGGTTTTCAACAGCAGCGCTGTTAGCATTTGTGGCTGGACAAGTTTTTTTTTTTCTTCTTCTTTATTTATTTATTTTTGGCTTCATTGGGTCTTCGTTGCAGTGCGCGGGCTTCTCATTGCGGTGGCTTCTCTTGTGGAGCGCGGGCTCTAGCCGCGCGGGCTCTAGCCGCACGGGCTTCAGTAGTTGTGGCACGCGGGCTCAGTACTTGTGGCTCGCAGGCTCTAGAGCACAGGCTCAGTAGTTGTGGCACATGGGCGCCGCGGCATGCAGGATCTTCCCGGACCAGGGCTTGAACCCATGTCCCCTGCTTTGGCAGGTGGATTCTTAACCACTGCGCCACCAGGGAAGTCCTTGGACAAGTCTTAATGGTTCTTTGCTGAATGTTTAAAAGCATCCTTGGCTTCTAACTACTAGATGATAGTGGCACCTTCCGCCAATAATGACAGCCAGAAATGTCTCCAGACATCCTTGGGGGTCAGCCTTGGTCCAGTACTGAGAACCAGCGATCTAGAACAAGAACGCTCTCCTCTGTAACCACAATGGATAGAAATGAATCATTCCAGGGTGTGTTCTGACATTGAGTCCACAGTCACATACCAAAACTTGTCTCAAATTATCTGTCCCTTTATAAGGATCCAGTGTGGGGTCATGCATTGCCATTGGTTACTTTGGTCTCTGCTTCTGAAACAGTTCCCAACATTTATTGTGGCGCTGACTTTTTGAAGAGTCCAGCGTATTCTGCCTTAGAACGTCCCCACTGTGGATCTGTTGGATTGCCTCCTCATATTGACATTTTACCTCTTTTTCCACTTTCTGTGTTTCCTGTAAACTGGACAGCATGACGATACACACGTTAAGCGTTTGTGGCAAAAATTCCTCCTAGTGATGTGAGGTCCCTTTCCTGTGGGGGCAGATGATAGACATCTGCCCCAGGATTAGTGTGTTTCTATCAGGAATGGATGTTGGGAATTTGTCAAATCTTTTTTCTGCATCTATTGAGATGATCAGGTGGCTTTTTGGTTACGACGGTGAATTACATTGATTTTTTAAATTCCTGGGATAAATCGCATTCCTGGGATAAATCTTAGTCATGATGAACTGTTCTTTTTGTCTATGTTGGTTTGATTTGCTAAAATCTTAAGAATTTTTACTTCTATGCTAGTGATGGACATTGGCCTGTAGTTCTCTTGTAACATTTTTGTCTGGTTTGAGTATCAGGGTGATACTTGCTTCACAGGATGAGTTGGGAAGTGTTCTCTTTGGTTTTCCAGAAGAATTTGTGTATAATTGGTACTACTTCTTCCCTAAATGTTTGGATGGTTGTCTTTTTACATATTTTTTTTTATAATTATATTTTATTTATTTATTTTTGGCTGCGTTGGGTCTTCGTTGCTGGGCACGGGCTTTCTCTAGCTGCAGTGAGCTGGGGCTGCTCTTCGTTGTGGTGCCTGTGCTTCTCATTGTGGTGGCTTCTCGTTGTAGAGCACGGGCTCTAGGTGCGCGAGCTTCAGTAGTTGTGGCATGAGGGCTTAGTAGTTGTGGCTCGTGGGCTCTAGAGCACAGGCTCAGTAGTTGTGGTGCACGAGCTTCATTGCTCCACGGCATGTGGGATCTTCCCAGACCAGAGATCAAACCTGTTTCCCCTGCATTGGCAGGCAGATTCTTAACCACTGCGCCACCAGGGAGGTCCCTGTACACATTGTTATTGAGGAATGAGATGCATATTCACAAATCCAAAGTACATAGCTGATGCCTTTTAACGCTCAAATCATGCCACATTTGGCCAGTGGAAGAACAGTGGGCTGGCTCCTGTGTCCTTTTGATGTGTCCCCATCATTCTTGGAGCACTTCTTGCTTTCTGGTACAGGAAGGTGTTCAGGCTCATCATGTTCTTTCCCAGCCTCAGCCCCTCTTCTGACAGCCTGCTTCCAGCTTCCCCACACCAACAACCTTCCATCAGGATGGACCTTTCCCCTTTGCCACCGTAAAACTTTCCCACTCCTCCTGCCTTTGACTGGGTCTGTGCCAAATGCAGGCTGTCAGTAAGTAGTATTTGCTCTCGTTTTGGTGATCTTTATCTCCAGAACTTAGTAGCTCAGGGAGCAAATCAGGCGCTCAGAATAATTTTTTTAAAGGGAGAGGGGGCAGCAAGGGAACAAGCCATGTCTCCATGGAGCCCTGGTTCCTTTCAGTGGGGAGTTTTGATAACTCTTCAGACACTTCGCTTCTTGTCCTTTGGAAGGTTTTGTGCTGTCAGCAGCGGGAAAGTGCCTGTGACTTTCTGCTTTTCCTTCCTCTGACTTAGCAGGTGGTGGTTGGCTGCCATTGCTTTCCTTGGTCATTGCAAAGGCCAGGCCCCCGCCCGGGCAGTGGGTGCAGCTCTCTTTTTGCCTCTGGTTGCTCGCCCTGTGGAATCTGGAAGTTGACCTGAGATCTGTAGTGACGTTGATAGATGGGGTGAAGATGACATTTCCCTGCATTTATCTGTTTCCTTGCATCCTGCCTCCACACGTTGTAAATGTTAACTGGGGAGTGTCTTTGTCATCTCTTTGTTTATGGAAATGTCTTGAGGGTAGCCCTCAGCTTCAGACTCACTTAGTGTGATAAATGCCATAGTCGAGATGTGCACGCACTGCGAAGAAACAGGAGATTGGGGAACCTCAGGGGTCCTCCAGAGAAGGGCTGTAACGTGAGGTCTCTGCCGAGGACCGAGTGGTGGCCTTGTGTCTTATAGCCGGGACCCCTCCTCACAGGGGAGCTCTGGCCACTTGACACTTACTAGTCTAGGATTTTGGCTGCATAGTGTTGAGTGTTCTGTTTTGTGATTGGTTTCTTTCCATCCCATGCTACCTTTCTCTTCTGTCCAGTCCTGTACAATTAGTGGGGACTGTGGAAGCTTTCCTTGGTGGTCGTGGTGGCCCCTCTTGGAGCAACACAGACTCCCTGGCACATGGCCTCTGCCGGCTCATGCCATCTATTGAAAAATTAATCAAAAGTCAATCTAAGAAAGAAATGGAAAATTTTAGTCGATCCAACCTGAGGATTCTAACCTGGAGACAGTCTTTCCGAAAGCTCTGAGGACTGTTCCAAAGAGGTGAGGAGGAAGGCCAGTATATATGTGATTTTGGTGAAGGGGTACATGTAACCCAGCATGCAGCTTGGTAGAAGGTTACTGCTATTTACGAGGAACAGATAGCTTAGTTAATGGTTTTAGTGCATTTCTAAGTATGGGAAGATGCAACAAACTGTATTCATAAAATTTTCTCCTGAAAATATCCAAGTGTCTGAGGGCCAGTTCTGCCAGTTTTCCCAGAGCACAAAGTGCCTCATCCCGATCTTCACCCTGAATTCCTTTCAGGTAGGTCAGCGACTGCAGTGGTTAATGACTTGATTCTTGTAGAACTGGGTGGTGGGCAACATTCTCTCTGGTACAGTCCCTTCTCTTTCAGTCTTTTTTTTTTTTTAAATCAGTGTTACTTTATTCTTTTTTTACAATTAATTTATTTTTGGCTCTGTTGGGTCTTCGTTTCTGTGTGAGGGCTTTCTCTAGTTGTGGCGAGCGGGGGCCACTCTTCATCGCGGTGCGCGGGCTTGTCACTGTCGCGGCCTCTCTTGTTGGGGAGCACAAGCTCCAGACACGCAGGCTCAGTAGCTGTGGCTCACGGGCCTAGTTGCTCCGCGGCATGTGGGACCTTCCCAGACCAGGGCTCGAACCCTTGTCCCCTGCATTGGCAGGCAGACTCTCAACTACTGCGCCACCAGGGAAGCCCCTCTTTCAGTCTTAATTTCGACCAAGGTTTGGGAGGCATTTCATGACCAATTTGTACCACGGTGTTAGGAATGCTCATTCCCAGGTCAGGCGAGGATTTCCTTGATAGGCCACTCAATGTGCTGTTACCAGACTAGGCCCTGTTAACTAACAGTAGCCCAAGGGCTCCGCGCTGCCTGTCCTACTAGTCTGTTATTGCCCTGTTGTTGCTTCTTCCCACATCTAGAGCTACACTATTACAATCCCTGATCTTACAGAACTATATATTTGGTCAGTTGTTTCAGGTCTTCTAGTCATCATCTTTATTGGAGGCTCAGCCACATATTTGGTCATTAAAGAAACAATAATCTTGTAAAATAGGCAGAAATATAGCTAGTGACATTAATAAGGTCATCAGTAAGTATTTAAGCTGAGAACTCCAGCCCAGTGTCTCCCCAGGTCATCTGACCAGTCTGTTCTGCACCAATCGCTGTCTTTAAGGGAAATGATATAGTGGCCTTGTCCATAAAGTCCACCAAAGACGTCTGCACGTACAAGGCCAGTGGTGGGTCATCATGACCCCTTACAGGACTGAGAAAGGAATGTTACCTCCTAAGGAGTTACATGGCTGGCACCAGAGGAGAAAAGTTGATGTTTGTGGTTGAGCAGGTATTTCTGCCACTGGGGAGTCGGGTCATGCTTAATGCAGATGCACAGGGCACAGCGGAGGGGAGGGAGGAGGCTCAAATGAGCAGAGAAAAATTTTTGTTTAAATGTTGCTTGTCTTGCCTTAAAATATGAATTTTATTTCATCACATCCTTGGGCCCCCCAGGGTCTGTGCCTACCCTACTCCCTCTAGGAGCTGTGGATAGGGTACAGGGTGGCTCTGCACCCCTCACCACCACCAAGGGCAGCACTGAGGGGGAGTGACTGCCACAACCCAGGGCAGAGGCCACTCTCCTCGTCCTCCTTTCCCAGGCCTTCGCCTGGGTGGTCTTTTGGATGTCTCAGTGGATGTCCCTTGGATGATGGCAGGTCACGCTGGACTCCTGGCCTGTAGCCAGCATCTGAGCCTAGAAACCTCTAGACCGCAGTCTCCTCCCTCCCTATCCACAATTCTCTGAACTCAGGCTGCAGCCCTGGCTCCACACCCATACCATACACTTGGCCTCACCCTTCTCTAGTGCCCTGGAGTCCTGCTGCTGGAGAAGGGCCGTACCCTGGGAGAGGGCCCGCCTGAGTGGGCTGGGGACTGGGTGTCCAGAGCTCCACCCAGCTCCCAGTGCAGGCCTCCCTCACGTCCACGCCTCTGCCCTGCTTCCCTGTGCTGGTGGGACAGCTGGAGCAGGCCCCCTCCTTACCCCTCTGTCACCTGCTGATACCCCTCTGGTCTTGTCCCCTTCCAGTGCTCAGGCAGGCGCTGCGGCAGAAACACCAGGAAGCCCAGCAGGCCTGCCGGCCCCACAACCTGCCTGTGCTCCAGGCGGCCCAGCAGCGCGAGCTAGAGGTAGGGGTGTGGGCAGGGTGGGCACCACTTGGGCTCTGCTGAGAGGGCCGTAGAGGAGGGGCTCCGGGTGGCTTGGGAGCCATTGGCCAGCCTGGGCCTCAGCCTGGGGTGGGCCGCGAAGGCTCCATGTGCCCACATGTGGCTCTTCACTGTTGGGGGTTGGGGTGTGCTTGGAGTGGATGGAGAGTGTGTGATCCCCCCACTCCCCTCCTCCTGCTCCTCGAGACAGCAGCTCCTAATGGGCTGGGCCTGTACCGGGCAGGTGTGAGTGGGGGCCATTGTGCCCCATGGCCTTGGGGATGAGGGCAGTGGTGGGATGATGGAGCCAGCAAGTCCTGCTCCCACGTTGCCTGGGAACAACACAGAGGCCCACCCATAACCAAGAAGCCACCAGTGGTGGGGTGCATGTGGAGGCGTGTGCAGGGTCCCAAGGCAGCCCCAAGCCAGGGCATGCAGGGAGGAGGTGCTGAGCCGGGCTTGGCCGCAGCTCCAGTGGGGAGGAAACATATGCAAAGGCCCAGAGATGGTGGCCAGCTTGACAGTCAGCAGAGGTGGAGCCAGCATCTGGCCAGCTCATGGTGGTCCCGAGCTGTCAGGGCTGGGCGAGGCCTGGCACAGCAAAGGGAGGACACCTGACAGGAGGTGTTGGAGGAAGGGCATTTGGGGCAGGTCATCTGAGCCTCTCTGCAGGGTTGTGTGTGGCTAAGGAGCGACGGACCTGGGTGCAGTACGGGATCCATCCGTAGTCTGGGAGCTGGATCCACTGGGAGGTGGGGAGGGGCCAGAGGAGGTGACAGGCCAGGAATGTGTGTGTGAGGCACTGATGGGCAGGAGGCTGAGCCCTTGAGCTGCCTTCACTGTGGCAGGCGGTGGAGCACCGGATCCGTGAGGAGCAGCGGGCGATGGACCAGAAGATTGTCCTGGAGCTGGACCGGAAGGTGGCGGACCAGCAGAGCACACTGGAGAAGGCAGGGGTCGCCGGCTTCTATGTGACCACCAACCCGCAGGTCAGTGGCATAGGCCTGCCCTGGCACAGCCCAGGGGATGTTGGTCCCCAAGGCTAGATTCCATATGGGATTTTAGCTGGTCACTGGGAGCCCAGGCCCAGGGTGTGTGGGGACAGGGGACATGGTGAGTTAGGGAGGCTCCAGGAAGGGTTTCTGCGTTGTGCTCAGCATGGAGGCCGGTCACACTGTCTCCGCCACAGGAGGGTAAGCCATGTGACTACAGAGCATTGCCCACCTTCCCCGGGTTCACTATGCCCTACAGGGCCTCGTGTGCAGTTCCCCTACATCCCTGCACACACCTCCACTTGTGCCAAGCCAGGGCAACTGCAGGCCCTGCCACAGGTGGAGTCCCAGCACCTGCCCCTTTCTGGCAGGCAGCAGCCAGGCTTCACTGGAAGTCAGCCCCATGGGCTCAAGCCTGGTGCTCTCTAGGTCCTGGTATCTGCCCCGGGTCCTTGGGTAAAGGAGGCTGCTTCCTGGGGCCTTTGCCAGGGCTAAAGGGGACCTCACAGTGGCCCCTCTGCATCCCAGGAGCTGACGCTACAGATGAACCTATTGGAACTCATCCGGAAGCTGCAGCAGAGGGGCTGCCAGGTGGGGAAGGCGGCACTATGACCAGGCAGGGTTCCTGCCAGTGACCCGCTGCCCATCTTGGCTGGGAAGACAACCCTGTTCCACAGTCAGCAAAGGCAGCAGAAAGCTGAGTGGCGCTCATCTTCCTGAAGTCTGGCCACCACCCTCCCAGCTGCTTGCAGGAGGGGCACCCCGTGAGGAGAAGCTAGGTGGACCTGGGCTGCGTCTGCCACCCACCTTCACCTGGGCTTTTTTGTCCAAAGCTAGGGTGGGAAGGTAAAGGGAAGAGTGGGCCCAGCCTTCCGGCTGTCTGCCCCAGGCTTCCGATGTATTCTGCTCTCGGCCCCTCCCTTGGCAGGTGCAGCCCCCGAGTAGGAAAGGCTCATGAGCTGCATGTGACCCCGAGAAATAAAGACGCCGCAGCATGGCCTGCACGTGGCTTGCATGACAGCTTTGTGGTACCTGTCGTGACCAGGGCCTAGCTAGGGCCCTTGCCTGTGGGCTCCGTGGCCTACAGAGGAATCAGCAGAAGATGGCCCCACCCCCATGTCACAGAGGCCCCTCCCTGGGGCAAGTCCGAGGGCACTAGGGCCACATCCAGTCTGCTCTGTGGGGCGGTCAGAGCAGCCAGAGCCTGGTGTGGGTCACTGGGGCCGCTGGGGTGAAGGGCACAGAGCAGCAGAAAGGGTCTGAGGGAGGAAGAGACTGAGGATGGGGAAGCACCAAGCCCACTCTGGGGAGTGTGCTGTCTGCATTGGTCTGAGCCCCAGCTGTGGGGTTGGAGGTGAGAGTATCCAGTGCCCTGCGTGGCTGGGTCTGCAATACGGCTTGAAGGCAGGTGTTGGTGGGTCCACCCTGCCCAAGGTGTGCCGGGGGCGCGTGACGCAGGAGAGGCTGAGCCTGAGTGTGAGGCTTCTCGGGCCATCAGAGCCACTCCCTCTGCCACTGACTGCACGTGAGGGCTCTGCAGGGAAGAACATCGTGGGCCTGGAGTCAAGGGCTCTTAGCTGCAGAAATAGTGGTTTATTGACAGGCCACCTTTCCCAGCCAGCCACTGCCCACCTGTGGGGCTGAGGGCCCATGGGTTGAACCCTGCAGTAGGTGGTTCTTCAGGCCCAAGGTCGTGGGGGTGGGCAGAGATACAGCCATGCTTGCTCACTGGAGGGCGGTTTCTGACAGTTCCCAGCAGCTCTGGCAGGTAACGGAAATAGCCCGCACCTGGGTGCCCACGGGCAGGGGCCAGCGGGGTCTCACAGTTTGGGATGTAAAAGGTGTGTGTGAGGTTGGGGTCGGGCTGTAGCCCTGGGTGTTCACAGCCCAGGTGAGGATGCGTTGGGACGTGGCCACAGCACTAGGCCTGGCGGTGGAAGAGGCTGCCCGTGCGGAGCCTCCGCTTGAGCTCCTGCCAAAGCAGCTGCCACTCCCTCTGGGCGCCCTTCATGACTCCGCTGTTCTCTAGGGCTCGGCGGGACAGGTAGGGCAGCACCTCCATCACAGGGCCATAAGGCACATACTTGTACACGGGGTAGCCTGCCTGTCCTGCACACAGGGGTGGAGGCGGTGAGTCCCAGCACCTCCGCCCCTGCCCCCCGCCCCCCACCGGAAGCCCAGCTCACCTAGCGGGAAGCTTATCTGGTCGCACATACCCAGAAGCTGTCCGAAGTACACCTGGCAATCGGCAGGGTGCAGGCCCAGTTCCTCCATCCTGTGAACAGGCAGGGCGGTGGGTAAGACCCTCCCTCCACCCCCAGATCCCCACCCACAGGGTAGGGCGTGGGCATAGGCTCTCTCCTGCATAGACCAGGCCTCTTCCCTGCTGCTGCTGCCGCTGCCTCAACCCAAGGCCACCAAGTGCCCCCCTTCCCCAGCCAGCCTCCCTCTTGCTGTGCTTGCTCCCCGATGGCCCCTTCCCTGCTGCCCACTATGACCCAGCAAGGCAGATTCACCCAGTGGCCAGCCCTTGGTGTGGCCTGGGAAGCTCTCAGCCCTCCCACCATCCCCTTCTCAAACCCCTCAGAGTTCCATTGCCTCTGTGTTTCCAGCCCTGTGACCCCACCTCCAGCTTCTCATCCTCCCCTTGCTGGCTGCCCTGTCCGTAAGGTAGTCACCAGGTACTGGTGGCACCTGAGCCTTTGGAAGGCGGGTGGTCTGAATTGAGGTGCACTGCAAGTGTCAAACACATGGGCTTTTGAAGACAGTGTGAAAACTGAATGTAAAAATATCTCACTGTTTTTCTGAAAACATGTTTAAATGGTACTATTTTGGGTATGTGGGGTTAATTAAAATGTATATCAAAATTAACTTCATTTTTTTTTTAACGTGGCTATGAAACATTTGGGGTTAATAGATGTGGCTCGAATTTCTATTAGTGCTACTCAGACGTTGAGGTGGGGGCCCCCAAATCTGTCCACACCCTCTCCTATCCTCACACCTCCCCTCGTAGGATCTTTAAAAAATTCCCAGGGTTTGAAATATCTGTGCATTAATGATTCCCACGTTTTTACCTCTGGCTTCCTGCACGTGCAGATACAGACTCAGCCTATCAGCACCAGCAGTCTATAGCCCGCCCCCATCCTTCCACCCCACAGGGGCGTGTTCCGCCTGGGTCCTCACACCCACCCAGGCTACAGGCTGGGCCTGCTGGTCCCCGTCCCTGCCCTTGGAGCCCCCCTCCCTTCTCACTGTCTCAGGACCCCACCCCAGGCTTCCAGAGCACTTAGCGCCTCTTACCCTGGGCCTCCACATGAGGGGCATCCCAGACCGTTTCTCTCCTTCCCCCAGGGCTAGGCTCCAAGGTAGGGGCCCCAGTCTGCACAGTGTTGCCCAGCTTACATGTCTCTGTCCCCCGTGACAGCAGGGCTGCCGCTGTGTTGCTGCCTGATGGGAACACTCATGTGGCGTCTTGCAAAAACTGACCCCTCCCCTGCTGCTGCCCCTTCCTTGCCAGTGTCCATGCCTGCTGCCATGTGACTGTAGCTTCGCCCAGCACAGAAGGAGGCTCTCTCCATCTGGACGGCAATATCTGGGCTGAGCATGACTTCCTTTAGCCAACAGAATGATAGCAAATGTGACATGGGCAGAGGCTTGCCCCCTCCAGGGCTTCTGGTAGCCTGAGACCACCTGTGGAGAAGCCTAACCTGGCCTGTTAGGACACCCGACATGTGATGCAGTGCGCTTTGCTGTCCCAGCCACAAATGAGGCCATTTAGGGCCAACCAGACACCATGTGACCACGGATGCAGGACAGGCCCCGGGCAAGGCCAGCAGAAGCAGCCCGAAGCAGAGCCCAGCCCACACTGCTGGCTCACAGAACATACTGTGTTCAGGTGTCTGAATTTATGGTTGGTTTGTTAACTCAGCCAAAGCTAATCTGACTGAGGTCTCTAATGTGTGGCATCAGAGGCCCACACTGCTGCCCCTGGGAAGACCAGCCCAAGGTGTTCAAGGCTCTGTGGCCCCTGAAGCAGGTGCACAGGACCTTGGCCTGGCGTGGGCCGTGGAGCCTGTGAGACGGGGAAGCGCTCAGCTGGCACTCAGCATGGGGGGAGCTGTGTCTAGGGTAGGAGGCCACCGCGGCCAAGATGGGGAGGCCACACATGCTCCCAGTGGCAAGATCCAGAAATCAGGTGAAAGGAAGCCCTTCTGAGGGCAGGTTATACCTTTAGACGTTTCACTGTCCTCGCCTAGTCAGTCTGAGTGGACTAGCCTGTGACAAAAACCTAAAACGGGGCAACCACAGGCTGCTGAGATGGTGATGGAAACCTCAGGAGGTCGGCACTGCCAGGCAGGAGCCAGGGCCTCTCTGTGCTCGTCTTGGGGTGGACCCTGGTGCCACACGGACGACTTCTGATCACGGTTCCATCACAGAATTGTACTTTTAAGCCTAAGTGAGAGCCAGCTTTTAAAATTTTCAACTCAGCCCTGTGTTCCTTCAAAAGTCAAAGAAGCCAGAACTGGGGTTTCCCTGGTGATGCAATGGTTAAGAATCTGCCTGCCAATGCAGGGGACACAGGTTTGAGCCCTGGTCCAGGAAGATCCCACATGCCGCTGAGCAACTAAGCCCGTGCGCCACAACTACTGAGCCTGCGCTCTAGAGCCCATGAGCCACAACTACTGAGCCCGCACGCCTAGAGCCTGTGCTCCACAACAAGAGAAGCCACCGCAGTGAGAAGCCCGTGCACTGCAACGAAGAATAGCTCCCACTCGCTGCAACTAGAGAAAGCCCGCACGCAGCAACGAAGACCCAATGCACACAGCCAAAAATTTTAAAAATAAATTAAAAAAAAAAAAAAAAGAAACCAAAACTAATCTTCCCCGAGCACAAAAAGGTGTCCCTGGCCATCCCACGTCCAGGGGTAGGATGGGGCGTCCAAGGAGGCCCCAGTGATGGAGGGAAGAAAGCGAAACAGTCCACCCAGCTAGGAAGCCAGTCAGAGCCAACCACCAGCGAGGAAACAGCCTGACCCCAGCCCAGCAGGACTCCAGAGGGAGCCTGGACACAGTCTGACCTCCACCTGGCAGCCCTGCTGGCCTCAGCACTCCTGTTCACAACCAAGCAGCTGCAAATGCAGAGCATTAGAAATCGTGGCCTTTAGTTGCAGTTTCACACCATGAAAAAGCAGCCCCAGCATGAGAAGGACAAGCACAACATTAATGAATGGTTTAAGACGACAGAGTCACCCTCCAGGCAGAGCCTGCAAGTGCCTCTGGGTGCACGCCCTGCACCTTTACTACTCGGCCCAAGCCTTGGGCTTGGGGTGCCCACTGTAGGAGGGGGTGCCCCTGCCTTGCTCCTGGGGAAGGCAAGGGCCAGCAAGGCCACTGCCCGCCCAGCTTCCTGTGGTGGGGGGTGGGGGGGGGGGTGGGGGAGCTAGGACTCCTGCTGTGGTCCAGTTTGGGTTAAGATATGAGATAAAAGAACGTGGTGATTGGAAGTTCCCTGGCAGTCCAGTGATTAGGACTAGGCGCTTTCACTGCCTGGGGCCTGGGTTTGATCCCTGGTCAGGGAACTCCCAGAACACGGCCAAAAGAAAAAAATGTATATTTATTTCACCTCATTCCTGTAACTGACTTATAAGGATGCTCCATGGGATAGGCATTTAAAGAGAAAACAGACTATCTTAAATTCTAAACACAGTTTAAAGTGTTGAGAAATTGTTTATAAATGAGGTGACACATCTGAGGGCTCCAACATTTCACATTTAAATTTCACCTAATGAAATTTATTTTTTAATTTGAAACTTTAGTAAGTCTGGTATTAATGTTAAAAACCCAAGTAACTGCAAACAGCCTTTTGGCTACTGCAGCACAACGCCCAGCCGGCCTCAGGGGGTCTGGGGGCCCTAAAGCCGCCACTTAAGCTCGTTTCACAGATGTCCCCCCAAAACCCACTGCCTGCCCACCAGGAGCGCCCAGCGGGAAGGAGGCGGGGCCAACCTGCACAGCGTGAAGCGCACGGTGTCCTCATTGTGCGAGGCCACCATCACTGCGGCCCTGGCGTTGTGCTTCAGCTCCTCCAGGACGTAGTTGAGGCACCTGTGGAGGGTGACGCGTGAGTCAGGCCTGCACAGCCCCTGCAGGGGCAGAGGCAGAGGCAGAGGCAGAGGCAGGTGCAAAACAGTAGACGATCCTGGCGTGGAATTAAAAAGCAAACAGGGGCTTCCCTGGTGGCGCAGTGGTTGGGAGTCCGCCTGCCGATGCAGGGGACGCGGGTTTGTGCCCCGGTCCAGGAGGATCCTACATGCCGCAGAGCAGCTAGGCCCGTGAGCCATGGCCGCTGAGCCCAATTTGGGGAGGGATGCCGGGGTACAGCTCTCATCTTTATCAACCCAGGCAGTTCAGTAGACTTTTATATTAAAAAAAAAAAGAAAAACCTTAATGGTTTTGGAAACAGTAAAACAAAGGCAGAGGAGGTAT
Organism: Neophocaena asiaeorientalis asiaeorientalis; assembly: GCF_003031525.2. NCBI lineage: Eukaryota > Metazoa > Chordata > Mammalia > Artiodactyla > Phocoenidae > Neophocaena > Neophocaena asiaeorientalis. Next base: position 5,980,726 of record NW_020175053.1, read on the forward strand.
TGGTTCTGACCCCCGGGTTGCTCCCACGTTGGACAGGGTCACGTTGGGTCAGCTCCAGCCCCTTCCCGGTCTCTCCCCCCACCCCCCCAGGAAGCTCTGAGGCTCCGGGAGCCAAAGAGGGCAGCGCACCTGTGGTACATGGCGTTGGTGGCCTCGTAGGTGGGGTTGATAGGGTCCTCATACCCAATCTCCAGGGCGCGGGCACGTTCCTGGGCCATGTATGCACCACGCACCAGCTTGGCCCCGAAACACCAGCCCTCTCGGCGAGCCAGCTCCACATCCAGGGTGACATTGTCGTAGGTGTCCTGTGGGCCAGAGCTGAAAGTTGAGGATGACCAGGATGGGCCCCCCTCCAGCCTGCGTCCCATAGGGCCTCCCTGGGGCCCGGGTGCCCCCCAGTGTGTAGTCAGCAGGGGCACTGGGGCCAGCAGCTGTGGTGACTTGGGGGCTGTCAGCACCTGCCTGGACCCCACGCACCCACTTCCCCTTGTCCCCGCAGCCCCTACACCCACCCCACCCTGAGTCCTCCAAACACCTGGCTGGTCCCCGAGCGGCCACCAGAGTTTGTGCTCAAGGGTCCCTGAGGCACACGCACGAGTCTGGGGAGGGGCCCAGAGCCTTCATCAGACCCTTAGAGGGAACCAAGCTAAAAAGGGCGGGAGTAAACAGTCACTCGAAATCTGGCGATTAAGGCACGTTACATGGACTCCAAAAGCTCCTTCATCGTCCTCCTGCCCCTTCAGCACCCTGTCTGGGGTCTGAGGCCCAGGGGACGGGTCCGCTGGCAGCTGGTCCTGGGGGCCTGTCTCCCCGCGGCCTGTCTCCCCGCGGCAGACACTGGGCGCACCTTGAGGTAGCACTGGTATGTGTTGAAGATGAGTGGCCTCTCCACATTGAACCTGCGCTGCATCTCCAGCGTCAGGCGGCTGATGGCCGGCTGGAAGTAGGTCTGCTCGGCATCCACCATCAGCCGCACACCCACCTCGCTGGCTTTCTGAGGGGCACAGCGGGGTGAGAGGGTCTGTCTGGGGCCCAGGTGACATGGGTGCCCCCCCACCCCGGCACATCCCAGGGTCTTCGACCTTGGCCAGGACGTCCATCCTCTGGAGCATCCTCGTCATCTGCCGTTCCTCCTCCTCGGTGAACCGCGACAGCAGAGGCTCCAGCTGTCCTGTCTGAGGGGGCAGCGCAGTCAGGCCACGGCAGGGCTCCACATCTGGGCTCTCGAGGCCAGCGCTCCCCCCCCGTCCCGTAGGCAGCCTCTCGCCCCTGGTGCAGGGCCTACCAATACCCAGTGCCTGGTACCCGGGACCAGTGGGCCTCATCCCCGCACCCCCTTCTCCACCTGCCACCCTGTTTGCGCATTAAGGTCAGTGTCCTGTCCAGGGTCCCGTCCAGGGTCCCGCCGGCCACACAGCGTCCCATAACCGCGCTGCCCACCAGCACACCCTTCCTCGCGGGGCTGGCTGCCCCAGGTCAAGCCTGCACCCAAGGAGTTGTCTCCCACGGCCTGCACAGGATCCTCACGATGGGTCCCCCTTCTGTTCCTGCGCAAAGTTCAGGAAGTGACCCTTGACCCACCCAATCACCTGGACTCAGCCCCTAGCAGGCAGAGGACATAGAAGAAGAACTGTGCCTACAGGCAGACTTGGCTGGCCACACATCACAGACTGACATGCAACAGGGGGACGGAGGCATCAGCCCCAGATGGTGGCACTCAGGGCGCTGGGCAGGTCAGCAGTAGGCACCCACCCTGCAGGTCCGTGAAGCACGGGGGGCCCTCTGCTTGCCCACTAACACTGCCCAGGGCACTCCCGGCGAGGCCTCAAGCACACCCCTCCTGGGCCCTCTGTCGCCAGGCTGGAGCTTGTGAAAGGCAGCATCTGTGGGGTGTTTCCCAAGGCACCTCTGCTGCTTCCTCCCATCCCAGCTCAGTGGTGCATTCAAGCACGGCCACAAATGCCCGATCACCCTCCCAGGGGCAGGTGGAGTCTCATTTTTCTCCCCCGAACACAGGCCAGTCTAGCGATTCCCTTTTAACAAACAGCACTGGGCAGAAGGGACGGCGTGGGTCTCCTGAGGCTCGACTAGAATAGGTAACAGCTTCCGCCTGGCTTGTAGGGACACTCATCCTGGGGACCCAGCGCCACTCTGAGGAAGCCCTGGCGGTGTGAGCGGGGACCCTCCGTGACGACCCTGCGAGAACTGTGAGGTGGGGGGCACAGACGCGCACAGCGTCACCTGCATGTTGGGGACCACCAGGTGCCTGGAGAGCTCGGTCCTGCTGTCAATGAGGCTGCCCCAGTCCAGCAGGTCCAGGGTGCTGTGGGAGAACGCGCGTCAGCAAGTGGACCCACGGCCTCACCACGGCCCCAAACCAGCCCCCTCCCTGCAGGAGCACCCCCAGACCCAACCCCACAGAACCTGCCTCTGTGCTCAGTTTTGAAAGACTGGTAAAATGTAAACATGGTCCTCTGTTTAAAAAACAGAAACCAAAACATGAATATTCTTACATCAGGGCCGAGACCACCCAGGCCACATCAGGCTCGGGGAAGAGCCGGACACGGGAGACCAGGCAGGAGGGGACGGCACACTGCCGCCAGCCCCCAGCTCCTCACAATGAGGCTTGGGAGCCTCCGGGATCTCAGCTGCCCTCACCCTTCACCCGCCTGCCAGATGGGTCCTGGGACGGCTGGGTGTGGCACCCTCACTCCACAGCCCAAATAATTCTGTAAGAAGCCCTAGGGTTCAAGGGGGCCCATGCCCTGGAAGAGGGTGACCAGGATTGGAGGAAGGCGTTGGGACTAAGCCAGAACCTTGGCTGAACCAGGGCGGCCGCTCCCGAAATCTCAGCCTGGGGGCTACTCTTACCCGGACACGCCAAGGGTCTCCACAGTGAACCAGTTCTCAATCTCCATCCGGGACGCGATGCCCATCTTCACCACGCTTTCCTTCAGAAGCAAGAGGGCGTTGGTCCCACTGCCATCTCCCAGCCCTGCTCACGAACATCTCCTGCCCCTGCCTGCTGGCCTGTGATGCTAGGCCAACTTTATTATGCCAGTACTGAGACTGGCTACACTTCTGCCTTGGGTTTCTGCTCCAGAGATAGTCTCTCCCCACTGCCCACCCCCCCACACCTGCCCATCCCTGCGGGTCCACAGAGCTCGGCTACTGGCAGGGCCAGCCCCGCTCCAAGCCTCCCACCCAGCACATCCTCCATCTCTGCTCAGATTCCCTCCCCACCGACCCAGCAGCTGGGGGCTGGGCAGCAGGCCCTGGGAACCCACCTCGGACACTGCCTGGCCAATTCCTTCTGGGCAGGGCTCCTCCCTGGCCCACCTTCTCACACCCACCACGGAGCGGCGGCCTCACCTGCAGTGCAGCCACCTCCAGCTTCGTGTCCATGGCAGCCAGCCCGGCCTTGCCCTGCTCTGCGGCCATTTGGTGGAAGAACCGTCTCCACTTGGTCAGCACATCTGAGAACTGCAGCTGCGGATGCGGGCCTGAGCTGCCATCCCAGGCGCACATCCAGCCCCCTCCCAGGACCCCCGTGTAGCCCGAGCCACCCCATCCCACCCGCGTGCCTGGCTCCCAGGGCCAAGGCACCAGCACACAAGCTTTCACTTAACGCTCACGGCAGCCCCAAGTTCTTACAAACTCCCTGTGGGTGGTAGATTTTGACACTTACCAGAAACTGGGGTCTCCCCAGTGCAGTGAGCTTAATGGCTGAGAAGCCATCCTCGCTGGCACCACCTATGAGAAGCCGCAGGAAGAGCCGTCAGTGCTGGGGGGTGGGGGTGGGGGACCCTGAGCCTGCGCCCGGAATCTGTGCCACTCAAGAGTTAGGACACTTCTTGGGACGTCCTGGTGGCACAGTGGTTAAGAATCCGCCTGCCAGTGCAAGGGATGCAGGTTCAAGCCCTGGTCCGGGAAGATCCCACATGCCGCAGAGCAACTAGGCCCGTGCGCCAAAACTACTGAGCCTGCGCTCTAGAGCCCGCAAGCCACAACTACTGAAGCCCGCACGCCTAGAGCAAAAAAAAAAAAAAAAAAAAAAAAAAAAAGTTAGGACACTTCTCATCGACATATGACAGACTTCAGGAGGCAGGCGGTGGCCGTTCTTCCTATTACCTACAACACATGGTACTGGGTCTACCTTGCACCTGGGCCCTGAGACCCCTAGAGCACGAACAATCCAGCCACCCGATGAGACGGTGCAGTGGCACCAGCGCAACTTTCTCCCTTGCCCACCAGGCCCAAGCAGGCCCACGGTGGCCATGCTTCCCGGGCAGGCTGCCTGGCCCTCAGAAGCAGCTCTGGTGGCTGCCTGGCAATCTCAGGCCAAGGGGCATGGCAACAGGAGGGGAGAGCCCACCGAGGACCCAGACGCCTGGGCTGGCTGACCACCCATGGCAGAAGGACAACGACCCTACGCAGCCCGCAGACACCCTGCACTCGGCTGCTCCAGATGCCCCACCATGCAGGTGGGAAACGGTGACTCAGCAGGGTTTGAGTTTGCCATGTGGGTCCAGGAATGCAGTGGGCAAAGGAGCTGGTGATGCCTGCCCACTCAATCCCTGCCTGTTTCCTCTCCAATGCCCTCAGCACCCGGGGCTGCCCCTAGGGGTTCACTGAACACAGAAACGCCCAGCAGAGCACAAGCTGGAGGCAGAAGGCACTCAACCAACACCGCCATTCTCTCCTCTGGCTTCTGGAAGCCCATGACACACATCTTTGCTTCTGTGGGGCCCTCCCTGTCTGTCTGCCCCCAGGCAGAGTGGGCAGGGAACCAAGAAGACGCCCCTGGCACTGGACACAGGGCAGCCAGGTGTCTGCCTGACCGCCCGGGGTGCCCAGCGCTGCTCCTAGGAGGCTGCCTCCGGGCGTTGCTTACTCCCACTCCTTAAAGTGTTCAGAAGGTGTGGGACCCACTAACAGGAGGGCTGCTGGGGACCTGATGGACGCTGAGGCCTCTGTGACCTCGCGGCTTAACTCACCTCCCTAGCAGGTGTTCCCACCCAGAGGCCACACGGGGAAGAATTCTCTTTTATAGATGACGTGGCACCAGCTCCCAGAATGGTGTGGCCCTCGGCAGAGCCAGGGGTCATGTGACAAGAGTCAAGCCCCTGCCTGGGACTGGGGGCCACTTGGCCCACTGACAGGCCCACATCTGGGCACCTGGTACTCAGGAGAGGGGAGGCGCCCTCCTGTGGGCAGCCAGGCTCCTCAGGAAGGAGCTGGACTCAGGTGTGAGACCAGGTCATCCTCAGGACCAAGGCCACAGAGATGGGGACGGAGCCCTGAGCAAACACTCCAGGCCCGGGCTTGTGTTCCCACACCAGCATCTCCTCGAGTGGCGGTCAGCCCAGGCTGGGCCTGGCGGGTGGCAGGCCAGCGACAAGCAGGACCCCACCTGAAGCCTCGATGCAGCGCAGGAACGTCTCCATATGGCTGTCGCACTTGGCCTCGCTGGCGTAGAAGTAGGTGCGGGCGCTGACAACGCCATCCCTGCGGTCTCCGAATGCCCGGTGGGCCTGGAACTGCTTTTCCCTCTTACTGGTGCCTGGAGAGGTGGGCATCCGGCCTGAGCCACCTCCCCACACCCCCAAGCCCGCATCCCGCCACCAGCGCCGCACTCCAGCTCCAGCCCCATCCCACCCCGAGCCCACGGCCCCCTGCCTGTGCTGCTCCCCAAACCCGCCCATCCTGGCGCCCACTCTTCCTTCTCCTTGGGTCACCCTAGTCATGTGGCAAACCCAGGGCAGGAAGGCAAAGCCCAGACCCACCGAGGGCCGAGTGCACCGGCCCCCCAGGTGGGCCGTAGGATGTGTCAGCCACTCATAATGACGGCCTGGGTGCCCAGGGACACGGGGAGGAGCCGGGGGTGTGTGCGGGTGGGGAGCGGGCTCGTTCCTGAATGGCTGCCTCCCACTCACCATGGCCGTCCCTCTCCGATGCTGAGGTACAGGACCTGCAGGAGGGAAGAAGAGGGAGAGGGTCGCGGTCACGCCACCTCAGATACAAGTGACAAACACGTCCCATTGAGGAGGCACAGGTGGGAGGAAGTAGAGGCTGAGCCCTGACCCTGACCCAGGAGGGCTGAAGAGGAAGGCAGGGTCACCTGGCCAGGTAAGAGTGACTCACGCCACCCCACCCACCCCCAGCCTCCGGGGTCACCTTCTCTGAGCCTGGCAGCCTGCAAGCCCTGCTCCGGAGGAACCTGGGTCTCCCCCTGGGTGAGGCCCCCTCCCTACACTGGGTGAGGAAGAAATAAAGCAATACACAGCCCAGTAGGTCCTTGAGGCCGGCTAGCCATGGGGTATTCCTTCCTGTGAGGAAAAGGCGGGGCGCGGGCCAGTCAGGGCTGAGGATGGCGGAAAGAGGGAAACCACCAGCTTCCTGATCCCCAGAGCCAAGGAGCGGGGCCCCTTGCTCTGCCCTCTGCCCACAGCCGGCCCCACCTCCACCCACGTTCCTCAGGATTATTTTCAAACCAGCAACCACAATTTATTTTTTTAATGCAAACCCTCCCCTGGCCATCATACCTGAATATACCCAGTTCTCATGAGGACAGGACAGAGAGGGCACCTGTAAGGCCCGATGCAGGCCGCCCCGCAACTGTGGCCCACTGAGGTGGAGGCATGACATGGCACCCACCATCTGCATCAGGGCAGGGGCCTCATCCCGAGGTTGGCAGCTGCGGAAGGCTCGGGCCTGCTCTGTCACCACACAGCCCATAACCTGCAGGTATCCACCTTCTAGGCAGACTGCCCTCCACTGAGGGGACACCACTACCCAGAGGCCCCCAGGGGCCCGGGGCCGTGTGATGGTCCCAATTAGCATTTCCACAGCTGGCCTTCTACCCTCCAAGCCCCAGCCCAGCTCCAAAGGCACAGGGGAGCCAGCCGGCCACATAGCCACGTGATCGGGGCAGTGGCCTATCCCAGAGCAGACAGTACTTAGCATGGGCGGGGCTGCACTCTTGACCAGGCCCGGCGTGTGGATCACGAGGAGACAAAGATGGCAGTTACCAGGCTGGGGGGAAGGGGAGTGTGGTGTCACCATGAAGAGAAGAGCATGCTCTGTACACACGTGCAGACACATGTGCACACATGCACACACGTGCAGACACATGCGTGCACATGTACGTGCATGGGCCAAGATGTGGAGGAGGGAATGGAGTGCCCCCGGGGGCAGGAGAGGACCGCAGGAGCGACCCAGGGGCTTGCAGTAGTGGCAGGAAGACCCCAACCATCCCCTCAGCCACCTCCAAGCTCAGCTCTGCATCAGGTAATTTGTTGGCTGGACACCTTTTAGAAAAAAGTGAAAAGTGAGGGGAGACCACGCCAACCGCCCTCACACCAGCTCTCCCCTGGTGAAACGCAGGAGGCAAGAGAAGAACACAGAAAAGCCTGTGGGCTCCCAGGCCCTGGCTCCAGGCAGCACCCAAGACGCTGCGCACACCAGTCCCGAGGAGCGGCCTCCACCCTGGGGACCAAGGCCCAGGCCTCGCCCCCAGCCAGCCCTGGGTTTGCACAGCCAGGACACACACACCTGCTGGCCACACTGTCCCCAGCCATCCTCATCACAACCTCATCACAGCCAAATCATTGAGAGGAACCCAGCCCTGTGCCCTCTCCCCACGGCCCTCAGCCTGCTGGGGGGACCCTGCGAGGCTCCTCTCCTAGAGTTAGGTTCCTGGCCTCTGCCTTCTAACAAGTGTCCTGGGAAACACCATCCCACCCCCTCCCCGGATGGCTATTCTCCCTCCTGCGCCTCTGGCCTCCTACCTCCTGCTTCCTAACCTGGGGAAGCCCCACGGACCCCCTCCTCCCAGGGCCATGTCCTCAGGGCACCTGCTGGACCTCTTGTATGTTCAGACGCCCCCATCTTTTCTGTGCCTCTTATGGTTATGCCTGGGGCAGGGCCCCACCGCCTGCGCTCGCTCCCCGCCCCACCCCACTCCACTCCTGTGGCTTTAACTTGGGGCAGTGGCCTCTACATCATTCCCCAGAGCAGGGTCTAGGGGCTCCATTCCCCACACAGGGGCTCCTGATGGAGAATGCGTGGCATCTCGATGGCGTGGATGTCCGATCAGTGCCTATGAGCCTGGTTCTGCACCCTCAGCCAGGCTCCACCGAGCACACAGGGCTGCCTGGCAGCAGCCCTGCCACTGGCATCGGACGGCGGCCACCAAATTAGGACAGGAAGGGACTGCCGTTCACGTCCCAAAGCCCACAAAGCAGGGCTCCTGCAAGACAAGGGGCACCAACAGCAGGGTGGCCCAGGGTCACAGGCTCCAGTGTCCATGGTAGGGCGAAGCCGGCCCTCCTCCCAGTGCTCCCCTGCAGGGCAGGGAGGAAGCCAGGCAGATCGCCCTGGGAAGGAAGTCTTTTCATACCAGAGAGAGAAAATCCCACTGTGAAACCACCAGCCCTCACCCAGACCCAGCGGGGATATAGCCCATTAGTTATTCAACAGGCAGCCTCAGTGCAGGCTGCAGCCCCAGCCCACAGCCCCCCTAGGAACACCGGGGCGCTGAGCTGGAGAACCCCGCCTTCAAGACAGCAAATCACAAGGCAGGGGCTTGGCTCCCCAGGCCAATCCACCAGCAGCTCAGCTCGGACATTCCGTTCCCAGGGCAGGAGCCTCATGTGACGCCTTCCCCTCCCCTCCGTGCCCCTCCCTTCCCCTTCCCTCCCCGCCCCACCCCACTCCTTCCCTCCCCAGGCCAGAGCAAACACCAGAGCTTGAGACAGGGCAGGTTACTCAGCAAGCCTCCCAAGCCTCACACTGTCAGGTGCGGCTGCTGTCAGGACTTAGGGGCCCAGATGCCAGTGAGGGGTGGAGGGGTGCAGGCACCAGCCCAGAACTGGGCGTTTTGCAAAGAAAGGGCTGGTTCTGCCTGGATCTCCCATGAAGCTCCTACTTCAGGAAGCAGAGGGTGAAATGGTCCTCGAGTTCTGTCCTATGGCCCAGGAGGGTGGGTCGGGGGATGCCCATCTGTCCCCATACTCACTGTCCAGAGAACGGGCCCTGCAGCCAGTTGGTGACCTCGGCAGGAGCCGCTGGGCTCACCTGCCACACGTGTGCTCCTGGCAGCACATTCCCTTTTCCTCGGACCCCCAGGCAGTCTCCACACCCACCAGGTGGGGCCCACCTGCTAATCAGGAAGTCACCTCAGGGGCCAGGCAAGGGTGGGACAGTGGGACCTGCCCAGTAGGTCAGAATCCCCAGAAGAGATGCTGCAGGAGAGCAGGAAGCCAGAGCACCTCCAACACCAGTGTCAGCAATCCCATTTTGTAAACTGCTGGGTAGCACCCAGCGGCCACCATTGAGTCACGGACACTCAATTCTGCCCCTGTAGGGTGAGAGCACTTTGAATTTCACATAATTTTCACGTGTCACAAAACATTACTCTTGCTTTGTTTCAACCATTTAAAAATACAACAATGATTCTTAGCTTGCAGACCACACAAAACCAGGCTGATCGGGCTGGGGACCAGAGTCTGCTGACCCCATCCTCGCCCCTCCTCCAGCTTCGGCACACAAGGCCTCGGTGGAAGCCCAGAGCTGTCATCCTCACGGGGCAAGAACACAACCCCAGGCAGACCCAGGAGGGCTGCCGTTAGTCAGGTGGACAGAGCTCTCCCAGCCAGGCCCAGCCCAGCCCTGGTGTGCTGGGGCTGCCAGCAGGTGCCACGCGGGCCTTACTCCATCTCCTTGCGTTCGGCCTCCTCAGGGGTCAGGTCCTCCTCCACACCATAGTCCAGGATAGAGCCCACGCCAAAGGCCCTGTTGTGCTGGATCAGGGGCCGGATGGACTCCTGGTCCTCACCAGCCACAAACTGCCCGTAGAAGGTCATCTTCATCAGTCTGTCGAACAACCTTTGCCCCAGAAGTCTCCTGGCAAGACGGAGCAACTGAAAGGTAAAGGGCAGCGGCTAGCCTGGGCCACCTGGCCTCCCATGTCCCCAGCAGGACACTCCTGCTCCCCCGCCCGCCCGTCACAAAGCCTTGACGTGCTCTCCCTAGGGCCAAACTCGGCTCATGGCCTTGGTTTTACAGTGACACCACCCGAAGCAGATTGCTTCTCTGCTCACAGTGAGTGTCCATGCCCCACTCCTCATGCAGGGTGGCCAGTCCTAGGCGCTGCTCTTGCCTCCCTGCCCTGCACGCTCATGGGTGACCCCAGTGGCACATGGCAGTCGCCTGACTACCGCTCAGTGGATAAAGAAGTGAACGGCAGCTCTCTCTGGGAACAGCAGTGGGCGTGTTCATAACATTCTCTGTATCCACACCTCTGCAGGTTATGCTGGGGAAGAGGGGGATTTGGTGTGAGTTTCTAGAAGGTGAGAACCCAGATTTTTCAATGTTTTGTTCACTGCTTATTCCAAGTCCCTAAAACAGTGCCTGGCAAGGGGCCGGCCCTCCAGTGGGTGCTGAATAGGTGAACACACAAAACTCTGAGTGAGCATGAGTTCCGCTGGAGAAAGCATAGGCTAAAAGTGAGCCAGGTAACCACCCACAAAGGTCTGGGGGATGACCATCCACCCGGGACCAGCGGGGACTCAGCACACTCATCCAGCCCGCAGCCGGCCGGCAGCCCGAGAGTACGTCCCCCAGGGGAAGACAGCCTCCCAAACGACCCAGCTTTCTCCTCCAATCATATCTCGCCACACCCCAAACTTCTGCCATCATCATTCAAATGTCCCAAGCAACTGCCTCCTGCCCGACACAATTTTAGGGTGAACAAAACATATGACAGGGCTCCCATCCTAGTGGCAGGGAGACCCAGAAGGAGGGAGGGGCAAGGTACCTCCATGGAATTCAGAATGGGGGTGAGGGAGTGCCGGCCAGGGCAAGGGCGGGAGGTGTTTGCTAACTTAGATCCAGGGTGCAGGGCTTGCCAGGCAAGGAGGTGACGCGGTGCTCCTGCACTGGGGACAGCGGTGGGAAGGAATGAGGTCAAGGAGGGGCAGGGGGATGACCACTGGGAGGACACACCCACCATCTGTCTGGGAATTCCTGTGTCTACTATCCCCAGCTCCAGCTCCAAGGCAGGAACAGTCTGTTTCTCAAACCCAGTGAATAACAGAACCCCACTTTTTTGTGAGGAACATCTCTTGGGATCAGGGTCTCAGGGAGCAATCTCTAGTCTAAGCAAAAGCATGAGTCAGTCACATACCTTCATCCACAAACCAGTCCCAAACAGCCCAAGCCTCTCAAAGGCCGACACACCTGAACAGTGGCTGGCACCCAGATGGAGATGCTTAAGGAGCCATGAGGCAACACGAGGGAGGGTGAAGGTTTCCAGGCCATCACCTCTGTCTGTGCCGTGTCTGATTTTATTGCATCTCATTATTTTTATAAAGAAGAAGAGAAATGGAAAGTGGAAGTGCCAACCCGGGAGACGAGCAGGCCTCCTCCACCTCACAAGAGCCCTAGCCAGCAGTCACGAGTCTGTGGGTCAGAGCACCCTAGCAGGAGGAAAAGCCAGGTCTTGGATATATCAAAGTTCACCCCAGAGGCAGGCGAGGCAGAAACAGGGACCTGAAAACCAGCATTCAGCTCTGGAAAAACCCGGACATCATACACGTCAATTCTGAGGACTGTCAGTGTGTGTGGAAGTGGGCCAACTGTCTACTCTAGGGCCAGCAAACTTTCCCACCCAGGAACACGTGGTAAATAATTTAGGGCCACCCAGTCTCTGTCATAACTACCCAACTAGCATGAAAACAGCTCCAGCCAATGTTCATAGAAGGAGCAGGAGCAAGGCTGATGCTGAGATGTGGTCCAGGGGTCATGGGCTGGTGACCTCCCGCTCCCCTCCTGTTCCCCTATTGTCAGAGGGAACAACAGGGAAGGCCACCCAGGTAACCTGAGCTGGTCACCGACCCTCTCACCCTGGCAAAGGGGAGGCCAGCCTGTCACAGAGGGCTATGGAAGCACATGGTGCAGGGCTGGCAGTTTTAAGCCAACTCCAGAGCAAAACAGCCCCTTTAAAACCATCCTGGCATCAGGCGTGCCCTGGGGTGGCACTACCTGAAACGAGGGTAGCCCCACCTCTTCCCCAGGTAGGAACATCCTTCATGGATTTAGAAACTTGCACCAGTAACACAAACACCGTAAAAGACTCAAAGACATGTCTGCAGAGCGAGGACGGGTAAAGCCGGTTCTCTCCCCTCCCTGACTGCCCCTTCCCCCACATTCTCCTGCACTGGCTCACAGCCAAGCACAGAGGCTTTCATCATGAAGACCTTAATTTTCTAAACCCTTCTCAAAAAGGCCTGCCTTCGGGCAAGTGCAGGCCCCCACTGGGTCCTGAGCCAATGCCACAGCTCAAACTGGGCTCCTGCAGGCTGACACTCCCTGGGGCATGAGCTGCACAGACCTGCACTGGCTCAGCAGGAGGAATTTTTGCTGCAGGCCAGAGCACAAGAAGGACCAGGTTCTGGTGAGCGGCCCACTACGCTGAAGTCTGGCCTCTGCCCCGTCTCCTCCAGCACCAGGCACCAAGGCCACTGTCACCACTGGGACCACCAGCAATGATGACAGGGGGAACAGGTCCCACGGAAGGCAGGCAGAGCACACCACAGAGTTACAGGGCTGCTTAAGGATGTCCCCAGGGCACAGGTAGAACACAAGGGGAGCGTGGGAGAAGCCTCCTTGCTCCTCCAGGCACCCACAGCACAGTCACAGTGCACTGGCACTTGCCCCAGGCAGGCACCCAAGGGACAGTGGAGCTGACATGTCCCTCCCATTGTTGCCCATAGTACCCGAGGACCCACAGCTCTGCTGGCTTCTCTGCTGGTTTTGAACCTAGCCCCTTCAGAGCCACCCAACTCTAACTCTGCCCTCATCACCCACCCACCTTTGGTGGCCTCACCTTCATGTATGCCCAAGGTGTGGCTTGGTGCTCCTCCTGGGTCCAGTCTCCCTAGCCTCTGCCCGGAGCTAAGGTGCGCTCAGCACAGTCTCACTGAGAAGTCCACACCACCTGCTTGAAGTGCCTTCAGGACCCTCAGCACCAACTGGACCCTTGCTTTTAAACTGTTCCCAGGATCACCTTGACCAAGAGTGGCTAAGACACTTCTGCTTTTCACTTCCCCAAAGCCCTCACACTTTTCAATGTAACTGTGTTAAAGTTTCAAAAGTCGGATATTTGAGCAGCAAGCGTCCCATTCTCCCTCAACATTGTCTGTTCAGAGTGACCATGTCTGGGGATCCCCTGGGTCACAGCGTCCAAGAACTCTGGGGTCCCAGGCTATGAGCCGCTCAGTACGGCCAGGCTTCCCTTTGGGCAAAATAGACGACACTCAATTTTAAATTTCGGGTGAACACTGTGTATTACTGCCAGCAGCATATAGCTTAATATTTAAATTAATCTTTGTTTTTAGCTGCCAGTAACTGACACGTAGTAAAATTCACGGGCCCGATAGGGCGTGCAGGATACACCTTCCTTCCTGACTTCCCGGCCACAGGCGATGCTCCAGAGGCCCCGCTTTCCACTTTGAAACTTCATAATGGCTCCCAGGACCGGCGAATTTCCGCGGGGCGCTGGCCGCGCCCCACCCCCAGCGTCCCCGAGCCCCAGCACACCTGCTCGTGGCGCGCCAGCAGCGCGGGCGAGGCGCAAAGGCGCAGCACCAGCAGGCTGCGCGCCAGCTCCCAGCTGCGCCGGCTGCGGTATGCCTCCTGCGTGTTGCCGAAGTCCACGGCGGGCACTGGCGGCCGCGCGGCCTCGGCCGCCCCGCGCCCCCGCACGGCTTCCAGGCCACTGTTGTGCCTGTGCCCCTGAGCTGATTAAGTACGCGCCGCCACCCCCGCCCCGTTCTCGGCCCCGCCTTTTCCCGAGAGGCCCTGCCCCGCTCTTGGCCCCGCCCTCGGTCGCGCCCCACCGCACCCCGAGCTCGAGCCTCGCCCTCTCTCCCGGAGGCTCCGCAAGACCCCGCCTACTTGGCTGACCACCCTAGCTCCGCCTGCTCCGCTGGAGGCCCCACCCTCCCCGCCCCCGCACACCTGTACACCTGGGCGCCTCCCTGGGCGTTGAGCTGCAGGAACTCACAGCTGAGGCTGGGTCTGCGGAGAATCCGGAAGGCCGAGCTCGATGCTGCTCCTCTCGTGTAAAGGGGCTTTGGGAAGCCCTCCGTCCTCTCCCCTTCCACCGGCCTCCCTTCACTCCTAAGGACCTTCAGGGCCTTCCCACCCTCTGTCCCTCTGCCTTGGATTCCCTTCCTTCCAACATCATGCTAGGCCTGCTGTCCCAGCCCCAGATTTCACCTCCTGGGAGGAACATGTCTTGACCACCCTCCCCATCACTCCCCTCCCCACACCTGCATCTCCTCAGGATGTTCCTGCACACCCACGGGTGCTGGGTCTGACTGTGTGTGGCAGCCTCACGCCATACTTTGCCCACCTGTTTCACCTGGTTCTCTGGGTGCTCCACGCATCTTGGTGCATTGGACACCCTGACCTGTTTGGCACTTGGGACTGAATAATTGTGCATTGAAGGATGTTTATCAGCATCCCAGACTTCTACCTGCCAGATGGCAGTAGCACCCCTCCCCCAGACCTTGCTCATGTCTCCTGGGGGATACCATCACCACGCCCTATATTGAGGGAGGCTTCTTGACATTGTCATGGGCCTCTTGCCCCCCCCCCGCCCCCTATTGGAGTTGAAGAGAAAAAGGGAGAGACACAGCGGGCAGGTGAGTCAAGGCCCAGGGACAGGAACTTGGGGGTCCCTCCAGCAGCTCAGAAACTTAGCTCCCCAAGAGTAGGCCAGCCTTGACAGCTGGCCATGGCCACCAGACTCTCCCATTTTCCTGTCATGGAAAAACTTCCCTCCTCCTGAAAACCCTTCAGGGACTCCCCGCTGCCATCTGGACAAGGCTGCTGGTTCAGCCTGGCTCATCGGGCCCTCAGTGGCCAGGCCCCGCCTACACCCACCTTACCTCTCACCGTGCTAGTCAATCTGCTGGCCCCTCCTCTGAGCTCCAGGTCATTTGCACACTGCTGGCTGCTCTGGGGCACCTGTCCCTCCCCTTGCACCCCAGCCCTCGCCCTCCTCCTCCTCCTCCTCAGGGTCGGCTTGGTGGGCACATTCCCAGCTGGGCACCAGCTTGACCACAGCTCCCAGCCACCTGCTGTGTCCCTCCCCAACTGCCTCTTGATGTGTCTTTATTGAATGAAGAAAGGAAGGAACACATTTGATGTGGGAAGTTTGATGCCAAGCTCTAGGCTGGTGACTGGGTTGGAGACGTCCTCCAGGCCCCGCCCTGAATCCTGAGTCGCCCTGGACCACACCCAGCCCTTGCCTAGCACCCTGGCTCCTGCTTTACAGGCAGACACCCCGTTGGTGCCATGTCTCTCCTCTGCTGGCCACACAAAGCTGGCCTGGGTTGCGTTCCCGCAAGAGCGTCTGTACCTGGTTACCAGGATCGGACCCAGGTTCCCAGCCCTCAGCATCATGTGTCAGGACAAAGTGCAGTTCTGTGGGCACCTGGTGACGCACACACCAATCGGTGTTGGTACTTAGTCCCAGCTGACACACAGCGCTGGAGCTGACCCTAACCCCAACCCTTCCCACCAGCAGCCAGTACTGCACTTGGCCCATCTTCGGGATAATCTTGTTGATCTCATCTGCCCCTGCCAGTGATCTCCCTCTAATGCACTCGTATAAGGGGCCAGGGTGGGGGGTACCACAGCAGCCCCAGCTGTGCCACGGCTCACTGCACTGATAGTGAAGAATGCTGGTAATCATCCACGTCACACACACTTTTGGCAAAATGATTGTGTATGTGAAATGCCAGGTCAGCTCGTGGGCTGACCTTCCCACGCACCTGTCCTCCGACATCTCCAGCCCTGCTCTGCCTCAGGGAATAGAGGGTGGAGTCTAAGCCAAAACACAGCTGACAAGGTCAAGGCAAGGTCCAGGCAAATCTCACAGACCAAGCAGCACAGTCGTGGTCAGTGCTGGGCCCAGCCTGGTACCGCACCCCAGCCAGGGACAGTCCCCAGGGGCATGTTCAGCCCTGCCTCCTGTGTGGGAGGTCACACTGGGTTCCTTGCCTCACATCAGCACTGGATTCCTGTCCTCCAGCTCAGGAGACTGAGACAGATCTGAGAAGGCCAGACCTCTGGGGCCTTTGCCATGTGGCAGTCACCTGCTGGTCACACCTGGATGAGGGCGAGTCAGCAAGGGCTCCGAGGAGGAAGCAGCTGAGCGGCAGACCCTAGTGGACGGGTCTGTCCCACTCAGTGGACTGACCCATCTCAGAACAGTCACTGACCCACTTCTGCCACAGTCGTGTGGCCCGGTTCTTCCCAGAGAGCACACCCTCTGAGTTCCCCCTGCGCCTCGTCTCCTACGGATACCCGGTAAAATGTTTGTTTTCACCTCATTGGTGAGCATGACATTGGAACTCTGTCAAAGTTATTATTTTGCCATGGGCCTCTTACCCGTATTTCCTGAAATATTTGTCTGCCCGAATCGTGGCTCCCTGTCAGAACACATTCTAATTTATTACAGTTTGCTGCTTGCTCTATACCCATTTTCACTGATATATTTGCTCTGTCTGCACACAGGAATTCATTCACATTTGTTTAATTTGGGGATTGTCTTCCTGTTATCAGCCTGCACCAAACACAGGCCAGTATTTGCCCCCCCGGAGCGTAAATTCCCTCATGGGCACAGCATCCCCTTATCCACTCCCTGCCAGTGTTCATAGACTCTGCCCGAGCTCTGTTGAACTCTGTGATTTTAGTCATTGTTTTTCAGAGCTAGTAAAATATGATTGCATTCCCTGACATTAAGATTGTCTGCTCGATCTCAGAACACGCTGCTGTGTTTACGTGGATGCCATCACTCTTCACCACACAGGCCGCTTTGTCTGGTGACTTTCAACACATGTGAGGAAAGGCATTCAGATTTCCCCCCCAATTCTTTCTCTGTAAAATCAAATTGTCCTCTGTGTGCTGACAAGCATGGCTGTCATAACCTTCCCCCTCGGGAGCTATGATTGCTGACCCGGTTTATGCAGGAGAAACTGAGGCCCAGCGGGGAGGAACAACCTGCCCAGGGCCCACTACAGGATTGGAAGCCTGGGTCACTGGCCCCAGAGCCTTCTTCCACCTTTTCTGGTTGTCAGGCGTGCACTAGGTCTGCGGAGCACACGACCCCCGGTGACGCACGTGGCCGGCACCGGGCTGGGGACCTGCAGGCCAAGGAGGCAGGAATGTGGGGACCCCAGCCTGGGCTCAGGCCTTGAAAAGGGGCCAAGCCCAAGGGACCCGCAGCCCCTGGTGACAGAAGGGAGGGCATGACAGCAGAGTCGAGGCTAAATAAGCCTGTGCATCTGAGGTTAGTGGAGTGGAATCTTGCCCACGAAGAGAGCAGTTGGCTGGGGGCTCCAGACGCCTTTAACGGGACGGAGCAGGCATATGTCATGTAAAGGCCGGAATGACACAACAACAGAAACAGCAGCCCACGGCAACCCAGTTCAGGTTGTGTCCTGGGCACACCCACACCTGGAGTGCAGGGACTGCAGAGGGAGGCCACAGACTGTGGCTCTGGGCCAGAGAGAGTTTGGGACCTCTTCCATGGGGAGATGAGAACAACAGTAATCCCCCCAGGGGTTACTGCCAACAGTCAATGGGCACCGAAGGTGTTTAGCACAAGCCCTGGCACCCACCAAACTCCTGACAAACCAGAGCTCTGCTCTCGCCAGCTGCGCGGGGCACCTGAGAGGTGCGGGGAAGCCTCAGGAGACCAGGTCTTCCACAGGCTGGAAGGGGGCCCCAGGGGACCGCAGGACTTGACAATGAGCAGGTTGCAGGCAAGGATCCCGTGTGGAAGCGGATACCCTGCTGGCATCTGTCCTGGGGACACAGACATGGCAGTCCCCTCACACAGAGCTTCCTGCATGATGGTTGTTCCCTTGGGGGGCGGCGGCAGGTCACCAGGGCCCTGGACATTGAGGATGGCCAACGGGTCCTGGGCCAAGTCTCAGAAGCAAGGCCATCCTGGGAAGCTGTGACTTTGGTCCTCCTGCCCGCAGCCCTCCCTGGGTGACCCACACACACCCTGTGAGTCTGGGTGGGATGTGAGAGACAAGCCACCCATGGTCCTCTGCAGTCAACTAGAAGCCAGGACTCTTGGTGACACTGGGCCAGCCATACCCTCTCTGCTCCAGCCTGGTGATGGTGGCACCCCAGCCCAGGTGGAAACCTCCCCGGGGAGCAGGAGCCAGCTGCCCCATGTGGCTCCTTTGGGGCATCCACCTGGCTTCTCCCTAAGGTCATGGGGCATGATGCAGGGTGATGCCTGTGGTCTCTGCACGTGCCATGGGCCCAGCAGGGCCTCCCGGGAGAGTGCGGTGGGACAGACACAGTCACTCGTTCCTTTACACACCTGTCTACTTTGAGCTTTTTAATCCCAACAAGCAGGTGTGACTTCTGTAATTAAAAAAATTATTTTTAAAGTGTGTAAATAATAGCCATAGAAAGAAAAGGCAAAGTAGGGGCTCTGGCTGAAGTCCCGGATGTTCGTGAGGAGCTGGCTCAAGGCAGGGTTACACGACCGGCCTTTCATGCCTTTGGACACAGGTGGAAATGGCCCTGGCCCTGCCAGGTGCCTCGCACACGTGGGACTTGCACAGCTCCCTGTCCCTGGCGGTCTCTCTCCCAAGGTGGGAGGCCCTGGTATGCAGGGATGAGCTTGTCCAGAGTCCCCAGGGCTTGGCCTGGCTACGTGTGCCAACCCGGCCACCAGCAACGGCCTCAGCACTGGCCATGCTTCCTGGGCACCCACGCAATGACTGGTTGGCTTCCTGGAAGAGGAGACAGCTGAGTTGGAACAAGGAGGACCCTGGATTGGTAAGGGAGAGCTGGGGGCTTCAGGGGGTCACAGTGAGACTTGGCCCGAGATGCAGAGGCTTGCAGTCCTCCTCTACCAGCTGGACGCACCCTGAGCATCCTCCAGCCTGTGGGGCTCCTGGGGTCGGCTTGTAGCCTTTGCTTCTGACTTCTGACCCTTCACCACGGGTGCCCCCACGCCCCTTTGTCTGCCTTCAGCAGTACTGGGATGAGCCTCCGCCACCAGCTCCCATCAGTCCCAGCTCCCGAATTAGTGCCAAACCACAGCCTCTCCTGGGGGTCTCGGCATGGGGGGAGGTCGGGGGTTCCCTGCCCTGCCCCTCCCCCAATAGTAGCTACATCAGAACTTGCACCGGAGTCCCCAAGATGGGTTCCCTTCGGTAGGGGTCGGGGACAGATGGGGGCTTCACAAAGCATGACTGAGGGCCCCAGTTCCTCCTGCTGCCCCAGCACCTCTCGGGGACTTCAGGCCTCCTGAAGAGCCATCTCCTTGGGCTGCATGGAGGCATTTCGGCCCAAGGTCTTGCTGGGGGTTGCTTGGCGGCAGGGGCAGGGCCGGCCTGGCACACTGGGTCCTGGATGAGGTCTTGGGCTGGGATTTCTCACAGAGCCCCCTGATAAAGAAGGTTTGGGACATCCTTAAATGTCACCACAGGGGTTGAAGGGCTGGGAGCACCTTGGGGCATCCACATGATGATAAATGAGTGTCTTCTGTGTGTTGGCCACAGTGACACATGTCCCTAGTACACGGGGGTGAGGAAGGCCTGCACAGGTGAGGCTGCGTGCCCACAAAGGCTGCAGAAGGGGGTGGGAGTGGGACAAGAACAGGTGAGTCGAGGAGGCCAGGACTCAGTGACTCTTGTCTTTTACAGTAATGTTTTTGTATCAACTGCTCTTTTATAAAGAGTTGCCATCGGGGCTTCCCTGGTGGTACAGTGGTTGAGAGTCTGCCTGCCGATGCAGGGGACACGGGTTCGTGCCCCGGTCTGGGAAGATCCCACATGCCGCGAAGCGGCTGGGCCGCTGAGCCTGCGCGTCGGGAGCCTGTGCTCCGCAGTGGGAGAGGCCCCAGCAGTGAGAGGCCCGAGTACCGAAAAAAAAAAAAAGAGTTGCCATCATTCTTTTTCAAAAGTTATAACGTCGTAAAATAACCTTACAGCTTACTTTGTAACGTGTAATAATCAGGGCCGGTCAGAGATGGAGACGAGTCCCCCAGGCTGACCCCTCACAAGCGTCCTTCACCCAGTCCAGGCTTGCCGGGACTTTTTGGAGATTGGTTCAGCTGGTGTGGCTGGAGCTGGCCTAGGGCGTCTCTGGATCGCTGTTCAAGGCCCTCGGCTTCTCTCCAGATCCGCCCCAGTGCGTGGTCAGCAGTTCTGCTCCAGCTGGGCCAAGAGCCCGACCACCCCCAGGGGATATCCAGGGCCCAGGTGGATGGGCTCCCGGAGTGCTGTTCACCTGGCCGCCCCTTCCCTGGGCTCCCATGGGAAGTGGAAAGGCGCAGGGGCCTGTGGAGCCGGGGTGGATCCGGGGCCCCAGCCCTACCCCCAACCCTGTCCCCACTCCGCCCCCACCCCCATCCCTGCAGCTGCGAATAGTCCCTCAGCCCAACATTGATTTTCCTTCCTTGCTCCGGCCACACTTTGAAGTTGGTACGAGCTGTACCTCCAGGTGCTCAGCGATGCTGACCTTGGCCTCCCTGCCCCTCAGCAGAGCATGCTGACCTTGGCCTGCCCCTCAGCAGAGCACGCTGCTTTATGCATCCTGCCGTCCTCCTGGAGAGGCAAGGCACAGACGACCCGGCCCCCTGGCAGTCCACGTTAGACCCCGTATTGCAGAGAGCAGCGCAGACGGGCCTCCCCCTCCTCTGATTAATGTTTAAACACACGTGTGGGGGAATGGCCAAGGGGGAGAAGAGCTGTGTCCTCTGTCCACTCAGATGCTGCTGCCTGCTGAGGCTGAAGGGGAAGCAGGAGGCTGTGGGCATTGGGGGTTACATGCCTTCTCTGGGGACTGAGCCTGGGGAACGAGGGTGCCCACCCCAGGCGAGCCCCAGCAAGTTCCCTGAGGGCCAGGGGTGGGTCTGGGAGGACTAGGTTGGGCGCCCTGGGGCAGAGCAGACTGTGGGGTGCAGTGGGAAGGCCCCACCTCCAGGCCATAAAGGACATCAGCCAGGCGTGCCTGGTGAGGACAGGGCCCAGAGGTGCAGGGTGGCTGGTGAGAAATGCAGCACACAGGGCTTCCCTGGTGGCACAGTGGTTAAACTCTGCCTGCCGATGCAGGTTCGAGCCCCAGTCCGGGAAGATCCCACATGCCGCGGAGCAACTAAGCCCATGTGCCACAGCTACTGAGCCTGTGCTCTAGAGCCCGCGAGCCTAGAGCCTGTGCTCCACAACAAGAGAAGCCACCGCAATGAGAAGCCCATGCACTGCAACAAAGAGTAAGTAGCCCCTGCTCGCCGCAACGAGAGAAAAGCCTGCATGCAGCAATGAAGACCCAACGCAGCCAAAAATACATAAATAAATAAATAAATAAAAAATAGAAAGAAATGCAACCCCCCCACACACAAACACACACACACATAAACGATACTAAAACAGAGCCCTGTGGGTCCCCCGAGTCCCAGTGCAGCCCCGCTTCTGCCTTAGCTGCCCTGCCAGGTTCCTGGAGCCTCTCTCTGGACCACCTGACCTAACCCTTAGCCTCTCAGAGAACTTCATGTGCTTTGAACACTGCCTGATGTTTTGAAAAAGCTGGTTTCCTTTCTGATTATAGAGCTAGCCTGTGCTTTCTGTAGACATCTTGATAAACACATGGAAGGTCAACAGACAGAACAGCACTGTCTGAGACCCCAAACCCAGGGCTGGAAGCCAGGGCTGAAATTCAGGTGTGTCTCTCTCCAATCTCTTCTTTGCAGGTGTGACACATGTGCACACGTGCACCTGTACCCAAGGCACACTGGCCCCACCCCACACATGTGTTCCTGTGTGCACACCCACCCTCCCTTCTGGAACTTCCTGTCCCGCAAGGCTCACTCTGCCACGTTCAGGGTGATGTTGGGGGCAGAAGGGGTGGATCCCCTGCCCTTAGCCTCTCCTTAGATCTCCCACCAAGGGCCCAGATGGGGAGCCACAGTGCCAGGTGCTTGGGGTGGGGCTTCCGGTCCTCCTCCTGGTGGCAGGGCACCTGTCAAGCTGGCCCCTGCTGTCCTGAGACCTTGGGTGGCAGCCCAGCCTTTCTGAGCCCTTTCCTCTCGAGCCACTGTGGGACAGTGGTGGCGGACCCCAGGCTGTCCCATGGAGTCCCCCAGGACCTTCTGCCCCAGATGACGCTGGGCACAGGGGTCGGCACAGGCTCCCAGCCCCCTCAGACCTCAGCAAGTCAACCCCGTGCCTGCCCCTGGCACCGCCTGGCCTGGTCTCTTGGGGTCCATGCCCTTGGGGGTGTTGGGGAGCTGAGGGGCTAGGCCCGCAGTGACAGAGCTGGCCAGCAGAGGGCAGCAGAGGGCCATGGAGCCCCCTCTATAGAGCACCCCGCCCCCACAAGGGGCCTTATCCCGCCTCTAGGACACCCAGACCCTGACCCTCATCTGCAGAGGGAGATCAGGCCTCACCCCTCCCCCACCCCAGGCCACCTCTCCTTCAGGCCTCTATCCTGCCGCCTGCCCCCAGCACAGAGCTCTCCCCCACTGCTCTCACCAGCCCCCACGCACGGGTCACCCCCAGAAACTGTCCTGGCCCATCCCAGAGCCCAGCACAGGGTTTGCCTCCTGTACCCCTGGGCCCCCAAGGACCGGGTGAGGCTCCAGAACATTCCAGGCGGCAGCCCAGGGGCCATAAAGCACGTTTGTGTTGCCTCTGCACCACGCATCCTGAAAAACCCACCTCCTAGCAGCTCAGAGACCCCACGTGCGCCCAGCTGCTGAGGCCACAGATAGGTAGCACCTCCAAGGAGCGAGACTGGGCCTCCAGGGTCTGGCCAAGCATCCTCAGGGGCCAACTTCTCCCAGCGGGGGTCCCGACAGAGGTGGCTGTACCCTGCAGCAATGTGAGGCTCCCTGGACCTTGAAGGCTGCAGAGCCTTGTTGCCTCAGTGGGTGGTCAGTCTCTTTGTGTCCTCCAGTGACAGGGAGCTCACCCCTTCACGGCTGCTGGTTCCAGAACCTCCACAGCTCCTTCCCATAAGCTCAGGTTTGGTGGTATCAACACCCTCGGCCCCATGGGTGGTGTACTGAATTTGCCATCAAGCCCTCCTCCTCCCGCTGCTAGATCCGGCCTCTGGCCTGGGACCCTCCCTTCACTGTCCACCTTCTTTCCAAGGTGAATGCATTGGTGTCTTGGCTGTAACTACAGTCCACAATGGTCCTCCCACCAGCCCAGCCACTCCCAGGACCCACCCACGGGCCCAGGCTCCCACTGTAGGCTCCACACAACTGACCCTCCTCAAACAAGCCCCGACCCCATCCCCCCAGCCACCAAATGGCACCACTGGCCCTAGGACATCGCCGCCCCCCCCATTCTTCTTCACTCACCCCAACTTCTGTCTCCCTCTCCCTCCCACTTGCTTGGCCCCATCCTGGACAGAAGCTCCTAACTGCCCTCCTGCCCCCAGCCATGCCTGAGAAACCTCCCACGGCTGTTCCATGCACTCAGAACCAGTCCGGACTACCCTCCACTCCCACCCCTCCCCAGCCACACTGGCAAGAATCCCACCCCACCCCCGGCAGCTGTGACCTGGCTGGGCCTGGCCCATTCCCACTGTGAAGACTGGGGCCTGGCTGGCTCAGGTTGTCAGCACAGACTTGTACCTGCCACAGAGGCTGATCTGGACCAGGCTGTGTGGCCTGCCCTGGGCATGGAAATGGGGCGATGAGGGTGGAGCCGAGGTGGCTGCTGGACAGCTGAGGTGAGAAGTGCACTGTGGGCTTCCAGGAAGGTAAGCAGGCACACAGGGCAGCATGGCCGAGGGAACCTCTAGGAGCAGAGTGAGGCTTGATCAAGCGGCACCTGAAGCTCACATCGCTGCAAATCTTCTCAGTTACACAAGCCCATGAGTTCCCTTCACAATCCAGCCCAGTTTGCAGTGGGTTTTCTGTTCTTTGAAGCCAAAGGCTCACTGTGGGTGTATCACCACTGTCTACCCCACCTCGCCCCCACTGCAGCCCAGAGTTTCTCCCCACAGTCTTCCAGGTATGTGTGGCCGGCTCGCCTGGGGATGATTGGGTCCCTCCGCCTCCAGAGGAAGCCGGCAAGGAGCAGACTGGGTGGCACCTACTGCAGAGTAGTCACGCTGGCCCACAGTGAGCCGCAGAGACAGAGACACCCAGTGGCCCCCAAGGGCCCAGGGCCAGCCAACCAGGATGTCCATCTGGAGGGGCAGACAGGTGGAGGGCATGCTCCCTGGAGGTCACTGTGCCAAGGAGGAGAGTGCCCCCAACCAGGACACTCTGGTCTGGACTCTGGGGGGCTGTCTCCCCAACCCACCCCATCACCCCTAGGCCTGCAGCCTCTCCAAACCCCACACCATGTCCACACACAGGGTCTCCTGCCCCAGCCCTGCCCACTGCCCCACACGGTTCCACACCCTCACCCTCTGGGGCCTGCAGCCCCCCAGTGCCCGCAGCCCCACAGTGCCCTTTGTCCAGCCTCCCGAGCCCACACTGAAAGTCGCAGCCTCCTACCTGACACAGAGGCACCAGGAAGATGGGCTAGGTCTGACGTGCCCTATGTGCAGAGCCAGGTGTGCGGCCGTGGCCTTGGCCGGGAGAGAAGCTGGTGAGACCTACGAGCTCCCGCTGGGAACGGGCCCAGACTCCAAAGCTCGTCTCCCTCTTCAGAGTGTCGGGACAGACACCTGCCCGGGGCACCAGCTCGGGTGCTGAGTGAGTGACAGCCTGAACCAGCGAATGAGCCTTGAGCTGCCCCTCGTGGGGCCTCAGCCTGGAGCCCTGGGCCTGGTGACCGCAGGCCCCGTGTCAGCCAGGGGGCGACCCAATTCTGGGCACCGTTTTCAAGGAGCAGCCCCAGGGGCTGAGGACTGGCCGGGTGGGTGTCTTAGGCCCACTCCACCGAGGACAGACTTGAACCTGCCTCACGTTTCTCCTCCCGAAGCACACTGTCTTCGAGGATGGGGCATTTTGTAACGAAAGGGTTTGATGATCAATGGGAGCAACTTCCCCCTTACAAAATATTGAATGGATTGTCACAGCGTTGTTAATTGTCTATACTCCAATATAAAATAAAAAGTTAAAAAAAAATTGAGGGACTTCCCTGGTGGCACAGTGGTTAAGAATCTGCCTGCCAGTGCAGGGGACACAGGTTTGAGCCCTGGTCCGGGAAGATCCCACATGCCACGGAGCAACAAAGCCCGCGCACCACAACTACTAAGCCTGCATTCTAGAGTCCGCAAGCCACAACTACTGAGCCCACGTGCTGCAACTACTGAAGCCCACGCGCCTAGAGCCCATGCTCCACAACAAGAGAAGCCACTGCAGTGAGAAGCATATGCACCGCAATGAAGAGTAGCCCCCACTCGACACAACCAGAGAAAAACCCGCACGCAGCAACGAAGACCCAACGTAACCAAAAATAAATAAATAAATATTTTTAAAAAACATTGAATAGAGCCACTTCCCCAGGCCACAGCCCCTAGCTCCTTCCCACTCAGAACAGAGGCCTCCTACCTGGCCCAGCTCTCTGGCAGGGGTAACCCTGCCATTGCCCCATCTGGCTATGTGTCCCCCTATACCGCCAGTGCCAGCCTGGGATCTCCCATCCTGTGACTGGGTTTCCTCGATGTCTTCACCTCCAGTGTCCCCGGGAGTGGCTCCCGCTGTGCCCTGCTCCATGGCACCCACTGATTCAGGCTGCCAAGGGGGCACTGGGGTCTCCAGCAGCCTTGTGCCCTTTCTCATCAAGGTGTAGGACAGGGGCCACTACTCCCAGCCTCTGAGGGAGGAAAAGAAGCATGGGGGCCTGAGGCTGTGTCCGGGGAGAGTCTGGCCACACAAAGGCCGGCGGGGGTGTGGCAGGCCCTGGGTGGCCTGGCCTGAGCTCCATCTCCCCCCACCCAAACTTCACTTTGCTGCCCCTCATCTCTGCAGGGGAGCTGATGTGGATGAAATGGGAGCGTGAGACACGTCTGGGGAGAGGACGTCCCCAGTGGGGTCGGAGAGGGTCGATGGGGATGGGGGGAGCAGGTGGCAACCCCCAGCCCTTTTTCTGGGCATCAGGAGGAGCTGGGGCTTGTCTGGGCTGGAGCCCCACAGCGGTGGGCAGTGGCCGCAGCGGAACATGCCATTTGTTGCCCCTGACAACGTGATCTTGGAGGGGGTGGTGGTTTGAGGAACAAGCTCATCCGGGCTCCCTGAGCTGGAGGGTCATCTTTGGAATGGGGGGTCCGGGGCTGTTCCAGACATGGTTCTCCTGGGGAGAATGAGCTCTGAGCCGGCCACCTGCTCCCCCCGGGCCCCCTTCCTCCCACTGTGTGTGGCTCTGTGCTGGTCCAGCCCTTGTCCCCTCCCTTCACCTTCAGTCCTACCTGGTTCCCTGGAGCCCTCACTCTCCTGTCTCTGGGCTCAGAACCCAAAGTTGAACTTGGGGGAGACAAAACTGAGCCAGACCCCACCAGGAGAGAGGCAGCCTGGCTCGGGGCAGAGGTGGCTGTGACGGGGTGTTGTCTTAAGATGCGATGGGAAGAAACAGCACCAACTACCCTAAATTGCCCTGAGGCTTGAGCTCGGGGCACCGGGAGCTGTGGGAACGTGCAGGGGACGAAAACGCAGACCTACAGTGTGGGTCTCGGGACGGGCCCCAGGCTCCTGGGGACAGAGGGCTTGCAGCTTCCCAGGCAGGCCCGCCCAGGTCTCCGGTGGAAGGAACACGGCATTTCCCACAAGCCCCCTCAGCCCGCGGTTTGACTGCTCGTTAACATCTGAGGACTGCGGTCGTGGGCACTCCAGCATCCCTCCCTTGCCTCGGAGGACATGCGGGTGACTCGTTGAACATGCTGGGTTTGAATTTCCAGTTCGGTTCTCCCAGTTTCATAAAATATTGACCCAATCTCAACATTTACAAGGAAAGGGCGTGCTGCTGGGAGGCACCACGGGCTGTTGTGGGATGGGTCTGGGGGAAGTAACCGCAGGGCTCTGACACTCACGCCTGTCTCTCTCTCTCTTCAGTCTGGCTCAGATATTTTAAAAAGGGAAATAAAATCTCTGCTTCACAATGGTGGTTTCTGCACTGCTTCCAGGTCTCTGGTGTCAGAGTCCCCTCGTGCACCCTGGGTGCAGTTCCCTGCATTTGGGGGCTCAAGGAACAGGGTGTCAGCACTGAGGGGAGGAGCTCGGGAGAGACGGGGCTGGTAGCTGGAAGCCAGGAGTGGACGGTGGCGGCACCGGAAGCAGGCAGGACGTATGCCTGGCGGCCCCAGCCAGCGTCAGAGGCCTGGCGCCCATGGCCAGGTGGGCGGGGGGAGAGGCTGCAGGGGGCCGGTCTGCCCCCTCAGGCTCCTGGCTTCCTGCCTACCCTTAGATTCCCTTAGGTCTGTCTTGCCTCAGGGCCTTTGCACTGATGGTTCTTTCTGCACATGCCTGGCTCTTTCTGGTCTCCTCTTCTGAGAGGACCTTTGGTAGCACCTGAGTTCGGCCACATTTCCTCGCTGCCTGCACCTGCCCTAGCACCTGGCATGCACCTGTCCTAGCAAGTGTGCCCTACAGACTGGGGTGCAGGGGAAGGAGGAGGCTCCCTCACCCCTGGGGGCCTCTGGGGTTGCTTCTCAGGCTGGATGTGTGCTGGACTCTCCCGCCTTGCCCTCGATTTGCCAACGCTCCATCCTCCCAGACTGACCACGTTGCTCGGGGGTGCCGGGCAGGTGCTGGCTCAGGGGCCCTGGCTATGGGGCAGAGGGCAGAGGCCTCAACACCTCGGACTGGCCACAGGCATGGGCGCAGCCCAGCTCCCCAACGCCCTGTCCCCACAAATAAAAGATTCCCTTCCTCCTCCCAGCCTTGCACAGCCGCCTGCAGCCTGCTCAGGCCCGGCCCTTTGTGCCCACACGTTGCCATGGAGACGGCGATTCAAAGGCCTGGCACTTCAAGGCTTCCCTCCTCTCTTGGCGGGCTGGGCGGGGGTAGCTGGGACGGTTGGTGGCAGGTGCTGCCTCCTCTCTCCGTCCAACTAAACGCCAGGCTCAGCCAGGACTGGCACCCACTCCCTCTCACCCAGGGACAGGTGCACTTTTACTGGGATCTTATTTGAAGTTGTATATAATGAGGGAAACTGAGGCCTGGTGGCCCCTGGCTCCTTTGGTCTCTCTGCAGCCTAGCGTGGTGCCGGGTACATGAGGGCTGCAGCGTACTACACGGCGGCCACAAGACTCTGCATGTGCCTTCTCCGCTCCCCGGCCAAAATCACCATCTGTGCAGTGGGCTGTTCTCAGCCTGCGTGCCCGCAGGGTGTCTGAGCCTCTGGGACCCAGGCCCAGGCAGATGCTGCCCCTCCCTCCATACCCACAGCACCTGATGGCCCTGGGACTGACAGGCAGGGGGTGCTGCAGGGGGCTCCTGATCCAGTACTAGTCCATCCTCTCCTTGTCTCCACATCCGCCGTCTGGTGTCTGTCTCTGAGTCACCCCATTGGGGGTGTCGCGGGGTTTTTGAGGCTCTTGCGCTTTCTCTATGCCCTGTGCACTACTCACACTTTTTATCTCCCCATAATCCACCCTTTAATCATCTCAGACTCATGCAACTAAAAAAGTCTACAGCAGAATTTTCTGGTTGCAGCCACTGCCCTCCCACCCCCATGGTGTGGCAGAGGAGAGATGACCATTTGGGGTGTCACCCACTCACTGTGGCACGTGGGGGCACGTGGACCAACTTTGAGCCTCAGTTTCCTCTCCTGCCTAATGGAAGCAGCCACCTGCTCTTTAACATATGTCCCCAGATGTCTGGGGGGCAGGGCACTTTGGAGGGCTCATTTCTTTGGGGGAGACCCTTTGTTCCAATCCAGGAACTCTGGTGAAGGCAGCCCATCCAGACCTCACTCCCCTGCCCACGTTTCAGAGCAGGCCGGGCCAGTGGGGGACTTCCTGGGAGTTTCCTGATGGAGGGACGGAAGCCAGGGAGAGGCAGCAGGGCTGGCTGCACCCCAGGCTGGCTCCATGAGGCCCAGGCTTTGCACCTGCCTTCCTTGGCCTGGACCCCTTTTCACTTGAGCAGCTTTGCCCAGGGCAGCCCTCACCCTCACGGGCTGTGCCCATGGAGCCACGGTCCTGGTTTCTGGAGCAGGCAAATGTTGTGAACACAAAGCAAGAGTATACAGGCCAGGGCCCTGTGACAGGGCACAGCAGGAGCCGGACAGCTTCACTAGGTGTTGCCCCAGCACAGCATCTAGGTGACCCTCTATGTTTTACGTTAAACTCCTGGGAGCGGATACTCCCTTCTGGAAAGATGCTGGCGATGGTCTGGTGTCCCTTTTCAGTAGAGAGGTTCCCATGACCAGTCAGCGTCCTCACACCCCATGAGAAGCTATGAGACACAAGTTTGCGGGATCTAGTGACATACCTGGACCCAATCTTAGCAGAGGAGGGGTCATGGCCACCCCTAGGTGCTGCCCCTTAGTGTCCCCAAATGGGAGGTTTTAGTGGATGTGTGTGCCTTGGGGCTGGGTCAGGG
Source organism: Neophocaena asiaeorientalis asiaeorientalis (assembly GCF_003031525.2). Lineage (NCBI taxonomy): Eukaryota > Metazoa > Chordata > Mammalia > Artiodactyla > Phocoenidae > Neophocaena > Neophocaena asiaeorientalis. The sequence goes on from NW_020175053.1 coordinate 6,010,277, forward strand.
CCCCAGGCTCCCAGATGAGCCCCGGGTGAGTCCTTGGGCTGTGTAAGGAGAAGGAGGAGCAGAGGCTGGGACTGATGGAGCCTCTGGCGTGGTGGGTGCAGGGCCTGGCACACAGAGGTCAGTGACAGAGCTGGGCCCTCCACCCCATCCCCAACCCCTCGTCGCTCCTGGAGATGAGCACATGGACATCACCTAATTTGGACTAATCTGGGCTCCCCAGCCCAGTAGAGGAAACACCTGCCACAGGCAGAGCCCTGCTTGGCCCCTCGTTGGGTGGGCACAGTTAGCTGAGGACCGCTGCCCATGTGCCACCTCTCCGGAGCTTAGCGGGAGCTAACTGGTCCCTGTTCTATCACAGGAGCCCCAGCCTGGCAATGAGGTCACTCAGCTAGGGAGGGATAGGGCTACGGGGGTTGGGGTTGAACCCCGCCCGTCTGACCCTCAGGCCTGGGCATCACCCACCACACTCTTTTCAGGAGAAACTGAAGGGGGCCACAGCCTCACGGGAAAGGGCCAGCTGGGCCCCAGCCCATGGCCCCCACACCCTGTGAGCTCAGATGGGGCCACCCCCTCGTCCCACCTGGAAAGGTGGCCGGGCCAGGTCCTAAGTGCAGGGATACTCTCTGCAGAGTAAGAGCCTGCCTAACTCAGAACCCACTGCCACGTCCAACTGTGTGGGGTTCATGGATTACACCCATCAGGCTTTGCACGGCCAGGAAGAGGGGTTCAGAGGGTGTCCCAGGCGGCGGCAGGCATCGGTGAGGGGAGAGCAGGGAAGGGCAGCACAAGACTGGCCCGACGGGGTGAAATGGGCACGCACAGCCTGGGTTGTCACTGGAGGGAGGGTGTCCTCCTGCTCCATTCTGTATATCCCAGACTTCTGCTGACAAATCCGTCTCTTCTTCTCCTTTTTTTTTTTTTTAAATAAACTTTAAAATTTTAGAACAGTTTTATATTTACAGAAAAATTGAGAGGATAACCTAGGGAGCTCCCATCCCAGTTTCCCATATTGTTAACATTTTACTTAGTATGTGTAACTGATGAACCAATATTGATACATTATTATTATCAACTAAAGCACATACTTTACTCCTCTTTCCTTCGTTTTTACCTGATGTCCTTTTTCTGTTGTAGGATCTGCTTTTTAGTCATTGAAACTTCCCAAGAACAAAGGGACACAGAGGTGTGGTTTGGCACCTGGGACCCAGCCCACCGGGCATCCAGGGGACTACCCAGGAGTCAGGCCTGGACAAGGTGGAGACAGTGACCCACCACATATCTGGCTGTGGCCCTTGCTCACTCCTTACTTCCTGTACCACAGAGACCCTCCTAGACTTCAGTCTCCTTATCTGTGACGTGGGCCCAAGCTGCTGCCACGTCCACACCATGCTCCACACCCGACAAGCACATGGAAGAGCCTTTTCCCCAACTGTGGCCAGATGCTCTCGGGGCTGGACTCCCCCCTCTCAGGAGCCTGGGTTCCCCAGACGGGGTCTCCCTGTCCTAAGACCTGCGTGGGACAGGGGCAGCATAACCTGCTCCCTGAGGGGCACACAGGAGGTGTTCCTGACCTGGCAGGCAGAGTGGCTGCTGGAGGTGCCTCCCCCCAGTTCTCACCCCCCAAGTCTCACTCCTCCACACCCGGCCCTGCTGCCATCCTCCCACCTCCAGTCAGCCTCAGCTGAAAAGATGACCTTTTCCCCAGAAAGCTCTGCCAGGACAAGACAAGCTGGTGAGTTATGGGGCAGGAGAGACCCATGCTCTGCTTCAGTGAAAGCAGCTTCCGCCTCACTCTGGTCCTTGAAGCCCAGCCCCGGGGGCTGCCCAGAGCCCAGGCTGGTCAAGCATCCCCTCCCTGGTCCAGGTGGGGGGCGGGGAGGCAAAACTAGGCAAGTGGGTCCCTAAGGAGTGGACAGTCAGCCTTGGTTGCCCTGGCCCAGCACTCAGGGACCAGCTATCTGCCTCTTCCAGGGAACCCTCCTGGATTACCCACCTCTCCTCCAAATGACTGTTGTCTTTGCACCTCCCAGATGGACATGCCTAGGCAGGACCTGCAAACTCAGGGACCCCCAACCCACTTTGGGACCCTGGGAGGGATGCTCCTCCCATGTCCCACCACTCCTGCCTTCCCTATTCTTGTTACTTCTACCTCCTAAGAAGTAGGTCTTACCCCATTTCACCAACAGGGAAACTGAGGCTGGGAGGGGAAGGGACTGCCCAGGGACATGTGGCCAGTCTGTGAGAGGCCAAGGATCTGCTAGTGACCTGTGACAAGTGGGGATAGCTGGGGTATGATAAAGCAATGTGGGTGAAGCTGACTGGACCTATGAGGAGGGGCAGTGAAGCTTCTGGTGATGGGCTGCAGTGGGAGCCGGGGAGCAGGGCCCCTGTGCACCCCTGTTAATCTGGCACTGCTGCTGAGAAGCAGGACAGCTGGACGACAGACTAATTAAAGCAGGTCTTGCTAGCACAGCGTCAGTGAAAACGAGGGTGGGGGGAGGCTCTTCCGGGTGCCTGGTGGCAGCTCCGCACAGGTGGGCACCAGGAGAGTCCCTGCCTGCCACCCTGTCAGTGGTGGCAGCCAGGAGGGGATGGGGTCATTTGTTTTCTTTGTAAATAATGCTTTATTTCCTGTTTTGAGTGGATCCCCAACCTGTAATGTAGATAAAAGGGGCACAAGAGTGTGTCTCACTCTCACCCCATCTCCAGCCATCTGACAATACAGCCCTACCTGCAGGTGCCCTCCCTCACTCCCCATCCCTTCCTACAGGTGTCCCCCCACCCCCCATCCCTACCTGCAGGTGTTCCCTCACCCTCCATCCCTACCTGCAGGTGTCCCCTCTCTCGCAGAGTGAGTCCCCTAACCTTAATGAAATCTGTTGCCCTGTCAGGGGGTGGGGGTATTGCATCTTACAGCAATTTAAATTTGCATCTTTCTTATTTTGAGTGAAGTTGAGCCTGTTTTGATGGGTTCATTTCATATCTTGGTCATTTTTCTCTTGGTTTGTTGGTCTTTTTCTCACTGATTCGTAAGAATTTGTTATATGTAACAAGAAGTGGCCTTTTGTGAAATGTCTCCGATACTCCCACAGTATGTTGTTTATCTTTTTATTTTGTGCCCCCCTCTCACTGCCATGCATCTGCCTTTTATTTATATGAGGTTGAATATATCCATCTTGTACTTTATGGCTTCTGGTTTTTGTATAATTCTTAGAATGATTCAAGTTTACAGTTTTTTTCTTCTTCTTCTAGTAGTTTTATGGTTTTTTTACTTTTTAAAGCTTTAGTCCATTTGGAACTTATTTTAGTATCGGGAGTGAGGTAGGGAATCCAAAAATTTCCCCCAAACGTCTGTTTAGCTGTCCTAAGATGATGTATTTGTTATATATTTTGAATTATTTGTTGAATAATCCATTTTTCCTCCTGGATTTCACCTGCTCCCTTCTCATATTCGCATTGGAGTCTCTTTCTGGGTTTTCCTTCCCATCATCTGACTGCCCATGGGCTGTGTTAATTATTGTGGTTCTAGAATATATTTTAGGATCCCACATGGCCCGTCTCCCTCGGTATGCTTATTTTAAAATTTTGCCTGGGTTTCTTTGCTTGCTCAGAATTACTTTGGCAAGGCCTCTTGATTTAGTCAGAGAACCACCAACCAGAACTCCAGCGAGGCCCAGGACGCGCCCCAGGGCCCAGCGCCCGGACCACCTCCTCTGACCTGCGCCCGCGGCCCCGCCCCATCCCGGCCCCGCCCTTGCTGCAGAGTGCGCAGGCGCGGCGCTGTCCAGCGTGCTGAACAGTGGTTCTGCTCCCTGGCCTTGGAAAGGGAGTGTGCCAAGGGAGTGGCCCAAGCGGAGGACATTCTTTCTGGGTGTCCTCACTTGTCTATGGGAAAGGAAGTGGTCCTGGCCGAGCCGGGATGCTCTGCAGGCCCAGCTGTGGGCCCTTCTGCTCATATGCAGAGCCAGCCCACCCTGTAGGACAGGCTGGAGAGACCCAGTGGCCAGAGCAGGTGGAAAGCACTGGGCAGGGATGGCCGGGAGAGGAGCTAGGCCAGGGGCAGGTGGCTATGGCCACTCTGCTGACCAGTCATTCCAGAGGAGGCCTGCAGGCAGGTGGGAAGCAGCAGCCAGTGGGCCCTCAGGCCGAACTTACACATGCTTAGCCCAGACCCTGGAGCCCAGACCCTGGGCATTGATTGGAGACTCCCAGAAACCCAGCTCTCAGGCCGGTCAAGAGTGGTGGCCGGGAGCCCAAGATTCAGCACATAGGCAGCCGATGGCTCTGCTCCCAGTCTCCCTTCACCAGTTCTCAGCTGCACCCTCAGGGCCCAGGCTCAGTTCCCAGAATGCCTGACCTGGGAGAGCCTCCCCTGGGAGAAACTAGCCACCTGACTGGGAAGGGCTGCAGCTGGATGGGCTGGTGGGGCGGGGGCCCTGAGCCGGGCTGGACTTGGGTGGCAGACCCTGAATGTCCTGACGCAGGCTGGGAGAATTGCCTCTGTGGCTGGCAGCAAACCTCGGCCAGCCTGGCCTGTCAGCAGGAATCCTGGCTAAAAATACCCCAGTCTCAGAGGCCTGCCTGCTGCTGCAGCCGCCTCAGAGCCCCCTCCTCATGCCAGGCATTGCAAACGTGCCCTTCAACCCCCGTGAAAGAGGCTGGTGATAGGGCCCATTGAACAGATGAGAAAACTCAGAACCTGCACCTGGTGGGTCCCAGTCCAGGACACTAGTCCCCAGGACTGGCCACAGAGACCTCTGTCTCACTCGAAGGGCAGGTTTGGCACCTGTCCTGCACCCTGCTTGGTACCCTGGACAGGGGTCAGGGTGAGGCTCAGTCCAGGATAAGCTGGGGAATGGGGCATGGCTCTCTGTCCCATGGCTCTTGGGGTGCAGAGCCACTTGCTGGGGGGTGGGGGAAGAGCCTCAAGACCTTGGACTGAGCCACCCCAGAAGAATGTGGGGCACCAGGTGAGTGCCAAGCCATCTCTGTCCCAATTGCCTGCCCCACTGTATCAGTCCCTGTGGGCTTCTGGGGGACCACTTGGCATGGGCACACCCTTTGTTTTGGGTTCATTAGCTGACTGACCCCAGGACAAGGCTGTCTTCCCTGGGGCTAAATTTCCCCATTTGTACCCTGTGAGGGTGAGAGGAGTCGAGTCCATATAAGCGTATCTGGAAGCAGTCTTCCAATGTGTTTGTTGAATGACTAAGTGACTGAGCAAGAGAGCAGATGAAGGCATTGAGGGGAGGATGGCCAGGGGGTTCTCCACAGTACACTTTGGATGGGATTTCTGAGCTCCAAGTTGGACTGGCCCTTCTCTGCCCTCAGCCTCTCCATCTGAAAAATGGAGGAAATCTTCATGCCCCGTGGATCATGGCAGCCCAGAGAGGGTCTCAGGGGCCCAGGGAGCCCTGGAAAAAGCAAGACTGGGCACTAAGCCTGAGTTGGCCCAGCAGGAGCCTCTCACTGTGACTTCGGAATGGGTTTGCAATGCCCACCCTGCCCTCCACTCCAATCTACTCCAGCTGGCAGCCATGGCCATGCCTAGGCCTGCCTTCCCCACCCCACTGGGTGCTTGTGGGTCCTCTAACCAGGTGCCCCCCTCTCCCGACCCGGTTTTGACCGCTCGCTGGGCTCCTGCTGTGAGCAGTGGCTCCCAATTTAGCTGTCACTGGCGGGTGGGTGGCTCTGGAAGGATCCGCATTCCCTGCAGGGTGGGGGAGGGGCATGAATCAAGTGCTGATGCCTTGGGCACAGCCTGGGGACCCTGCCTTCCAGACTTTTGGCCCTCAGGGACCAGGAACGTCCTACTCAGCCCTAGGCCCTCAGGGACCAGGAACGTCCTACTCAGCCCTAGCCCCGGTCTCAGCCAGTGCCCAGACAGAGGCCACCAACCTACACTCACTGAGACAGGACCCTGAGCCCACCCCCCAGTGACCACTAGGGAGCCCTGGGGACTCACCGCATCTTCTGGGAGTCAGCAGAAGGGGCAGATCCAGCGTTGGGTGCCATGTGCCAGTGCTGTGGGTCCCACTCAGCCTGTGTCCCCTACCCTCTCCAGGCTTAGGTTCCCATCCTGGAGACCGGCCACTAGAAGCGGGGATGGGATGTGCAGTGAGGGCCACCACTGTGTAATGCACACACTTGCTCGACCATGCCCGGCAGCCTCCCAGAGGTGGGAGGTGCTGGCAAAAAGAGCATCCAGCATAGCAGAATCCAGGATGCCATCCTGTGGGAGGAAGCCTCTAGTTGGTGTGGAGATCGGAGGCATTTGGAGATGGGCAGGCCCAGTGGGATTCTTGGGGATGCTGCCAGGGATTGGGCTGTCAGCCCCTTCCCTGCATTGGCCCCCATTGCTGCTGTGTGTGGCTTTGATGAATAAGAGATGAAGAAACAGATTCATTATGGCCTAATATGCACCAAAGGTGGGCAGAGGGACTCCTCAGAGGCACTCCTCAGGCAGGCCTAGGCGTGGCCATGGCTGCCAGCTGGAGTAGATTGGAGTGGAGGGCAGGGTGGGCATTGCAGACCCATTCCGAAGTCACAGTGAGAGGCTCCTGCTGGGCCAACTCAGGCTTAGTAGTGTATGTGGCTTTACTGGATGGGTGTAGTGGGTGTCCTCAGGGGCACAGGGCTGATGACAGAAGGCCAAGACACCCTCTGCAGCCCGGAGGTTGGGGTGATGGGGGTTTCTGGGTGAAGTAGTGGCGGTGGGCAAAGGTCATCCTGGGAGGGGCTGCCAGGATGTGGGTCTACCTAAGTTCCCCTGACCTCCATTTTTCTGTCTGTAAAATGGGTAGTGGTGGTACTGTCTACACCATAGGACAGAATGGGGTGATGCAATTAGCAGGCCTGACACAGAGTTCTTTTGGGCCTTGGGCAGACAGCTGCCCTGTGCAGAGAGAGCAGATGGCAGGCCAGCGCCCCCCAGCTCCCTGGAACTGCGACCACATTCCCAGCTACCCACTCAGAGTGCTGGGAGAAGTCACATTGGAGCAGCACCTGGGTGGAAGCAGGTTTGCTGCATGCCCTTGGAGCTAACAGGTCCTTTCTTGCACTGCCTTGGGGTGGCCCAAAATGTGTGCAGCAGAGGCCATGCCCCTTATTCCCCCATCCCTCCCTGGGAGGGTGTCAAGGGACCACATGCCCATGGGTACCACATCAGCTGCCCAAGCAAAGCCACCACAGGCCTTTCTGTCCAAGATGGAAACAAGCCTCTGGGAGCATCTGAGCAGGTTGACTCCTGTCCCTGTCACCCAGCACCAACCACAGTGGAAGGGTCCCCTTGTCCAAGCTGGATTCTACCTCCAGTGGACCTGGAGGTGTGAGTGAGAATCCACGTGCCCCCTCAGGGCCTTGTACAGACCTCTCAGGGAATAGGATAAGTTGGGCAAAGGAGGGACGGCGGCCAGTTGATCCATCCCAGGAGGTGTTAGTGTCAGCCTCATCCACATGCTGCCCCGAGCTCAGAGAGAGCAAGGGGCTGGACTGAGGTCACACAGCTGGGAGGGCCCGCTCATGCCTGACAGGCTGAACTTGGAAGCTGGTCCTCAGGGAGGAGGAGGGGGGTGAGGCAGCCCTGTATGTGGCTTTACTGGATGGGTGTAGTGGGTGAGCTGACAGAAGGCCATTGTGGTGGGTCTGAGGGGGACAATTCAGGCAGAAGCCCAGGCCAGGCAGGGGTGACAGGATTGTTCAGCCCCAAGAGCAGAGCTGTCTGCAGTCTCCAGGCCAAACCCACTCCTGATCCCCAGAGCTATGTGTCCAGAAAGCCTGGAGAACTCAGATCAGTGTGGCCCGAATGGCCTGTCATCTCTCCACCCTTGCTGGGCGACCCAGGGACTGGTCAGCAGTGTGCAACCAGGCTCTCCCCACGGTGTCTCTGGCTCCAGCCCTGAGCACTGACTCCTAGGGCTGGCTGTGCTCCTGGACCAGAGGCTGCAGTCCCATCCCTCATGCTATCCTGGACCTGCCCACACCCTGATAAACGTGGCTTACCATACCCCTACCCCACCCCCGCCACTGTCTCCAGCCTGAGGAGACAGCTGCATCCTGCTGGAGGCCAACTGACCTGCCACCCAGCCCTGCTCAACTCCTCCTCTGCCTGCCATGGGCCCCCTCAGTGCTGGCCCACACCTACCTCTCCCTCCCCCCAGCCAACACCCACAGCAGACATTCAGGAGTCATCCTACAGGCTGGGCTTCCAGCGAGGAGGGCGCTGGCCAAGGTGCTGACTGGGGCGGGGGTGCAGACGAAATCTTTCCCACAGCCTGCAGTGGCTGGCTTGCAGGTCTCAGCCCCACTCCCACCACACAGAACTGTGGGTGGGTGGTAGGCCCAGCCCCAGGCCAGAACAGCCAGGACATCCGGGCTTGATGCATGAAACACGTGGGCCTGTGCCCCAGAACGGCTGCCCCCAGCTGCTGCAGGAGGGGGCTTTGAACCTACAGGCAGGCGGGGCACAGTCTTTAGCAGTGGTGGGCCAGCCTGGGGTCCTAGATCATCGTAGCCACCCAGAAGCATGGGATCATTGTCCACATTAGCCCTGAGCCGAGAATGATGGCCAGTGCCACATGGCTTGTCATCTGGTCTGAGGTGGCCCTGTGGGGAGAACTCTTCCTGATCTGGGAGCTCCTGCATGCAGGGACCTTGGGGGAAGAGCTGACATGGGGGACAAGCCTCAGCTCCTGCTGGCTCTGTGAGCTTGACCTCATGTTCCCCATTTACACAATGGGGGACACACCTCCATGTGGCTGTGGGGGGGATTCACTCGTGGCACCCAGCAACCAGTACCCACTGGGGAGGTGGCTCTGGGTGCATGGCCGGGTGCAGGCACAAGTGCACAGGAGCTGAGGGTCTTGGTTCCCCCTCAGCTCCCATGTGTCTGGGAATTGAATGTACTCCACAATGGCCTGGTAAGCCAATCCTGGGACAAGGGTGACAGGGACGCAACAGGCAAAGGTGTGGTCAGGGCCACAGTGCAGCAGCCAGAGGGGTCTGGGCAGTGTGGCCTGTACCCTAGGCCAGAGAGTTGGCCTGGCACGGGCACTATTATTGGTCTCCAGCCCACGAGGCTGCCTGTGATTTTGTGCTCAGATGGGAGCACTGGGCTCAGAGAGGTCCTACTTGCCCTTGGTGAGGCCAGCAGGCCTTGATCCCTTTGCTCTGCTGACGTCTCCCAGCCACATCTGAGGTCAGGAGGCCTGATGGGGAGGCAGAATGTGCCAGGCCTCCCAGTCACCAGGTCCCTCAGCTTCACATCACTGGAACATTGGCTGGGCTCCCAGGGAGACCACCAAACCTTCAGCCAGGATGCTCCAGTCACAGGGAGCCTGCCAGTTCAGGGCCTGCCCTGGGCACAGGGTCCTACAGACTGGAACCAACTCTCTCAGCCAGTCCCCATCCACGTGGCCCTCTTACCTGCCGGGCAGGCTCGGAGAGGCCGAGATCTGGCTGATCAGCTCCCAGCCCTCCTCCATGTGCAGGGCAGCCTGCAGGGACGCTGGCCTGGCAGCTGGCTGAAGACTCAAGAACTTATCTGTGAGGCCAGGTAGATCCCCGAGCAGCAGAGGGAGGTGGGACGCCTATGCAGATGTGCCTGGGGTGTGAGTGTGTGTCACTGGGTTCTCTGGCACTAGAGCCTGGCCTGGCTTTGAGGAGGGTGGGGTACTAAACAAGTGGGCTCAGAGGGGAACTCCTGGGCTGGAGACCCCATCCCACGGGAGGGAACAGGTGGGGGGCACCTGTGGAGGTAGGGGCAGGCCCGTGCCTGAGTCCCCTCCCTGGTGGTGCAGAGAAGGCCACAAAGACAGGTGGGGACCTGGGAAGTCTCCTAAGCTTTAAGCCTGTTTTCTAACTGAAAAATGGAGCAATGCTACCCCAGCAAAGGGTTGCTGGGCAGGGGGGTTGGCCTCCAGGGTTTACTGAGGAGAGGAAGGGCGTGGGCCAGGCAGAGGCGCACCCCGCATTCCCAGGCCTGCGGACCAAGCCCTGCCCGGAAGCTGGCCGCTCGGGGACCCCCAAAAGCCTCCAGTCCGGGCCGCCACGCCCTCAGCCCGCGCTCTTAGCCGACTCGGGCCGGGCCGCCATTC
>NW_020175053.1:6020406-6048037 GCF_003031525.2 Neophocaena asiaeorientalis asiaeorientalis
GCGGCCGCGAGGCCACCGCAATGCTGCCCGGCCCCGGGAGGGCGGAGCCCGCGGCAGCAGGAAAAGTTGCCGCTTCCCTGGAAAGTTGGCGGCGGCGGCGGGGCTAGTGTGGGGGCTGCTGGCTGGAAGGGTGGGGTCCTGTCTCTGATCGCCCGGCCGCGAAGGGGTTAATGAGCAGGTCTGAAGAAACCCGGGTACCGAGCAGAGGTGGGGGGTGTCCAGCCGCCTCCATCCTCGACCCGCGGACTCAGCTCAGGACATCTGGTTTTTCTGGGGTTAGACCGCAGCAGGATGAATGGGGGCGTTGGCGACAGTAGAGGGCGTGGGGGGCGGGGCTGGCCCAGAGCTGTCCCCCCCAGGGGGCGGGCGAGGAGAGGCGCAGCCAAGCACCCCCTATCCGCAGCCTGAGGGTGCCTGAGAGCCCCTGCGGGCTCCGCTGAGGGGCACCAGAGGTGGTGGGGCTCCAAGCACCCCCTCCCTGGCAGCTCTCATGGGACCCTTCCCCCCACCTGGTGTGAGGTACTGGGGGTGCCACCCCCCCACCCCCCCTTGCCCCAGGGTGCCCTGCTTATTTCCAAGGTGCCGCAGGCTGCACACGTTTCTTTGCACGTGCACATGTCTACAAGGGCTGCACAGTTGCACACCGCATGTGCACATGCATGCCAGGCTGCCCCGTGTGCACGCGTACACACACACACACGCTGTGGGTGCACATCCATGTCCTCGCCCCCGCCTGCTCGCCCACGGCCATGCATGCACATAGCGTGCCTGCTGTGGTCTCCACGCTTGGCGCACGCTGGGTCCCCTCCGAGGGACCCATTCTTGCGCCTACATGCACGTGTGTTAAGGGGGAAGCCCTGGGCAGCCGGAGCTCAGAAGGGTGAGAAACCGGCCACAGGATCCGACCCCCGTGTCCGGGATTCTCCCCTCCCAGCCCCCTGGGGCTGTGTGTGTGTGAACTCGGTATGCGTCTGCACATGTGTCTCTGTTCGCATGACCATGTGTGCCTGTGAGCATATCGGCATGTGTCTCTTTGCCTCCGGACGTGGGTGCCCCTGTGTGCCCAGGCAGCCCGTGGCCAGGTTCCACCCAAATCTGTAGCAGGGAATGTGTGTTGGGGGCCCAGTGCCCCAGCCCAGGGTGTGAGGCCAAAGGAGTGTCTGATTCCTCCCCGTCCCCCCAGGCTGGGGCAGTGGTGGCTGATGGGGGCTGGGACCCACCTAAGCAGGGAAGGCCCATTTCACACCTCCAGGTCAGCACTGTGACACACAGGCCAGACCCCCGGCATGCTCTGCAGTCTGCCACTAGGTCCAGCTCAGGGTAGGTATATGCCCACCCCACGGCTGACCCAGGGTGACCTCAGGAAAGCTCTGCCCCTGGTGCCTAGGGGTCTCCACGGCGGGAGCCTTCTTGATGAGAGGTTCTGTGGTGTGTCAGCTGCCTCAGGTGCTGTGTGCAGGTCTGAGGTAAGGGTATTGGTGACTCGCTCTCACTGTGGTGAGGAGGACCCCAGGCCAGGGCTCAGAGAGGCAGGGCCACACCACCTGCTCTCCCCCACACCCATCAGTGTCCTTGTCTGTAGAATGACGACAAGTAGGTCATCCTTATAGGCTTGAAACAGAGGGGTGGGTCCCACGATGGGGTGGGCAGTGGGGCTGGCCACTCCCCTTTTCTAAGCCTCAGTCTTTCTATCTCTAAAGTGGGTATCATCACTGCTCCCACTTCTACTCCAGTTGAGGTGAGGAAGGAACCAGGTCCCTGCAAGGCAGAAGGCTGTTCACAGACCCTGATTCCTGGGTGTGGGGTGGCAGGAGAAGAAGGGCCTGGATGTGGGTCCTGGCTCAGCCACCGATAGTGGTATGACCTTGGGTGTGCAGTTCACCCATGCCTTAGTCTCCTTACCTGTGACATGGTCAGTAATTGGGCCTCCCTCAGGGGTTGTTGGGGACACTTAAAGGGTGAGGCCTCCACAGGGCTCTGACCCCAGTGCTTCTGCCTTCAAAATACTGAAAACACCACCACCCTGCCCCACTCAATGGTTCCCACACAGGGAAGTCCCCCTGGAACCCTTGCACTGCCAGCTGGACCCTCCCTCCTAACCATTTGCAGATGGGAAATAAAGGCCCATCGAGGTCACTGGGGAGTTGGAGAAGGGGGTGGGCAGGTGGGGAGGCAGGGAGGGAGAGAGGGCCCTGTGGGAGGTGTGAAGTGGCCACCGATGTGTCCCCCACACTGGGGCAGCATCTTTACTCTGCCCCTTACCAGCTGGAAGCCTGCAGAACCCCTGACCCTTGGTTTCCCTATGTGAGGACTAACGGTCAGCTGGGGGCCCTTAGGTCAGAGCTGGCTTTCTCCCTGTGGTCATGGAGGAGAGCCTGGCCCAGGGGGTCTCAACAGCCAAGAGGGCTTGTAGGGGGTCCGTAGGAGATGTGCTCGGGCTCTGGAAGGCAGGGGAGGCTGAGGGCTGCCCCAGGTCCTTGGTGGGACCCAGGGTTTGTTTGCTCTTGTTCGTTGTGAGTGACGGGCAGTGAGGGGCCCGATGTGTGCAGCTGTCCCCACCCCCACTCTCTAGACTCCGACCTCACCCTCCCTCCGCTGCCCTCAGGACAGCCGGCACGCTGGGCTGGCCCCTCAGTGCTCCCTGCCCCGGCCTTGAATTCATGGCTTTGTGGCATGGAGGCCTGTGGCAGCTGGGGCAGCACCAGGAGGGGCCCAGCTGGTGGAGGCAGGAGGAACTCACCCCCACCACCTCAGGGCTGTGTTTCCTGCTCTCCTGGGCCTGTAGCCAGAAAGTCTCCGTGGAGACTCAGTCTGTGCATCCAGAGAGGGGTCAGGAGCATGAAGAACCAGTGAACTGAGCCAAAGGAATGGGAGAATGGGGGTCTCAGTGAGCATGGGGAATAGGTGTGAGTGGCACTCTGGCCCCCGGGCCCCATCCTGGGGTTCCTGACGGCTCTTGGCCCCGCACAGTCAATGAGGTTCAGGCTGCCCTGTGCCCAGGGCTCTGACCTCTGACCCCTAGGCTGGGCTGCCTGACCTTCTGTGGCCCACCTGCTCCTGCCCCTTCCAGCGGTCCATTCCCAGATAACACGTTTGCTTTCAGGAACCTGTTCATTCACTACTCACTCACTTATTCCTGGCCTGTCAGACTCCCTCTGAGCCAGGCAGGTGAAGGGATGTGGTCCTTGCCCACCTGAGTTTATAGGACTAAATGCTTTGAAGGACAGGTGGCCATGGAGCTGAAAATGGCAGCCCAGCCAGAGCAATATCCACACCCCTGCATCTCCTGGTGCCGTTGCTGGATCGTGTGGGCCCAGCCGGGTGTCTTGTGCTGCAGTTTCTTCTTTGGTCGCTGTATTTTAAACATTTTGCACGTCGGAAACTGTTCTTGTGTATCATGGGTTTGCGGGTGTGTGTGGAATCCCTTCCCGAGGATGCGCCATCATTTATTTATCCAAACCTGCCTCGGCCTCTCACAATGCCCGTGCTTGTGCAGCTGGACAACCAGAGAAGTGTCCCTGGTGCAACCCTGCTATGTCCCCCGGGGGCGTGGTCAGGTGCCCCTCCCCCAGTAGGAGGCAGGGCCTGATCCCAACCCTTCCCAACCTGTTAAGTGGAGCGGGTCAGAGCCCTCGGGCCTCTCCCATCCCTGGGGTTGCATTTCTGCTACTCACAAGTGAAATCTGTTTCCTGGCCTTTATCAGGAATCCGGCTCTGCTGCTGGTCCAGCCCTAGTGCAGCAGGCAGCGGCGCTTTGGGGCTGTCTCTCTCCTGCCCCCTTCACTTAGCCTCCGCCCCAGCCCCGCAGTGTCCTGACAGTCCTGTCTCCTAGTGGGCCCGCTGCCTCTCCCTGCCTGGGGATAGAGAATGGGCCATGGCGGCCCAGTCCTACAGCCTTGCTAGAGGCCCCCAACCCAGGGCAGGAGGTGGAGCTGAAGGGCAGGGCTGTTGGAAGCCCTCCCAGAGGGGGAGGGGCCCTGGGGAGGAGCTGTGCTTGTCTAAGGCTGGCCCAGGTGGGCCTGGCAGGTGGTGAGCCCCGGCCAGGCCCTGGCACGTGGAGCTGGGCTGATGGTGACACGGGGAGCCCAGTGGAGGAACCAGGGTGTCAAGAGCTGACTCAACTTTGTTCAGGCAGCCTCCTGGTGCCCCAGGGGGATGCTCTTTGGCCTAACGCCATCACAGATCATGCTCCATGGAACTGAGGTTCCACGGAATGTTGGTGGGGCTTGGACAAGTGTTTCGTGGTCAAGCGAATTTGGGAATGGCTGGGTAAGAGGTGCTGACAGAGCTCCTTTACCACCCCTGTGTAACACACTCAGGGTCTAGTGTATCCAGTAACCTATTTTGGGAAACAGTGGCTGAGGTCCTTTGGAGGGCCTGGGTCCATCAAGGGCTCCAGGGTGGGTGGGCCATCCCACACAAATCCTGCAGCCAAGCACCTGGTGGGTGGAGGGACCATGCTCTCCTGGCAGCAAGGCAATGTGCAAATTTAACCTTTGGGTTTATGGCTCTATTTCTTTGCAGCAAATGTCACGGGAAATGTCAGGCTAAGGCTGAAGCTGATGGGTGAGGGGCCCATCGAGGAAGGGGGTGGAGTGCTGAGGGGCTCAGGCCAAGGCAAGGCTCTAAGTCCCTCACCTCCTCCCGGGAGCCCTCTCAGATTGCCCCTCAACTGCTTGGGCCTAGCACCATGTGCCCGGTCTGTCCCAGCCCTTGTGACCTTGTTGAGATGTTGCCTTTATTTACCTCCTGCCAGAGCCCAGATGGGGTGGGCTCAGGGACCTGCCAGAATTCTCCCTGCCCTGAAGTCTGGGCAGCCGTTGGATCAGCCTCTGCAGTACCGACTTGCTGTGTGACCTTGGGCAGCACTGCCCTTTCCTGGTCACCAGAGACCTTGTCCGTAATCCACGGCTGTTGACCAGAGGTGGGATTCCCACTCGATGCCTTCATGGGTGGGAAAACCCTCTAAGTCTGAGGTGTGTGGGGTGCTGGGCTCTGGGGGTGGTGGGGGTGGGTGACTGGCTCATGGCATCCTGTGGCAGCTCCAGGCACATAGTAGGTGCTCAGTATATAGGGAGGGGCAAAGAGTGGACATGGTAGGCAGGGGAGGGCTCGAGGCCGGCAGGGGATCCACAGCCCCCAGACTTACTGGCCTCCTGGCCTGCCTGGCAGGGCCAGCTCTGAGGCCTTAGCCTGGCCTGTCATGGAGTTCTGTCTGGCCCTTGCATCCCAGTGGTTGGTTAGCAAACGTTTGTTGCCTCCCGGCTGTGTGCCAGGCCTGTGCAGCTGAGTGGGGGTCTCAGGCTCCTAGGTTGCCCCCGCCCAGCAGCTCCACACCACTTTCCCTACACGTGCTGCTCCACTCCACTGGGTGTCCTGGGTCCCTCAGATTCAGCCTGTCTGGTGGTGATCGCCCTTATACCACCTGCCCCTCCACCCCCTACAACTGGGCCCAAGGTCCATAGTCCTGGCCACCTCCCTCTACCCTTCCCCAAAGTCCAGTATCAAGTCTGACCCCTCCCTGCCCATCCCCTTTTATCCCTCATCAAAGGTCTGCTGTGGACTAGCCCCCCTCCTGGGCCTGTGGCCTCAGACACCCATGTCTTCTTGCCCACCATCTCATCCTCCTTTCAGGCTCTGAGATGCTTTCCTAAAACATGTTGCCAGCCAGGCCCCTCCTGACTGAACTCTCCTGTGTCTACCGCCCGATGAGGCTTGGACCAGGGGGTCTGGTTTGGGAATGTCTCTTCCACTCTGGCTCCCTGGCTCCAGTGCCTGGCATGCACACCTGTGTCTGCCTCCCCACGTCCATGTCCCTGAGTGTAGCTTGGGCCTGGCACCAGTGTGCAGGGAGCCATGAATGGTAGGGTGGCCTCAGGCAGTGCCCTGAGTCAGCTCTCAGGGTCGCAGGAGCGGGTGGTCCTAGCCCTCAGGGTTGGCCACTGGCCATCAGGCGCAGGCCTGTTGCCCAAGGTGGCTCAAGAGGGCGGTCCCCTCCAGGGCACAGGTCTGGAGAGAGAGCAGAGGTGCCAACCTGTGGGGGAGTTGCTCTAGCCGAGGGCCGATGGGGCTTGCATTGGGAGCCCAGGACTTCAGCCCAGAGCCAGCTGTGCACCTGGCAGGCCACTCACCCTCTGAGCCTCCATGTCACACAGGAGATTGCGAAGGCGGGGTCAGTGGTGAATGATGCCCACGGGACAGGCCCTGGTGAGGGCTTGACTGTCCCAGCTTCTGGGGCTCCTTCCCATTCAGGTGGGACCTCCTGCCCTGAGCTGGAACTTGCCGTGGAAATAGAGGCTGTGATGGGGCCTTGTGGGACCCCCATGTCCCAGGGGCCTCCTCAGATTCCCAAGTCCTTCCCTGCCCTGGGGACATCATGGTGGCACTCAGGCAGGTGTGTGATGGGTGTGGGCCCCACTGTCCTCTCTGGAGGAGGAGCCTCTGCTGAGCGCATAGGAGGAGGCCCTGTTGGGGCCTCCCTCCCCCCACCAGCCCTTCTGCATGAGGTCCTTGCCACCCGTCCCAAGGGGGGGTCTGTGACCTATTAGTTAATGCCATGGGGACCCAAGTGAGAAATGGGGCTGGGGGGACATGGTGGGATGGGGGTGGGAGGTGCAGGCCCCAGGCAGGGCCAGCGACTTGGGGGAGGGGAAGTTGGGGCCCTCATGGGGTGTCTGCCTTTCTCAGTGAGAGGCGGAGGCCAAGCGGGGGCCTGGGGCAGGTGGGTGCTGAGCCGGCTGCGGTGCTGACTTGGAAGGAGGTTCAGGGTCTCCCTGCTTCACCACGTGGGTGTGAAGCCTTGCCCCACAGCTCACTTTCCACCAGCCTTCTGGTGTGGCGAGAAGGAGGCCAGTATTCCTGCCCGGTCCTTGGGCAAGACGGGAACTGGGCAGAGGGAGGGTGGGCCATCTGCCCCCTGTGTGGCCTCTGGCCCAGAAGCATCTCCTGTTCCCAAATATGTGGTTGGAAGCAGAATTCCAGAGAAAGACCAGTCCTGGCTGGCCACAAGGACGCACTGGGCATCAGAGTGGTCTCGGGAGGGCTTTGGGTCCCAAGGTCACACAGGACACCCCGTACCCAGCTCTCTCACCTGCCTCCACAGCACACCCCAGCCAGGAACCTGTGAGTGGGCTCTGGTATCCTGGGCCACCCTCACCCTTCCCAGAGCCCTGCTGTGATCCCTCCCATGCTTTCCACTGCCTCTTCCCTCCCTCTGCCCTGGCTGAGGCCTCCCTGCTCTCTCGGGACACGTCCAGCCCCCACTTGTCCTCAGAGAACACAGAGCTAGCCAGTCACACCTGTCCAGCCCCAGTTTCCAGGCTCCCCAGGGCCTCCCAGAGGATGAGGCCATGTAAGGCAGTGGCTGATGAACCTGGTGGGGACCATGCTCTTAGATCTCCTTGGGGGCTGAGGCTGTGACCCCCAGGGCCATCTGAGGAAGCAGCAGGACTGTCATGTAGCCCTGGCAGTGAGCAACCCCCATCCCACTGCGTGGGGACTAATGGAGGGCGGAGGGAGGGCCTGGGGCTGGGGTTCCTGAGTATGGCCTAGCAGGTGACCTCCCTCCCTTGGGGAGGGCCCTCCTCACCCCTGGTGGGGTTAGCCGTGCACCACAGTGCACAATCCAGGTGTGGGTGTGGGGATCCCTGGACAGTTCCCCGAGGGCCACTGGCTTCTACCTCTGTTCCCCTGCAAGTGCTTTCTAGCATTAGCTTCAGGCCAGCCCCATGCCGGGCAGCAGGGACCTCGAGATTCTTGTGACATATTCAGCCCTCCACGTCCCTGGGAGACACCCCAAAGCCCACTAGGTACCCAGGGGAGAGAAGTGAGGGCGTGGGTGCTGGCAGGCTGGTGAGGAGCCTGAGGCCTGGGTCCCCCACTGGGCCCTCACCGAGGCCACCCTGGGCCTACGTCTTAAAGAGGCCCTGGAGCTGCTGGCTGAGGGGGAGGGGGCTCCTGGTGTGAGCAGAAGCCCAGAGACTCCGGGACAGCCCAGTGCATGCGCCGGGGCCCCTGGGGTGGGCTGAGGAGGCCCTGGGCAGCAGGGTGGAGGGAGATGGGGTTCAGATGAGGAGATTGTGGGACCAAGAGGGGTGCAGAGGGAGGGGTTCGGGGAGCTCGGGCTGGAAGGATGGGGTGGGGGCCGCAGAGGTGGATGGCAGTGTGCCCCAGCAGGAGGCCAGCCCACTGCTCTGTGCTCCAGCCATGTGACACGTGGCCCCTGCATTCCGGCCATGTCCAGGCTGTCTTTCATCTCCCTGCCTCAGCCCCAATTTCTGTCAGGCAGAGGCTGACACAGGGACAGGTGTGACAAGTGTCTGGCTTCCTTTTCGAAAACTGGCAAAAGAAAAACTCTCCCCATAAAGATATTCCATCTACACACCTCCTGGATGTCACCGAGAGGGCCCGTCATGGCTGAGACAGATGGTGGCCCTAATGGACTCTATTCTTCACCTGCTGCTGGAGTTGTGGCCCAGCCCCCAGGCTGGCCTGAGGCGGGTGGCGGTGGCATGGGGGGGTGTCAGTGCCTCTACGGAGCCCTCCCGACGCCGTGGCTGCCTCCCCTGACCCCCAGATCACTGGAAGCCTGATACAGCAGGACCATCCTTGTCAGTACAAGGGGCTCTGGTGGGGCAGTATGTCCCTGGGGTGGGTGGTGGGAAACAGGGAAGTAGGGCTGTAGGCCTTCACGCTTTGACCCCCACAGCTCATTTCCTGCCGGGTGGCCAATGTGGACTCTGGTGGGTTCACTGTCCCCACGTTGCCCCAAGGCCCAGGTGGGGTCAGGCCTGCCTGGCATGTCATGCGCACAGGGCCCCTCAGACCTAGCTGAGGCCCCTTCTCTGCCGAGAACCCTTGGTGGGAGCCCAGGGACCGAGACCCCGGCCAAGCTCCATGCACTCTGCTTGTTCGCCTGCTCCCTCAGTGGCACCCTAGGGGCTAAGTCCAGGTTTCGGGGCAGGGCTGTGGTTGGGGAGGGGAGTAGGCTGTGCGTGGTGGGACTCTGGGAAGAAGAGCCTTCCGAGGGGGGTGTCTGGGAACAAGGAAGGGGTGCTGCCTGTGCTCAGGTCAGGCCAGGTCAGGTCAGGTCAGGTCAGTTGCCATCATGCCCTTGGTAGCTGTAGCTTAACTACCCCTCCATTGGGGGGACGTGGCCCCTGCCAGGGGCAACATGAGGTGCTCCCGTGGGGTGGGCGGGCCGGGCATTTCCTGTGCATCCACTGTGCGCACCAGGCCTGCGTGAGCTGTGTGGCTTCGACACCCTGTGAGGTGGGGCCTGTCGTCTGCACTTTTCAGCCAAGGGAATGGGTTTGTAGAGGTTGGGAGACTGGGTGGGGACCCCACAGCACGGGGCTCTTGAAAGGGACTCCCACTGCCTGGGGTTGGCCTCACCCACCCTACCCTGGGCCAGCTGCCCCATCCAGTGTCAGCACATGAGACCAAACGGAACAAACTAAAAACTCTTCTGATTTTACCAGTTCATGTGCATTGTAGAAAAATCTGGAAAAATATACCGGAGTTTTAAGAAATTTGTTGTACTAATCAGCTGAAGCTGTCATAGCAAAATGCTACAGACGGACACTCAAACCACAGAAATGTATTTCGCACAGTTCTGGAGGCTGGAAGTCTGAGATCAGGGTGCTGGCAAGGTCGGTTCTGGTGAGGGCTCTCTTCCTGATTTGTAGACGGCCGCCTTCCTCACGTTGCTCACAGGAAAACAGGCTCTCAGGTATCTCTTCTTATGAGGACACTAATCCCATCATGGGGCCCCACCCTCACAACCTCATCTAAACCTAATCACCTCCCAAGGCCCCACCTCCAAATACCATCATATTGGGGGTGAAGGCTTCAGCATATGAATTTGGGGGGTGGGGCACAGACATTCAGCCTGGAACAGAAGTGAAACTGCCCTTGGCATCAGGCACTGCTGCCTCGCCCTGTGGGGACGTCAGTGCCCCATGGACTCTCCTGGGCCTGGACACCTTTGGGATAGCCATCTCCACAGCCTCACACTTCTTACATTCACGTGACGGACGTTTATGGAGCATCTCCTGTGCCGTCACCAGCCCTAGTCCTGCCCCAAGGAGCCCACGGCCCGGGGGTGCAGAAACAAGCAAGGCAAACCTGCCAAGTTGACCATTGAGGTGTGGGGCAAAGGGGGCACCTGGCAGTGGACAGAGGTGGGGGTTTCACGGACCCTGGGAGTGATTTGTCAAGTTCTCAGACATAGCCTCCCCCTTTTACAGATGACAGACCCGGCTCTGAGAGGCAGAGGTTGCTCGCCATGCCTGAGCTGAGCAGGGCGACGTGTCTGGGCTGGGGTGACCTGGCTCATGACGGGGGCAAGCCTGTGACCAGGGAACAGTAGGAGGGTGGGCGAGAGGCAGCTGGCTGCCTGCCCAGTGGGTTGCTGGATTTTTCTGATGCATCAACAGAAGAGGTGCAGGGGCCTGGGCCACGGGGTGCTGCTCTGAGCAGGCGGGGCCTGTGAGGGCCGTGGGCACCAGCCAAGGGCACCCCATTCCCTGCGTGTCTGCTTCCTCCTCCACACCGGGCTCCCTGGCCCCATGGGGCCACGCGGTGAGGGGTCAACTTGAGGGAGGCCTTCGGGGTGCAACCCTTCTTTCCTTGGCTCAGTGGTTATTGAGCACCTGCTGTGTGCAGCCCCTCACAGGCCATCTGCAGGTGAGCAGGCCGAGGGCCTTCCAAGGGCACTGGGTGGGGAGCAAGTCTGTCTGACCCAG
The DNA here is from genome assembly GCF_003031525.2 of Neophocaena asiaeorientalis asiaeorientalis. NCBI lineage: Eukaryota > Metazoa > Chordata > Mammalia > Artiodactyla > Phocoenidae > Neophocaena > Neophocaena asiaeorientalis. Next base: position 6,031,152 of record NW_020175053.1, read on the forward strand.
GCCTGGGCTCGCGCTGGGGACACTTGTGTGTTGGGCTGAGTGAGAAGGGAATGAGGATGTGAATTCGTTGGGAAAATTTTTAGGGAAAAGGCAAATGCCTTCATCAGGCTTGGTGAAGTCAAGCCATGCCAGCCTGGGTGGGGAGGCAGGGGAGGCCAGCTGGGCGCTGGGTATGTCCTCTGTTGGGTGAAAGGCTGGGCTGCCTGGGTCCTCAGGTTTACACAGGGGGGATGAGTGGAGTGTGGCCTGCAGATGACCCCCTGCCTCCTGATGCCTGGCCACGGCAGTCCCCAGCAATGCCTTGGGCCTTCAGGGACTCCTCCCCAGCCTGCCCGTTCCTCTGCCAGGGGGCATCGGTGCCGTGGGTCCAGTGAGGCGGGGGGGTGGGGTGGGAGAGGCCATGCTGGGAACCTGTCCCGGGGGCTGGTGCTGAGGAAATGAGGCCACCCTCCCAGCCCCGCCCCCAGGGCAGCCGACCCCCTTCTGCTGCCAGGAGCGCCTGGTGCATCAGCCTCAGGAAGTAGCCGAAATACACTGACCTGCTTTTCCAGGAGGCAGCGGCGCGCCTGGTCCTCCCACCCTCACTGGTGAGAAGCCGCCAACAATTTCCATCCCAAATTGATTTCAAATAAGGAAGAGTTATCACACACAATCATATAGGAATAATTTATCACTCGTTAATAAAAGAGCAATTACTTATTCACGTCACCCCTGCCTGCGTGTCATGCATTTGGATGCAGAAACGCGATTGGGGCTCTCATAGAGGCCAAGGTCAGGGGAGCCCTCCCAGGGGCTGCAGACCCCTACCCGAGGGCCCGGGTTTATCCGCTGGATCCCCTGCTCCTGAGGGTCCCCAGTCTGGGGTCAGGGTGTCGGATCTGTGACCCTGGAGCAGGCAGGGCTGAGGAGGGACAGTGGGAGGGGCTTGCCTGGAGGTAGTAGGACTGTGAAAGGCCCAGGACACACATGGATCTTCAGGTTGGAAGCTGTCCCTTCAAGAGTCTGGATTTCAGAGGCCCCTGGAGCCAGGAGCTTGGAGCATCCCTGAAGGCTGGGGGCGTCCTTGGCCACCCTTGGCTGAGCAGCCGCTGAAGAGCAGCCAGACGCTGGGCTGAGCACCAGGAGGCTTCGAGAGCTCTCAGTCCCGCTTTCTCTTCCTGTACCTTGGAGACGCCTGCTGCTAACCCACGTTCGTCTTCACCTTCTGGCAGATATGCTTTATTTTCTTCTTTTTATTTATCTCTGTTTCTGAGATTTCATTGCCAAGTATGCAGTCTTTTTAAAAAGATAACACTGTGGTCGGCCATATCTTGCTCAAAGTGAAAGCCTGCACCCAGCCCTCAGAGGCTGGTCTGGGGCATTGGTTTGTAGCCCTCCTCCAACCCACCTGCTGTTGCCATGTTCCCTGTTTTTCCAGGTGGTTACCTTCACATTTCCATGTCTCCTACCCCAGCCCCCTCTTCTCCAGCACACTCCCCAGTGTGGCTGTCTCACTACCGACAGTTAAATTCATAACCAGTGTTTCCTAATCCAGGTCACATGAATGCTTGTCACTGCCTGACTACAGGGGTGACCCTCTCGCTCTCATCTGGCCTTTTGTTTCTCCTGGAGTTTACAGTTGACTTTGTCTTTTTTCTCTTGTCCCATATGCCACCCTCATGTGCTTACTCTTCTCTGTGTCAGGCATTCTACTGGGTGTCTCGTTTTCCCCAGGGGAAGTCTCCCTCTAGGCCTTTGTCCTGCTGTCCCCTCCTGGGCTGGGCATGCTGTGGCCCCCTCACAGCTGCCCCTGACTGCCTTTCATCACCCAGGGTTTCTTGGGGTTCATGTTTATGTCCTGTTTTAGGTGAAGCGCATTCCCAGCTAACCATCTAAGGAAGGCACAGTGAAGAATCATTCTATGAGCCCTTGAATGTTAGCAAATCTATTCAAGCTGGATTGGCCCAGTCCAGAATTCCAGGTTGAAAATAGTTTCCCCCCAGAGTTTTGAAGCCGTTGCAGTTTTGTGGTCTTCTGGCGTCCAGTGTGCTGTGGAGAAGTCTGCTGCCATGTTGCTGTTCCTCTCTTGACCCCCAGAGACCTGAAATCGCACTGTGAATGTCACGTGTTGTGCCAGGCACTCACCCAGGAGAGCCTTCAGCTCTGGGAGATTTTCGGGTATTATTTCTTTGATAACTTTTTCCCTCTATTTTCTGTTTTCTTTCTGGAATTACCTAAGACAGGTGTTGGATCTGTATTTGTCTTCTGAATCTCATCATTTTTTCCCTCTGTCTCTTTTTGTTTTTCTTTCTGGAAGACTTCCTTAACCTTGTTTTCTAACCTCTCTATTGATTTTGGGGATAATTTTAGCAATTCTATCTTTAACTTCCAGGGACTCTTCTAGTTTTCTGATGGCTCCTTGTTCATAGCACCCAGTTCTTGTTTTAAATCCTCTTCTATCCCTACGAGGACACTGATTAGATTTTCCCTAATTTTTATCTATTCGCTGCACTGTCTCTGCTTCCTCTGGAGGCATTGCTGCAATTGTCAGCATTGGCACCTTTTCCAGACACCTGGTTTTCTGGTAGCGTTTACTAGGGAAGCATGGAAGGTGGCAGGATGCTCTGCTGAAAGCGGGGCTTGTTGACTGGCAGGTGTGGGTGGTCAGGCAGGAGCTGCTCTGGACACGCTGGAGGCCATGGTGGAGATCCTTCCTCTGGACGTTTTTCCGGGGGAACAGCCTCATCACCCTGCTCCCTAACCCCTCAGCAAGTACTGCATCACTGTCCTGGGTCTGGGGTGGGATGAACACAGGTCTCTGCCACGGGTGGAGGGTGGGCACAGAGGGGCCCGCCGAGTGTGCCAGTGCTGCGGGAGGAGCAGCAGCAACTTGTGAGGCCATTCCATCTGTGCTGGGCTCCACGCCTGTCTCCGAGCCTCCTCCCTCCACTGAGGCTGAGCTCGGTGGAGGCAGGGAGGTTGCCCTAGGTGTGTTCGCAGCATGGCCTGGCTGCCGTGCCCTCCTCCCACCCAGACGCAGCCTCTCATGGACAAAGCAGGGCTACCATGCCAGGCAGGAGGGGCCTCAAGACAAGTAGAGTGATCAGCATGGCTGCGGATGCCACCTGTGAGCTGTGGGCCTCTCCTGCCTGGGCTCCTCACCTCAGACAGGGCTGCCCAAGGTCAGAGTGGCAGAGGCCCCACACCAGCCCCTGGGGAGGCAGGGTGTTGGCCACAAAGCCAGAGCCTGGGTAGAGGTGCTCAGGGGGGTTCCAGGCTGGAAGCATCTTGGGGCCCCGAGGAGGTGGGTCCTGGCCTGTTTTCATCCTCATGTCACTGCTGTAGAGACAGCTTCCCCAGCCTCTTGGTGAGGGTGTACAGAGCTGGCATCTGAGCCCAGGGCTCCTGGACCCTGGGGTCCACCTCGGGCAGCCCATGGAGCAGAAAGCTTGGGCCAAGGATAAGCCTCTCTGGGGGTCAGAGAGCCCAGAGCATGTGTTGGGGGGAGGGGCTCAGCAGCTCACCTGCTGCAGGGGGGCTGCTTCCCCTTTTTGTTATCTGGGTCACTTGGGGCTCAGGGCCTGCCCTGGTCACTTGATGTGGCAGGAGGGGGCTCTTGGACCCCGTTCCCTGGTCTTGCTGGTTCCCTGTGGTCACCACACCTTGATAAGGCTTAGTGCTCTTGTCTGAGGAGTGGGGTTGATGGTCATCTCCTCATTGTGCTGTGGGATGTAGCGAAACCTCCAGGAATGAGGGACATCTGTGACTTGGGTGTTCCAGGGAGGTGAGGGCCCCATCTCCCCCAGCTCTCCCCTCCACTGGTGCTTGGTGCTGTGTGAGGCTGAGATGTCAAGGTGGATGGACAGGGCCTCCCTGGGAGACAAGCTCGACCAGGAAGGCCCTCATGGCCTCAAGGCACTGCTGCTGGAATGCTCAGGGCTGTCTCGTGTCTGCCCAGCACTGTCTACCCACTCATTCACCTCTGGGCTGGGGGGGGGGTCTCTCCTCCTCAGGACCCCACACCCTCCTCTTCGGCTCTGTGGCCAGGTCACACAGGGGTTGGCTCGCTGGCCCACTAGCATCACACTGTCCACTTGGCTGGGAGGAGGGGACACAGCAAGTCAGTTTTGACGCACTTCCCAAGATGTTAGGATTCAGGCCTTGGCTGACAACTCTTCCCGTTTAGGAACAAATAACAAAGGTGGGACAACTCGGTCCAGGAAAGGAGAGAGGCACTGGCGTGCAGGCCGCCTTGCCAACAGGCTTACCCGGACCATCCTGTGGACCCACGGCCCCTGGATGCAGTGACCTCAGCTGGTGGTGACTCAAATGGGAGCGTCTCAGGCTGAGGGTCCTGGGCCCTGCACGTGCCTCTGGCCAGGGGTGCTCAGCAGACCATGCTGGTCCTCCCCACGGTCTCTCTTGGCGAGTGCTGCCCCCCACTCTCACTCTCCCAGCTCAGTTTCAAAGCCCCCAAGCACCCTGCCCATGTTAACCCCTTCTCGGGGCCCAAGCCACCCTGGTCAGGAGCGTTTGCGAGAACTCGGCTCTCCTGGGACAGCGAAGGTGGGCTTCAGTCCAGCTGCTCCCTCCAGACAGGGCTAATGCGCAGCAGCCCAGAGGCTGGATGGGCTGATCCCCAAGGGTGAGCCGTCGAGGGGCTCCAGAGACCTGCATTTGTCTTTCCATAGCCAAATAGATGCCGCTCGGGCAGAGGCCACCGCCTGCCTTTTCGGTGATGTTGACAAGTGCCAAGGGCTCGGAAACACCTGGGAATGTGCCCACCCGTCAACTCCCGCCACAGAGGAGAGCAGAACCCCTCGGCCTGGCTCCTGGCTCCTGGCTCCTGGGTGGGGCTCCCATGTCTGCCAGCCTCTGCACAGCAGCCCCTCTGCTGTTTGGCTGGCTCGCCTCTGTGCCCTGATCACGCAGGCCCCAGCAGCACAAGTTCCAAGAGTGCGTTCCTATTGTGTGTGCCCATGGCGTGCACACCCCCACCCCGAGTGTGCACCCCAAGCGTGGGCTCCTGCACTGCATTTGCCCTGTTGGAGGCTGCCGTCAGGGCCTCGCAGGAATGGTCAGCTTCATGTTGGCGGTAGATGCAGGGTCCCGGGAGGAGTGTGGGATGGATTGCGGGGAGGGCAGGACCCATGTTGGCCCTGCCAGGCTAGGCGTCCAGTCCTGGACAGGAGCTGGCAGTGACCGGGGATCTGGGCAGGCGGGTGGGCATGGTGGTAGGTGTGTGGTGGTAGGTCCCAGGCCCTGGCACAGGGAATACCCCTTCTCTGAGCCTCCCCGGGGCAGGGGCATGTCGGCCACTGGCCAGTTTCTCATTAGCATCCTCTGGGGACTCGAGCCTATACTGGCTGCCGGATTGAATTAGCCTCAGGACCCTGATGAGCTGGTCGTGGAGACAGAATTCTCCAGGTAATTAGGCGGTGGGCGTTTGTTGGTGGCCTGATGGAGTGGGGGGTTTGCTGGGTGTCGGGGGGACAGGGGTGTCCAGCCTCTGGGGGGAGGAAATGCTGGCTGAGTCTCTGCTGCAAGTGTGGGTGTGGCCTGCATGGGCAGGGTCCTGGGGCTGGACGAGGCTTCAGATGCTGGTGTCATGAGCCCTCCATGTGGGGCTCCTGGGTGGGAGCCGATGGAGGTGGGCTCTGGGTGAAGAGCATGTGGACTGGACAGGGCGAGGCTCCAGAGCCTCCAGGCTGGCAGCCTGGCCTTGGCCAAGGATGGATTCCTGAGGCCTGCTGGCTGGGCCCAGTGTCCTGCCCATCAGAGGCTGTTCTTGGACCCGCACCCTGGCAGTGAGCTCCAGGGCTCCTCCCTTGACGTCTGCCTACTGTCCGGGGCCAGCTCAGGGCTCTTTGGCCCCTTCAATCCCCCACGTGACACCTGTGGTCAGCCCGCTCCTGGACCACAGGTGTCACAACCAGGACCACATCCCGACCACAGGGCGCCCCCTGGGGAACACGCTAGTGGGTGGGCTCTGCATCCAGGGCCTCCAGCTCCCAGGCAGGCCAGAGCCTCCCCCGCCACTCTCTGTTTCCTTGCCTTGTAAGGGCCCAGAGCTGCCTCCCAGGTGCTGTGTCGGCTGGAAATTTTGGGTTCCAGGTGGGGCTGATGGGTGAGGTAGGGGTGGGGGAGCTTTAACTTTTTACTGCCCAGCAAGGCTTTTCAGCAACTGGACACCACAGGGCTGGGAATCCGACCGGCTCCTGGGCTGTGAGCAAGAGACCCCCCCCCATCCCCCACCAAGCCTCATTCCCTCACCTGTAAAACGGCTAAATACACTAGCCCCTGGGAGAGCTTACCAGAGAGAGGGACCTGGCCTGCTCACCCTGGGTCCACCCGTGCACAGCACAGTCAGGAGGCCAGCTCTGCCCACAGTGGGCCTCAGTTTCCCCCACTGCACGCATCTTGGCCTGGTGTTTGGAACTGCTCAGCCCTGTGTCCAGTACCCTCCTGCCACGGTAGGTCACCTTGCCTATTATCCACCTGGCCAGCCCGCCCTGCCCTGCCCCGCAGCTGCACCCTGAAAAGATCAATAAGGAGGGGGCCTTGAGGGGCACAGCCGGGCAGGGAGCTGGTAGCCACACCCCTGGAGACGCAGGGCTCTATTGAGGGTGGGCTGCCTCACGGGAGCGGCTGCCACCCTCCTCCCTGGCACCTGAGCCAGAGAAGGGGACCAGGAAACGCCCTGGCCACGTGTGCTACCGCCGCGCATGTCTATGCCTGGAGGACGGACGGAAGGTGGGTGGTGAGTATGAAACAACGATGACCAAGGGGGGACAGATGGACGACGGGGGTGGGTGGTGAGCCCATCGCGAGTGGGGGGCTGGCAGGGACGGGAGGGGTATGGGTGCAGCCGTGACGGGTGCCTTGACCCTCTGCGGTGTGTGGACGCCACTGGCTCCCACCCCCGCTCAGAGCTATTTCTGGCCTGGCTGTGCTGACTATGGCCTCCTGTTCTGCCTTGTAACTGCGATCTGTGACATGACCCTTCATGGGACGTTCTTGGTGTTCGAGAGGGTCCTGAGCAGACTGATGTCCCAGCTATGCTACGGCGGTCTGGCCCCTCCACAGACGGCTGACCCCAGCCTCCAGGGGGGTGTGCAGCAGCTCAGAACCTCCCGGGAAACGTCCCCTCCCAGCCACCAAAAGCACAGGAGGGAGCTGCCCACACTCTCCTGCCGTGGCCACATAGTGGCCACTCTTCAGGCTTGGGCTGGATGTCCCTCCTGCCCCTTCTGGCAGCTCTGTGGCTCCTTCTCTTGCCCACCTTTCCTCCTGGACCGGCTCTGAGTGGGAGCAGGCCATGGTTTAACTGCTCACTGCCTCGGTTTCCTAATCTGTAAAATGGGCTCACGACACCAAAAAGAAAATTGATTCTTACGCAGCCCCAACTCACGCCTCATTATATCGGCTGGTGGACCCTTGTAATGACCCCCAAAGGGGATGTTACAGCCACCCCATAGCCGCAGGGAGGCATAGAGGCCCGAGGGCACTGACCCCGTGCTCTGGGCTTCCAAGGCTGCCAGCCCTGTGCCATCTCTTCGGCCTTGCTTGTCGGGGCAGAGGCATCCCCTTGAGACCTCAGGGGAGCTGTACTCCTGCAACCTCAGCCCAGGCTGGGGGGCCCCGGGAGAGGCAGGGGCCAGGGAACACACTGAAGACCTCCCCGTGCCTGCAGCCTCCAGCACGCCCTGTTTCTGAGCTGCTGACCTCAGCAGCTGCCTGCCCTCTGCCCACTGGCTCCTGTGGCTGCTGGTGACTCCCCAGAAGCCTCCGCCCCTCCTGGCTCCCCTCCCTTCTGCTCCTCTCTCCTGCTCCCTCCACCTTCCTCCCCACCCCCTGCAGTGGCCAGGAGCTGGATCAGAGTGAGCAATGCAGATGGCCTTCGAGGCCACACGCAGGCCTGATGCCCCCCAGCCTCCTGGGCCTTGTCAACTGGCCTGGAGGAGAGACCCTGAGCAGAGGCTGGTAGCTGTGCCCCCACCCCCAAGGCTGGAGTGGCTGGTCCTCCACCAACCATAGCCCTAGTGCCCCTGCCCCAGCTCCAGAGCAGACCTGGGCTAAGGTGGGGGCTCCTAGCCGTGACCCAGGGGTCCCCTCCATGGGGAGGGCACTAGAGAAAACCCCTGACCCGTCCATTCTGTGCTGAGGCCGGAGGAAAGAGGAGGGATGGCGGGGGAGGGGCCGGCTTGGGTTTGCAGGAAGCTAGCTGAGGGGGCCCGGTGGCCTGGTGTGGGATCAGGACCCTGGTGTGGCGTGGTGTGCCTTGAGATGATTTCTGTGTATGAGAGCCGGGCGGGGCAGGGCTGTTTTCTCACCCTGTGTGTAGGAGGCAAGCTCCCACTGGACCCGGTGAGGCTGGGAGTGACTGGGAGGTGGGGCCAGGGGAATGGGCCGCTGTCTGGGGCCAGTGGGAGGGTTGGGGGGAGAGAAAGGAGAGACAGGTGAGGCAGGGTGCAACCTGGGGGCCTCTGATGAGTGGGCAGGACCAGCGAGTGCAGATCTGCAGGCCAGAGAGGCCTCAGGCTCCGGACTGCAAAGCCAAGGAGGATGGGTTGGGGGGTGGGGGATGTGGGATGAGAGGATGGGCTGGGAGGACAGGCTGGGGACGAGGCGGGGGGACGGATGGGGAGGACTTTTAGGGTTGGGAGGGATTAGGTGAGTGATAGGGTCCAGGGGGTGGGGCCAGGGTACACCCTCCCACTACCTGGTGAGGTCTCCAGGCCTCTGCTGTGAGAATGAAAACATGACACAAAGTTGGGTTTGATTATCTCATAGAAAGATACCCCCTCTGCTTGCTCAGCAGAAGGGTTGCCATGGAGACCAGCAGGCAGGCCCCAAGGGGGCCAGGCTGGAGCCAATTACTGTGGCTGAGGCAAGGAGTGAGCCCACCGCCGGCCACTATGCTGACAGCAGGGCCTGTGCTGAGGGACCGACCATCAGAAGTTGGTTTCCAAAAAGCAGTTGCCTCGGCGAGAGGGGAGCCTTGTCTTCGCACCTGTTGCCCACTTCCTGGCAGGGCCGAGCCACATGGCTGCTCTGCCACTTTCCCCCATGCATGGCTCAACACTGGTACCTATCTCAGGGCATACACAGAGTGGGCACGGCCCCAAGCCCATGGCTTATAGCCTTCTGGGGGCCCTGCTTAGCGACAGCTGGAAGCTGGAGGAGCCGGCCGGTTCCAGTGGTCAGCTGACCCCAACCCAGCCAAGCTCACAGACCATGGCTGCAGGCCTGGGAGGCAATGGTCAGGGTGCAGTGGTAACAGTGCAGTCAGTGATGTGGTGGGTATGGTCATGATGGACGGCTGCTGGCAGCCAAGTTGGTGGTGTGGCCCAGCCCGTGGTGGTGAGGTCCAGAGTCTGGCCTGATGAGTAACTGGAGCCCCACCTCACCCTGCCCCAGATTGTCCTCTGCCACAAGGTCTCGGGAGCAGGAAGTACTGTTTTCATAGCACAGTCACATCCTGTGGCAACAGTGAGATGCCTTGGGAGCTGGCTTAATCAGGCCCAACTTTCCAAAGGAGGCCCATAAGGAGAGAGCCAGGAGAGGATGCCAGCAGTTTAAATAGAACAGCCGAGATGCCCCCTCATGGCCTCCTCTGGGCAGCCAGCCCAGGGAGGGGCACCCAGGGCTTGGGCAGGGGGTGGTCCTGGGGCTGCCATGTCCCCAGTAGCCAACAAATGGTCCAGCCTCGGTGGCCACCAGAGCACAGGGGACAGAGGAGGCGCCTAGGCGGTGGGGACGGTGCTCCCAGTACCTGAGGACCAGAGTCTGGGAGGGCGTATTCCTTGTGACCACTGGACATGCCCGGCTTGCTGGGCCTCTGGGCTTGGGGCAAGCGTCTGCACTGGCCCTGGCAGAGAGGACCTAGTGGGGGTTCGGGGCCCAAGGTCATGGTTCTGGGTTGGGGAAGCTGGCCTGTGGGCCCCTCCTTTCTCCCTCCTGGCTCCAGCCCCAGCACTTAGCCGGCCTTATGTCTGCAGAATCCTGCTCTCAGCTGACTGCCAAGGAAGGTGTTAGCTGTCAACTCAGGTGTTAGCTGTCAACGAAGGTGTTAGCTGATAACTCAAGTGTTAGCTGATAAGCCATAACTCTCCCAGGGGGATTCACATTTTAATAGACTTACTCCTGAAGGCGGAAAGAACTTCAGCATTCAAAGCGGTGGCTCTAATGGCGGGATGATAGGCAGGGAGCTTAGTATTGGGCATGTGGCCCTGCTGGTGAGCCCAGCCTGGATACAGCACCCCAGGAGGGGTCTCCTACCCGGTCTAGGTCTTTGGTGAGGCCCTGAGATGGGGGAGGGAAGAGGGGAGCTGCAGCCCCCTGGGCTGGGGCGGAACCTGCTGGGAGCGTGTCTTGGCAGGAGGGTTGGGGGCAGCTGGACTGTGCAGAGATTGGCCGGGAAGGCGTAAGCTCCTCGCCCAGGGAGGAGACCAAGCAGAGAATGAGGCCGAGGGGAGGAGGCTGCAGGAGGTGTTCTGAGCCAGGCCAGGAAGCAGTAAGCGGCAGTGAGGAGGGCATGTGCAGGAGGGAGCAGCCTGCCTGAGGGGCTCACGGGGCAGGACTGCAGTGCCCCCAAGCCCTGGACCTGCCTGCCCTGCTACGCCTGCCCTCAGGGCCTAGGCTCCTGATCTGTGATGGCAGAGTTGCTCTGGAGCCTGGGGCTGCTGTGGCAGTTTTCTGTGTCCTGTTGGTGGGACCAAGACTCCTGCAGGAGGGCCACTGGGGCTGTGGCTCCCGGCTTCACCAAGGCCCCTGCAATTTCTTGGTTAAAGCACAGCTCCCCGAGGTGGGGAGGCTCCCTCAGAATCCAGGCAGGCCTTGGCCCCAGGGGCTCTGGGGGCCTGGGCAGGGCACCAGGTCTGAGTCACAGCCCCACCCTTCCTGCAGCCCGAGAGGACCCTCTGGGAGGGCTGCTGCGGAAGCTGCCAGGAGGCAGGCCTGGCCATGATCCTTGGCCCAGGGCTCCTCTGCATGAGCGGAGCTGGCCTGGTGCTCCAGTGTTTGCCGGGGCCTCTCTCTCTGCCTGGCCTGTGGGCTGATGGGACAGGGACAGGCTGGGTCCGTGCTGGGATGGACAGGGACAGCGGGCAGGCCCACGGGGGCTCTGTGTTCACTGGAGTCCGAGAAGGTATCTGCAGGTGTGCATGTCCATCCCAGGAGGCCTTCACTTGGGCCTTGGGGGTGACGGGCTAACCCCGAGCGGCGGCGGGTGCGGGCGTGTTAGTGCGTGTGTTTGAGTGCCAGGCAGGGTGCCGTGGGCGTCTGCAGGCGGTGTTTCCTGGGTGGGGCAAGGATCACGGCTCCTGAGTTCCCAGGGGCGGCAGCATATCCTGGGCCCAGCCCCAGCCCCTCCTGCACAACCCCAGCCTTGCAGGAGCCCCTGCCCACGAACTGCCCTCTGCTCTGCCCACAGGGAGCCAGCTGCTGGCCTGGGTGCTGTGGCTGCAGGCGTGGAGTGTGGCGGCACCGTGCCCAGGTGCCTGTGTGTGCTACAGCGAGCCCAAGGTAACCACAAGCTGCCCGCAGCAGGGTCTCCAGGCCGTGCCTGCCGACATCCCGGCTGCCAGCCAGCGCGTCTTCCTGCACGGCAACCGCATCACATACGTGCCAGCCGCCAGCTTCCATGCCTGCCGCAACCTCACCATCCTGTGGCTGCACTCGAACGCACTGGCCCACATCGACGCCGCCGCCTTCGCTGGCCTGGCGCTCCTGGAGCAGCTGGACCTCAGCGACAACGCGCAGCTGCATGCCGTGGACCCTGCCACGTTCCGGGGCCTGAGCCGCCTGCACACACTGCACCTGGACCGCTGCGGCCTGCAGGAGCTGGGTCCCGGCCTGTTCCGCGGCCTGGCTGCCCTGCAGTACCTCTACCTGCAGGACAACGGGCTACAGGCGCTGCCCGACGACGCCTTCCGCGACCTGGGCAACCTCACGCACCTCTTCCTGCACGGCAACCGCATTCCCAGCGTGCCCGAGCGCGCCTTCCGCGGCCTGCACAGCCTCGACCGCCTTCTGCTGCACCAGAACCGTGTGGCCCGCGTGCACCCGCACGCCTTCCGGGACCTCGGCCGTCTCATGACACTCTACCTGTTTGCCAACAACCTCTCTGCACTGCCCGCGGAGGCCCTGGCACCACTGCGGGCCCTGCAGTACCTGCGGCTCAATGACAACCCCTGGGTGTGCGACTGCCGGGCGCGCCCGCTCTGGGCCTGGCTGCAGCAATTCCGCGGCTCCTCATCCGAGCTGCCCTGCAGCCTGCCCCCGCGCCTGGCTGGCCGCGACCTCAAGCGCTTGGCCACCGCCGACCTGGAGGGCTGCGCTGTGGCCGCCAGACCGTCCCGTCCCTTCTGGACCGGCGGGCCTGCCGATGAGGAGCTGCTGGGGCTGCCCAAGTGCTGCCAGCCGGACGCAGAGGACAAGGCCTCAGTGCTGGAGGCCGGGAGTCCGGCCTCGGCTGGCAACGCACTAAAGGGACGTGTGCCGTCTGGTGACAGCCCGCCAGGCAACGGCTCTGGCCCACGACACATCAACGACTCCCCATTCGGGACCCTGCCTGGCTCGGCCGAACCCCCGCTGACCGTGGTGCAGCCTGAGGGCTCCCAGCCACCGGAGCCCCCCACCACGGGCCCTCGCCGGCGGCCAGGTTGTTCCCGCAAGAACCGCACACGCAGCCAGTGCCGTCTGGGCCAGGCGGGTGGCGGGGGTGCCGGGGCTGGCGGGGCTGGTGGGGATGCCCTGCCTGGCCTCGCCTGCAGCCTCGCCCCCCTGGGCCTCGTCCCCCTGGGCCTTGCGCTGGTGCTGTGGACAGTGCTCGGGCCCTGTTGACCAGCCACTGAGCGCAAAGCCTCTCTCAGCAGCCAGGTGTGTGTACATACGGGGTCCCTTCCCACTGCCAGCCAGCCCCGGGTGGCAGGCCCTCCCTGACGGCGCCTCCCGCCTGCCCATCCGCCCGTCCCATCTCCACCCCGTCATGTTTACAGGGCGTGGTTGGGGCGTTTGTTCCAGAACGCCGCCTCCCGCCCGGATCGCGATATATAGAGATATGCGTTTTATTTTACTTGTGTAAAAATATTGGACGATGTGGAATAAAGAGCTCTTTTCCTAAGCTGTGGCCTCTCAGGCTAGGGGTTGCTGTGAGCCGTGAGAGGCAGGTGGGCCTGGAGGTGCAGCCCTGCCCCCGTCATGGCACAGAGTCCCAGGAAGGGAAGGCAGCTGCCTGGTGGTATGGCCTGAGCTGCAGGCAGCTCGACCCTTTTCAGCCCAGCACTTGTGGTGGCCATGAAGACTGACCTCAGTGTGCCTTGGCTCCCTCCCTCCTGGCTGGGCTGACAGCGGTGTCTGAGAGAGGTATGTGTCCAGCACAGACCATGCCCAGCCAGACAAGGCTGCCTCTGTGGGGACATCTGCCCTGCGGTCACACAGAGTCCTTAGAGGTCCCAGCCTTCCAGCCCAGCTTCGGCTGCCCCCCTCTCCCATGTGGGTTGAGGTGGTCCCAGGAGGAGCCTTGAGGTCCAGGAGGACGCTGTGCGGGTGGGCTGGGGTGGTCCTGATGGAGTGCTGGATGGTGAGGCTGACCCCACCTTCCAAGGCCTGGCAGGGGCCATGTGCCACCTTCATACCACTGCCTGTGGTCTCATGCCAGTGCTGTGGCCATGCCTGCTCTGGCGTGTGCCCAGGGTGCCGCATACCTACACCATACCGCACACACGTGCACGCACAGGCAGGGCAGGGACCACTTGTATTCACACGTAATGCATGTGCATGCGTGCTCACATGCAGCACAGGCAAAGATATGCACATGCACATTTCCACAGTCCTTACTGGGCATGAGGACTCAGTAACAAAAGAAGCCACGTGGCCATCCCACCATCCCCCTCGGGGCAGGGGCCTGGGGGAGCAGGAAGAGGGAGGAACACACCGTGAGTTGGGAGAGGGAGTGGGGGAACGTTGCTGGTGGAACCAGATGGCCGTGGGGGCGGCCAGGGCTCCAGAAGCCCAGGGGAGGGGGGAGGGGAGGGAGTGTGCTCAGCAACCAGGCCCCGCTCCCCCACCTGGCCCCTCTGTGCCCATGGTGGGAGCTCAGACCCTCCCTGCCCCAGCCCAGGGCAGAGTCAGGGCACTGCTGGGGGAGGGTCCCTGCCTCTCCTGTCCGGCCCCTCCCCCTCCTCAGCCGGGTCCTCCCACGTGCCCCATTTCTTCTTCTAAGGGATCCTTGGGCCTGGGGCCCCTGGTACCCGCTGTGTGAGCCCTGGCAGTTTGCCCCTCTGCACTGTGGACACGGGTACGTCTGAGTTTCAAGACCAGGCCGCACTGCCCCCAGGCTCCGAGTGGGCAGCATGGGCAGGCCCCTTTGAGCCCAGGAGACCCCATCACCACCTTGGACAGCCTCCACACACACAGCTCCGTGCAGTCTGGTGTGGAGGTATAGGGCAGCCTTGGCAACCATCAGCACCCCCGGACACCGTCCCTGTGACTGCACAGCCAGGCCGGGAGTCTGCCAGCCTGCGCCTGGGCGTTGGTGGGCAGAGGGAGCGTAGGCAGGAGTTTCTTTATCCAGTTTTATCCTGAGCAGCCCCTGCCATGCCCAAGAAGACGCAGCCAAGCTGCTAAATCTGGAGAGGGTGCAGGGTTCTTGCTCAGCATGGTGGCCCCTGGGCTCCCACCACCTTCCTGGCAGCCAGGAAACTGCAGACACGCATTTGCAAAGATCTTTGAGGCACACCTGAGCTCCTCAGCTTGCACACCTCCTGGGATAGGGTGCTCACTACCTCTATTGAGCCTGCTTCTTACTGAGAGACACCCATCTGCCCTCAGGGCACTTTTCAGGCTGACTGTGCCTGTCACCACCAGCTGGCCCTCAGGCGGGGCCTGGGAGCCCCCAGCAACTCAGGAGGCTGCAGGGCCCCATGCTGAGCTGGGACTTGGCTACTAACCCCCAGATGCCATGGCTCCATGGCCACATGCTCCTCCTGGCACTGCCAGAGCCCCAGCCCGTCCTTTGGGGCCCTGCATCCTCCCCTTCCCCAGGAGAGAGAAACCCAGGCCACAGTGGGGAATGGGGACAACGGGCCATACAGGCCTTCTGAGGGTGAAGCAGGTGGACCTGGGCGTGGGGTGGGGTGCAGATCTTGGGGACTTTGTTCTGAGGTGCAGAGATGGGTTCTGATTTCCTGAATAGACCCACCTGGCCTCTGCGAACACAGTGAAGACTTGTGAGTGGGCACACAGGTCTGGCCAGGTCCAAGGAGGGTCGGGTGGGGGACCAGGAGGGCTGCGGCTGTGTTTGAGTTGGACCCAGCAGAAGGCAGAGGTGGGCAGGGCTCCCAGCGTCTGTGCTGAGCAGCCCGTCCCCGAGGTGGGGGCCCCCAGAGGAGCAGCCCCCGTTATCAAGGCCCAGGAGACATCTGGGTGGGGGTGTCGCGTGGGCTGTGCAGGCTGAGCTCAGGAGAGGGGCCCGGGCTGGAGGACAATTTGGGAGTTGTGAGTTTGGGTGATATTTACAGCCCAGGAAGCGATGACATCACCAGCTGGCACTGGGCCCAGGGCGGCAGGCTCAGCTCCTGCCTGCCCCACCCAACCCTGACCCCTACCTTTCACCGGACGTGCTGGTCCCCTGGGGTCAGGCCCACTGGACCCAGACAGGAGGTGACTGATGTCCAGCCTCAGTCTCCCAGACCCTTGGACCTGGCTGGGCAGGAAGCTAATTCAGACCACAAGAAGCGCATTGGGAGTGTCCACCTCCCCAGGCGAGCCGCTGGTTTACCAGGATGCTCCTGGCCCTCATGCAACGATGCCAGGCCAGCCACAGGGCAGCCTGTGCACAGGATCCTTCCCAGCTCACAGGTCCATCTGTGTCACAAGCCCGGCCAGGCTGGTGCTACCGAGAGGAATCAGTGGAGGGTGGCACCTGGGGCCTGTGCTTGCAGGGGTGAATGGGAGGTGAGCAGCGTGCTGGGCTCGGGCTGGGCTCCTCCCAGGTCACTTCTCTGCCAGCCCTGACCCTGGGGCCACCCTGTCCTGCCATCTACCTGCAGGGTTGGCCCAAGTCCTCGGACAGGAAAACCTGCCCCTGTCTATCTGGTGCCCAGGGCTTTGCACAGTAATTGGTAGAATTATATTTTAATCCTTAAATTAGTGCTGAAATAATAGAAGCCCGGCGTCCAGTGAGACGAGAACGTGTCGGGAGCGTGTCTATGGAAAGGAAGTATTTATTTGTTGCACGAGCCGGGGCCCAGGGGCTGCAGGGCAGAGGCCCTTCCTCACAGCCAGGGTGACCCAGCCCACCCTCACCCCCCACGACGCCCTTGCAGGAAGAGGCTGCTGAGGTCCCCTGCGTGCACACAAGTACACTGAGGCCCAGAGGTGTGAAGTGACATGTTTGGAGCATTAGACCTGCCTGAGGCCGTGCTTGCTCAGAGCCGCCCACGGCAAGCGTGGCTCTGCCCCAGAGCGCCATGTGGCTCCCTCCTGAGCCTTAGTGTCCTCACCCCAGTGCTGGGCCTGCACGGGCCTGGCATAAATCTCTCCTCCTTGTGCCAGTCAGTCTGGGGGTGTCCCTCTGCCCAGAGCATCACTTGACATGGCACGTGGATGCACCCTGACCCCACTGGCATGATGTGTCGCACTGTGCCCGGCCCCTCTGGCAGCCTTGCCTTTGGTCCTGCCTTGCCCCCCTCTTTTCCCACCCTGCGCTGGGCTGAAGCTGCCCTAGAGCCCTGGACAGCTGGCCCGGCCAGTGCACGTAACAGCCCAGGGGCTTGGCCGGGCTCTGCACGTGAAGCCTGGACAGCCCTGGGGGGACAGCAGCATTCTGGATGCAGCCCACCCCACGTGGCCAGGCTGGAATCCTGCGGGAATACAGGGGCCCAGCACCACCCCCCCCGCCA
>NW_020175053.1:6048075-6052077 GCF_003031525.2 Neophocaena asiaeorientalis asiaeorientalis
AGTGCCGCAGGATCCTCCACCCAGCACCCTCTATTTATTTCAACACTCAACTCCGACACAAACCCCTCCTCCAGGAAGCCCTCTGTGATCCCCCCAGGCTGATTCCCACCCAGCCAGGCAGTCACGGAATGGATCCACAGTGCCCAGACCTACACGGCCAGGGCTTGGGGAGGTCCACGATTGGGTCCTGGGTCGGGGCAGATCACCACACCTCACTGGTCCTCGGTTTTCCTTCCTGTCATGAGGAATGAGTAAACCCTCATGGCAGGGGTCCCCGTGGCTCATGGAGCCGCTGTGAGAAAGGCTCTCAGCTTGGACCAGCAGAAGAGGGACTCCCAAGCCTCTCAGACGGCTGCGGCCCCCGGTGGAGAAGCGGATGGGATGTTCCTGCCACACCATCCTGAGGTCGTCCCTCCAGCCAACCCCCCCAGCCTACCCCCCACAGGCCTGTCTTCTTGGCCCTCAGACCTCGGCACAGAGCACGCAGTTGGATTCCCAGGCCGGGCGGCACGCTGTGGGGCCAGGCTGGGCCCTCTGAGTGCACCTCGCCCCTGCGGGGCTGCTGGAGCTGACGGCTGGGAGCACCCCAAGAGTTTCCCTTCCTTCCTGCAGCCTATTGCACACCCCGGCCGGGCAACGGGAAGCAGACAGATTCACAGCCAGCAGCCACTGTCGGATGAAAGGTGGGGCCTTTCATCCTGGCATCTACCAACTCATTGTGTGTTTATTAGGCACCTACTGTGTGCTGGGGGCTGGTAGGGGTGCTGCTGGGCTTTGGGCTTCCACCCCCTGGGCCACTAGGGAGATGGGGCTGCCTGGGATGGAACGTGGGGAGGCCAGTTATGTGGTCTGGCGTGTTGAATCCACACAGATGGAGCCCCAGCCTCTGTCCCCTAGAAGAAGCCTGGGGGCGGCAGAGAGCCCCTTCCGTTCCTCTGGGGGGAGTGCTAATTAAACCCACCGCCGACAAACACTGGGGAGCAGGAGGCCTCCGATCTGTCTTCACAAAGGGCTGTGCAGAGATTTATGGACAATAAAGGAACATTCATCTAGGGGAGGGCAGAGGAGCAGCAGCCGGGCAGGATCGGGGGAGGCAGCCCCCTCCCAACCAGCACAGCACAGGGGAGGATCACCGAGGAGGGAGAAAAATTAATGTGAGCAATCAGGGAACGATGAAGGCCTTGCAGGGGAAACACCTTGACACACACATCACATGAGGCCAGCCTGGGTGGGCCTGGGGACGAGAGCCAACAACCCCAGGTCAGGGGCAGCCTGATGCCACACAATTATTTTTGAAAAATGATGGAACAGAGAAAGAGCAGAGGTGGGGGTATGGGGGGTGCTGCAGGCTCCAGGATACCAGGGGCTTCTGGGATGCAGTCGCTGTGCCGCAAAGGGGAGGAGGGTCTCAGGGCCTCAGGAGCTCAAGGAGCTCAGCCTTAGGACCACTGGGGCTCCTGAGAACCAAGGGGGACTTCATGGCTGAGCCCTTCCTGGGGCCCCTTTGCCCCCCAGGAGCGGCTGCAGCCACACCTGCCCACCTCCAGGCTCTCAACCACCACCCATCCCTGATTCCCATCCTGCCCCTCCACCCCAGGACCCCTCTGCTCTCTCCCCTCTACTGGACCTGCCCATCAGCATCTGACTCTCCCTGACTGCTGAAGGTCCCGTCCACACACCCGTCCACCTGTTCTCTGTCCGTCCCACTCTGTCCAGCCACACTCCTCTGCTCTTCCCTCGACAGCCCTGGTGGGTGCGGTGGGGGAACGAAGGCTCTCCTGTCCCCGGGTCAATGTCACTCAGGACACGCACCCTGCTCCAGCCCTGGACCTCTCCAGACCTGCAGAGGGACACACTGGCCCCAAGGCCCTGTCCCGGGCCAAGCCTGACTCAGAGTGACCACCCAGGCCGGGGCAGTGTCACTGTCGCCCCCATGCCTGCCATGCCCAGGGAAGACTGTGCACCGCCCCCCATGCCGACTTCTGGGTCTGGACTGTTCAGGGGCCCAAGCTGGGGACGTGCACCTTGTCTGTTGGGGACTGGTGTGCCCAAGTGGTGAGACGGCCCCCAAACCCACTCCTTCCGTGCAGGTGAACTGAGCACAGCGACGTTTGCAGGTTTCCCACACATTAGGCGTGTTCTGTGGAAACCAACCCTAATTAACACCACCACACAGAAGCACCCAGCTCTGTACTCCAGAAATAGGACGTGCGCCGGGGTGAGAACTGCCATGCGGTGAAGTGAGGGGGCGCCTGGCATCCGCTGTCCCCACAGCAGCGTCTCAGGGAGCCTCTGTGTCCTCGCCGGCTGTTGTGGGCATCCAGGCAGCAAGCACGGTGTCTGACACTCAGCATTCTCCACCGCGGTAAGTCCTATGGATGCTCTAACACCTGGATCTGGGGCCACCTCCTCCTGGAAGCCGGCCCAGACTGCATCCACCCAGCCCTGGAGTCTGAGCCCTCACCTGCCTCCTGAAAGAGCCCTAACTTTGTTAGGTCTTGATTCAACCCCTCCAAACTTGGTCTGGGGTGACCCGGTTTCCTGCCTGTGACAAGCGAGCATCAGGCATGGGCTGACCCCCACTCCCCAGAAAAGCTTCCTTGGTCTGGAGAGGGAACGTGGGAACAACTGTGATGCCTGGAACAGCACCTGGTCCCTTCCTGGGACCACAGGGCAGTCTGAGGCAGAGTGGAGCACCGACGACGGACAGCACAGCTGAGGGGGCCTTGGCCTCCACCAGCCTGGAGTCGCCTACCACCATACCTGCCGTTTGCCTGGGCCAGGGAGGGTCTCTCTCCTGCAGCCCCTGGGCTGGGCCCCACCGTCACCGTCACCGTCATCGATAGGGTACAAGAGGGGACTGGGACTTACAGAGGAGGAAAGGCTGGGGAAGGC
The DNA here is from genome assembly GCF_003031525.2 of Neophocaena asiaeorientalis asiaeorientalis. Lineage (NCBI taxonomy): Eukaryota > Metazoa > Chordata > Mammalia > Artiodactyla > Phocoenidae > Neophocaena > Neophocaena asiaeorientalis. Next base: position 6,050,971 of record NW_020175053.1, read on the forward strand.
AGTGGGGGTCAATGCCTCTTGGACGGGAGAAAGCTCACGCCCAGGGACCTGGCACCCCCAACCCCTCACCTTCCGCCCACAACGCTGCCGAAAGCCAGAGGGGCCAAGGAGCAGCTGAGCCTTCAGTCAAGGAGATTCCGGCCCTGGAGAAACTAAAAATACACTCAGCCCGGTGGAGAGCCAGGCTGTGGCGGTGGAACCCTCTCCTGCTGTGTCTCAGCTCTCAGTCCCTGAGGGCACCGTGGAAGGGGTGCTCACCCCCTCCTACCCCACCCCCATCCTGGCTGAGCAGGTCCTGGCAGAAGGAACAGACTGTGCGGGAAAGCAAGAGGCTGACCTCCTACCCTGAGCTTGAGCAGCCTGGGTGGGGCCTGGGCTCACCTGTCAGGCTTACCTGTAGCCCGTGAGGGGTGGGGGCAGGGTCTCCCCAGGGAACCCAGTGAGGGGTGCTAGGCTAGGCTAGGCTGGTGAGGCTGAGGGCAGAGGGAGGTGACCCTGGGCACCCGTGGATGAGTCTGGAGGGTTTGCTGCACCTGCCTCTGGGGTCCCCAGGCCCCCATCATGGGCGGCTGCTGTCACGTGATGCCAAGCCTTCCCTGTTCCCAGCTAGCCTCCAGCTCAGCTGGCTGCATATCAAGCTAGGGACTCAATAATGAAGGATTTGACTTGCAAAATCGGCAAAACAGTGCTAATAAGAGGATGGGCTCACATGGGGTGGGGGCAGGGACCTGAAATCCAGGCATCAGGGCAGAACACCCAGGTCTGGCCCGGGTGCTCGTGAGGGTGGAGAAAGTGGGGCTCAGGGGACCCTGGGCCTGTCACCTCGGCCCCTGCCTGCTCAGGGCCAAGGACAGTGTATTGTGGGTAGGTAGGCAGCCCAAATTGTAGGGACAGTGCCCCACCTGCCAATCCCAGAGCCTTAAGTAGGCCCAGCCCTTCCCTGTGCCCTTGTGGGAGGGGTCTGGGGTGGGGGTTCTTGCCTGACCCCTTCCATACTCCATCTTGGCTCTGGGGGCCTCACAACAGAGGGGCCTCCTGCCCCAGTCAGGAGCCCCACTGCTGTGGCTCTTAGTGTGGGTGGTCCTCAGTCCTGAAAATAACATCTCA
>NW_020175053.1:6052399-6082842 GCF_003031525.2 Neophocaena asiaeorientalis asiaeorientalis
CCATAGGGACTCAGAGCTGGCAGGGTGGGCCTGAGGGGACAGAGAGCTGACAACCTCAGCAGGGGCTGAGCTGGGCACACAGACAGAGTGACCCGAGGGTAGTGTGGAGGGCATCAGGGTTAGATGTCTCCACAGAACAGGCTGCAGCCACGAGGCTGGGGGCAGGGTGAGGACCCCTCCCTGGGCCCTGTGCAGGGCAGGACAGGCCTTGCCCGAGTCGGGGCCACAGGCCACAAGGAGCTGCTTCGTGCACCCCTCCAGCGTGGGAGGTCTGTGGGAGGTGCCAGTGGGAGGGGGATGGAGGGAGGAGGGGGTCAGCCGGGGACCCTGCCAAGGCCTCTACCTTCCCAGAGCGTTCACATCTCAACGCCAGCAACATGGCTGCACGTGCCCATGAGGGCACAGTCCAGGCTGGTCGCTGTTGCCCACTCTTCATTTATAAGGAAATTCCCCAATTACAGCTCTGTCACTGAGACTGGCTGGCGAGCTGGCTGCGTGCATGGTGCCCAGAGGGTAGCTGGGCAGGGGCACCAGGGAGAAAGATGAGGAGGCACTCAGCACCCGGGAGAGCTCTGAGCCCCTGAGCGCTTTCCCAGCAATGCTGAGTGGGCAGGAGGGGGTCCCTGGCCCCCAGTGCGGCTGCCCACAGGAGGTCCTGGTCCTCCTGTGTCCGCCCAGGGACGCCGTGCCCACCCTCCACCTCCCCTCTGCACCTGGCTGGAGTCTGTGCACCCAGGTCCCACACCCAGAATTCACTCGGACACACTGGCTTGAGGGTCTGGCAGGCGTGGTACCAAGTGGGCTCCTGTGGAGAAAGGCTCCCTCTCCAGCGCCCAGCATTGTCACCGCAGGGTGTGCTGTGCACTCGCTGGCACTGGTAGCTGGTGGTCGCGTGTGGCCGCTCCTGGCAGGCTGGGCCTGAGGGCTCACCCACTCTTGGCCGAGCCTGCCTCGCCCCCACACTTCCCCTCTAATTGGGCCTTGTCGGGGCCCACGTGCGCGGCTTGGTGCCCATTCTGTCAACGTCGGCACAATCTTTGCTCACCAATGTCTGGCAGAGCCGAGAGGCCAGTGCAGCCGCAGTAGCTCCTGGTCCCTGGGAGCCACGGAACAGGAGGGGCATGGATCCCAGGTGTGGTGGGGACAGCCTGGGACCACAGACGTTGCCTGGACCTCCCCTGCTCAGGCCACTGCGCCAAGCCAACGTGCACGGTTATGGTCTCTGGGCACCTGGCCTGAGCAGCAGGACACGAGAGGCCCCAGGATCAACTGCCCTCCTGCCTGCTGGGGAAAGCACAGACAAAGGCTCCGAAAGGAGCACAGGAGGCAGCAAGGAGGCTGGACAGGGCCGACAGCCTGGCCTCCCACTGCTGGGGGACCCTGGGGGCCATTTCACCAACCCAGGCCTTGTTTTCTCTTCTGCGAAATGGGGTGATAGGGAGACCTTCTCAGGGAATCACCAAAAGGCCCCGGACCTGCCCTCCTCAGCCCAGCAGTGCACACTCTCCAAGGAACTCACTGCGTGCAGGGGCCGTGCCCGGGAGGGGCCGTGCCCGGGAGGGGCCGTGCCCGGGAGGGGCCGTGCCCGGGAGGGGCCGTGCCCGGGAGGGGCCGTGCCCGGGAGGGGCTGTGCCCGGGAGGGGCCGTGCCCGGGAGGGGCCTGCCGAACGTGCACACAGACTCTCACGTGTGCACGTGGACTCTCACGTATGCACACGTGTGCACAGTGCACAGAGCACAGCGCCCACACGTCACCCAGCCCTCCAGCTCTCCACCCTCTTCCGAGGATCGCGTATCCGCGTCTCCCCTCGTCCAGCCTAAGGCCTCCTCCCATCGCCCCACAGCCCACAGCAACTACTGACAGCAGACGTATCGTCAGCCCAGGGACCCCCCAAGCCCTGAGCTGCCCAGGCCTGACCACGCGGCCCTGGGAACATCCCTCGAGCCCACACTGGGCACTGTCAGCTCCAGACGCTCACTGGTGCTCAGCCCTGGGACACGGTGCTGGGCAGGAGGCCACCTCATAACCTGACCCCAAGCAGCTGCCCTCAGGCTTGGGTAGGTCTGCAGTGTCGCCCTCCTTCTCCTTGGAACCACCCACCCAGCTGTGGGGTACCTGCACCCAGCTAAGGGAGCGAGGGTGGCCTGGAGGGGCCAGGGTTTCTGTTCCTAGCTCACTTGCCCCTCATTGCCTTGTGGCGGGTTGTTCACAGTTCACTTGGCATGAAGGTTACAAGCTGCTGCTGAACCTCAGGCAAATCCCTGCCCCAAAGGGCAGCCACTTCAGTGAGCCGGGAGCGTGGTGAGAGGGGCTGGCCGGGTTTGGGGCGGGTGCCCAGCCGCCAGGGTCCACACCCAGAGCCTCCTGAGAGCCTAGGGCCTCTCCGGAGATGAGCCCAGGAGCAAGTGCGGTGGGAGTGACCTGGGGCCATTGCGCACAGGGCTCACCCGGAGAGCAGCCCAGGGCTCCAGGCAGCAGGAGACCCCGCGCATGCATGGTCCCGTGCTTCCCAGTCCCATGTTCCACAACTGTCACTTTCCAAATTCAGCAAGCATTTTTTGAGCACTTACCTTGTATGCACACAGTTGAGGGCGGTGCTGTGTAGCCCTCATGGCAGGTATAGGCTGTGGAGCTAAAAGAGCCTTGGCCATGGCCAGCGTGGACCCCGGGCCTTTGCACCCCCATTGCACTCCCTCTGGGCGCAAGCTCCCTCCTCCTCTGGGCCAGTGCTCACAGCCCACTGTCTTGAAGGGCCTCCCCGACTCCCCAGCTGCACCCCACACTCTCCCCAAGGCAGTCCAAGCCACAGAGTGCCGTCCGCGCCAGGACGCTTCCCAGAGGCCTCGGCTGAGGGGAAGTGGACCTGGGGGTTCTGAGATGCCTCAGGGTCATGGAAGTGGCCCGAAAGGACATGGCCTGGCCCCCTGTGGCATCCTCCACCCCTCCTGAGCCTCAGGCCCATCAGGGCCCTTCCTCACACATGAAGCCAGGAAGCCGAGGGGAGGCTGGCTCTGGTAGAATAGTCACCCCAGGGAGCAGCTCAGACACGCTGACTGTAAACAGCTGTTAGTCTCTTGGAGAACAAAATAAATTGTTTTAACAGCAGAGCCGTTATTCTTCTCTGTGCAGCTTGGGGCTGAGGGCCTTGGAAGTTCCACGCCCTGCTAGCTGGCCCTTGCCCTGGCCCCGCCCCTGAGAGTGGGGCAGCCCAGCCAGCCTCAGGGCCTTGGGTCAGCCTGTCCAGCGAGTGATGGATCCTGCCCAGGCCTAGGCTGAGTCCCCGAGACCCTCACAGGGCCCGAGCCAGGCCTGGAGCCCTATTGTCTCCCTGCCATGGGCACATGGTCCTGGCCTGCGGCTCCCTCTCTTCCCCTCCATCTACACCCCTACCCCACCACTGCTGTGCTGGGGGATCTGGGGACATGGGAGCTGGGGGGGTCTGGGCATGCCCCACCTCGGGGACCACACCACACAGTCCCACGTCCCAGGCTCCTGCTGCGGGGGCTCCCCACAGCTCCCAAGAACACTGTGGGGTGGGGATGGGCTCTCAGAGCCCCCTCACCAAGCTGCAGGCTGTGGTTGCCCTTTGGTTTTGGAGAGGGTGAGCCAGGCCCAATTACCAGGGACCAATTATCGCTGCAGCAGCTCCGATGCCTGCCCAAGGCTTCTGCTGTCCTCACTTCAGTCTTCACAGAAAGTTTTGTGTGTGTATCCGTGAACTCGCTACGTGAGTGGGCATACCTGTGAGGTCATGGAGTCAGCCCTCCTGGGCAGACACCCGACTGTGGTCTCTGCCCAGAGTTTCCCTTTTCTCACCCCGTGTCCCCACGCAGCACCCCAGCCTTCAAGTGCAGGGGGGCACATCCCCCAGGGGCCTGGTCGCAAGATGCTGGGCAGCTGATGGCCCCTCTCTGGGCAAGCTGCCACTGCACTGTCCCCCACATGAGGCCACATGTGCGCCAAGCTCAGAGGTTGTGTCCTGGTCACCCCAGCTCTGGAAAGGGCTCTGCGGTGGTGCCCTGGGGATGGGCAGAGTATCTTAGCCGGGAAGGGGTCTGGGCTGGACAGCTGCCTGCACTGCAGGGTGGCACTCAGTGCCCATGTTGGGTGAGGCTTCCCCGAGTCATGGGCAGAAAGAGGAGCCTGAGTTCTGGGCAGCTCCCCCCACCCGGCCCTCCCCCCAAGAACAGAAAACCATCCCCGGGCCGGCCATCAGCTCAGCGCCTGCTCACAGCACATTGCCTCGGCGAAGACAGGAAATCCATACTGGGCTGAGCAACGCTTCCAGCGAGGTCAGACCTGTTGGTTGGGGCAGGGGAGGCGGAAGGAAGAGTGGGCCAGGCTGCCTACTCTCACCCGCTCATAGGCTGAAAGCGTCTGTGCAAGCGCCCGACGTGCTTTCTGTAGGCTAAGCTGGGCCGTCCTAGGGCCAAGACCTGCAAGGCTCCACCTGCCCTTGGGGGGCACCCGGCATATGAACCCTGGGGTCAGGTCCTCGCAAGCAGGCAGCAGGTCATAGCTACCACGCCACTGCCTGCCCCAGCACAGGGGCACCAGGAGAGGGCCCTGGCAGGCTCCTCCTCCCCCACCACCACCACTCTACGGCTGGCAGAGCTTCAAAGGCCCCTTCCAGGGTCCCCCTCCATTGCCGCCCAAGGCCACATCTCATCTCCACAGGGAGCCGTCACCATGGACACCACCTGCACCACCTGTGCTGTGAGTGCAGCTTGAAGATGCTCCTCTCCTGGCCCCCAGGCCCTTTGGCCCAGAGGGGTGGCCAATGGGATTAGCGCCCTCTATCCTCCAGGGGACCCACCCTACCCAGTGTGAGCTCAGGCTGCGTGGTGCTGGGGGCTCAGGGGTGTTTTTGAATGAACGAATGGGAAAAAAAAACAAATCCCCAGGGATCCTCCTGCCCTAGGTGATAGCAGGATCCAAGAGCTCCAGGGCCCCACAGGTGGGGGCTCCGTGGAGGGCCCTGAACCCAGCTTTGTTTGGGGTTTCTGTCAGTACCTGCTGGCCACTGCAGGACAGCCGGGGCCTCCTGGGTCCACCCTCTGTACCAGGTGGGCTGGATACGCTGTCTGGCCTGTGGAGGGCAGAGTCATGCTCCCCAAGCATTTCCCATCAGCACCTTCCCGCCCAGGAGGCTGGCCCTTCTGACGAGGTGACCCTGTGTGCAGTTCTGGCCAATCTGTGAGCAGGAGCAGGTGGAGCACAGCTGGGCTGCGTGCAAGGCCTGCAAGTTACCTCTCTCCCTCGGCCGGGATCCAGTGACGTCCCGGGTGGTGGCTGCCCGTCAGCCTGGGCCAACAGATGATGTAGACCTGGGTCCCCTGCCAACCATGGGTTTCATGGGAGAAGGAAACCATCCTCTGTTGCTTTAAGGTTTGGGGCTGTTTGTTACGTCAGCTTAACACGTCCATCTGATGGATACAAGGGACAAGCACAGGACGTAGAAACAGGTGACAAGCAGGGTCTGAGGCTGCCAGGGGAGGCACGGGTGTAACGCCCCCTCCCGGGCAAAAGTTCGAGCTGGTGGGCCAGCAGTCTGCAGACTTGAAGCCCACGAGGGGTAACTTCATGGGCAGGCCAGCAGCATGGACTGCAGCCACAGTCCCCTGGGCCTTGCAGGGCAGTGAAGGGCCTTGGGCTGCAGCTCAGTGAGGTCAGTCTCTCCCTCAAGAGCCGCAGCCCCGTGGCCCAGCCGGGCCAGCTCAGTGGCACATGCACCCAACTGTCCTCGGGGCTGAATCATGTGATCAGGATGAAGGGCCTTCATCCCTGCTTCCCTCCTCCCCCTCCAGGTCAGACCCCTCCCTGCCTCCCTGACCAGACTGTGGAAGGGTGGGGATCCTGATGACCAGCACCCACTGTTCACTCCTCCAGGCCAGGCTGTCTGTTTTGTCTCCTGCTGGGTCCTGAGTGCTAGAGCAGCCGTGCCTGGCACACAGTAGGTGTTCACTAAACAGCCTTGAGTGGGTACCTGGTCCCCTCATTTTACACAAGGGGACACCGAGTCTCAGGCCACCTGCCCCGGCCCCAAAAGGTCTGCCACACTGCGGCCATCGCTCCAGGGCCCCTGCCCTTGGCCAGGCTTATCTGGGGGCCCTGAGACCCCATGAGGGGCATGCTGCCTGCAAACGTATGTTTTCATTAGCAAGAGATGAATAATTAATGCCACAGCACCTTTGAAACTCTTTTGGTTTTTATTTTAAATCTTTTTTTCTATGTATAGAAACAGCACTTCCGTTAGGCACCAAATTTATTCTTTAATAAACACGACAGTTATTTATTCAATCCCTAGGCTCTCTGGGGTGGCCTGACACAGGGGCAATGTCAGCCCGCACCCCACTGGCCCAGCCTCCTGAGCACACAGTGGGGCAGAGGGCAGAGGGCAGAGGTCACGGGCAAGGTGCACACTTCCCAGAGCCCCCCCGGTTCCTCTCACGTCCCCCACTGCAGGCCCGGGATGGGGTGATAGGTGTGTGGAGGGAGCCCAGGGCCAGGTGGCCCCGGCAGAGTTCCAGGTGGGGGCTGGGCATCCCCTGGCAGGACAGCACGTGTGGGGAGCGTGGGCCAAGCAGGTCCTGGGGATGTGAGGCCACTGGCCCCCCGGCGAGCCCTGCTTCACGCCATGTGTGAGGCCTGCCTTCCTACATGCACCAAGCCTGGGACCGGAGCTGGCGGCCTGGTTGATTCAGCTTCGTGAGATCCTGGGCCAAGAGTCCGCGGGCGTTGATTTCTCAGCTCTGCAAGTCAATCTTCAAATGCCATTACTTGATGCTTTCTCGGGGATTCAGTCAGAAACACTGATTTCTTAAACTACAAACCACGGAGCATTCGGGCAGCAGTATAGTCTCCAAAGGCACCTTGCCTGGTCTGAGGCTCTGCTGGCTGGGTGCCAGCACACTGGAGCCCCTCGGCCTGCCCACAGCCAGAGTCAAGGGGTGGATATCACAGCCTACACCCTCATCCTGCCGCCCAGCTCCCTATACTTAGCTAGAGCATGATGCTGAACCAAAGAATTAGAATGTAGATATTCCTTTTCTTGCAAAAAGTCATCATTAATTGTTTAAAGTGTGCAATATTGTCCTCAAGAAAACACATGAAAAATGAGTTGTCTGGGCGTCCCTGGTGGCTCAGTGGTTAAGAATCCGCCTGCCAATGCGGGGGACACGGGTTCAAGCCCTGGCCCGGGAAGATCCCACATGCCACGAGCAACTAAGCCCGTGAGCCACAACTACTGAGCCTGTGCTCTAGAGTCCATGAGCCACAACTACTGAGCTCACGTGCCACAACTACTGAAGCCCGCGTGCCTAGAGCCTGTGCTCTGCAACAAGAGAAGCCACCGCAATGAGAAGCCTGCGCACCACAACGAAGAGTAGCCCCTGCTCGTCACAACTGGAGAAAGCCTGCGCGCAGCAACGAAGACCCAACACAGCCAAAAATTAAAAAAAAAAAAAAAAAAGAGTTGCCTGTTCCTAATAAATATTTTCTAGATTAAGTATTTGTAACTCTATCAATTATTTATCTCCATATATGGAGAATACATAATTTGTAATAAAATGCAGAAAGGGTTTAATTTTTCTTCACAATATATGAAATTGAATTTTTGACTCATACGTGAATAAATTGACTCTAATCCCTTCCTGTCATAGTGTATGGTATTGTTTTAGGTATAAATCTCTTATTTTATAGATGTTTTCAAAAAATTAATCTCCAGTACTTAAGGATCAGTGTAAATCTCCGTAACGGGGCATTCCAGCAGATTCCCATTTATAAGGCTTGTCGTTTCCACATGCCTCCCAACCCCGAATCATCAATGGCACGTGCCAAAGTCACACCAGGGCTCCCCAAACACTCACAACTGTTCATAATTTACAAAACAGGTGCCGACTTGGTTGTAATGAGGCGACCTGGGCCCGTTGGTGGCAGGAGGAGCAGCCCGGGCCCCGCACTGCAGGCCAAGGGCTCCACGCGGCTCCAGGCGCCCAGCCTCGTCCCGACGGGCAAACAGGAGGCTGGTCCATCCCTGCAGGCCTGCCCCACACGTGAGAGGGTGGCAGCTGAGGAAGCAGGGCTGGCCCGGCTTGTGTGGCCCTGAGGCTCGAGGAGGAAAGACTGGTGGGAACCTGGGAGAGCCAGCATGCGGCTGGGCACAGGCCAGCGAGGGGATGACAGCAGGGGGCAGCCCAGCCACAACCATTGCTCTGCTGGTCACTTCACAGTGACTGAGTGGAGGGAGAGTCATATGACCCAAGCCAGGCTGGCTGGGAACACAGACGGGGCCAAGAAGCAGTAAATGCCCCAAGTCAGATGCTTTTCTGGAATTTTTCACACTGAAGCAGGAGGTGGAACCCCTTTCTCCACCTGGTCTGGAGGTAAAGCCTGGCATTGCTGGGGCCACGGGTCCAGCTTGGGGACCCACCAGTCGGGAAGGCTGACCGTGGAGGGAAGTGGCAACAGGGGCTGGGGCACCTTTCGGGCACTCTGTGTCCTGAGGCCGCCTGCAGCCCACGCCATTCTGAAACACGTCCCTGGGCCTGGGGGGTTCACAGCAGAGCCTGAGCTCTTGGCCCACGAGAGTCAGCGCAGAGGTTCTGTTAACTCGGGAGCTGGGCTGCAGAGGTGCCGGGCCCAGGGACTCCGGCTTAATCCGGATGTTGTCTGGGATGTCATTCCAGAGTCTGCACGGTGGGAAGTCGCAAGAATCGCTTCATTACACATGCCTGATAATTGAAGAACCAGAGAGGCAGGTGAGTGTTTGAAAACCGAGACCTGAGTCCTCGAAATTAAGAGCAGGACATCCGTCTGCCTCACCACCCGTGGCTGCAGGACCCAGAAAGCCCAGGTACCAGGCAGCAAAAAGGCATGAAACAGACGGGTGAAATAGGCCAGACACCAAAGGACCAATGCTGCATGACTCCACTCGTATGAGGTCCCTGGAGTCTTCACAGTCGCAGAGACAGAAAGTAGGATGGAGGTTGGCAGGGCTGGGGGAGGGGAGGGGGACTCAGTGTTTAACAGGGGCAGGGTTTCAGTTTGGGAAGATGAAAAGTTCTGGATGTGACGGAGGTGACAGCTGCAGGACAGTGTGAATGTCAATGCTGCTGAGCTGTGCATGTGCACTTAAAAATGGTTAGAATGGGGCTTCCCTGGTGGCGCAGTGGTTGGGAGTCTGCCTGCCAATGCAGGGGACACGGGTTCATGCCCCGGTCTGGGAAGATCCCACATGCCGTGGAGCGGCTGCGCCCGTGAGCCATGGCCGCTGAGCCTGCGCGTCCGGAGCCTATGCTCCGCAACAGGAGAGACCACAACAGTGAGAGGCCCACGTACCACAAAAAAAGAATGGTAAACTTTGTGTTATGTGTATTTTACCGCATTAAAGAAAAAAGGAATGTCCTCCCTCCAAAAAAACCCCCAACATTGTAAGTCTGTATGTATGTATTTTAAACATTAACGTTTAAAGTACGTAAAAATAGTTCTATGCTTCATTCGAGGTTGACTGCGCAGGATCGCCTGCAGAGAAAATGTCCTGGTTACGCAATCTTTCAACACGTGGGTCATCTCAGTTGAAGGGGGAGAGCATGAAACGGGGCCCTCAGGACTGGAGACCGAAGCGGACCCGGCACCACAGTCCACAGCAGCTTCCTGGAAGGAGGACACCCTAGGAAGGGACAAGCCCTTGGAACGCCCTCCCCACAGCCTGCACTGCCGTGGGGAAGGGTCCCACGCGGTGGAGTCGGGGTTGGTGGGGGGACACGCGGGGCTTCATCCTGAGAGGCCTCTGCGGCCACACTCGTGGTAGGCTCCGGGACACAGTGGCTGATGGGGCAGACAAGACATTCTCAGGGGGACACAGATGGGGCCAAGAAGCAGGAATGCCCCACGTCAGAGAGTTGCTCTCCGAGGGGACAGCTCCTCCTTCTCATACTTTTTTTTTTTTTTTTTGCGGTACGCAGGCCTCTCACTGTTGTGGCCCCTCCCATTGCGGAGCACAGGCTCCGGACGCGCAGGTTCAGCGGCCATGGCTCACGGGCCCAGCCGCTCCGCGGCATGTGGCATCTTCCTGGACCGGGGCACGAACCCGTGTCCCCTGCAACGGCAGGCGGACTCTCAACCACTGCGCCACCAGGGAAGCTCTCTCATACTTTTTAAATTTCCTCAAACAAAAGTTGTAATGAAAAGCCACAATAACCAGAAAGCACGTGAAGGTAGGTCAGCCGGCTGCCAGGAGGTACCAGGCCTGAAACAGGGGGCCAGTCCTCGTGAGGCTCTGCCCCCGCTCCCAAACAGGTCGCTGGCCCTCAGGGATTCTAGCGGGTGACAGGCCCAGGTGGCTCAGTGGGGTAGGCAGCCAGGGTGGGCCCTGGGGTCCTGGCAGAAGGTAGCCTGGGTGTCAGCACCTGCTGGCCACCCCCACTCCCTGCCCTTGGCTTTCCATGCCTTTTATTTTCTGTATTTTTAAAAAAATATTTATTTATTTGGCTGTACCGGGCCTTAGTTGTGGCATGCAGGATCTAGTTCCCTGACCAGGGATTGAACCCGGGCCCCCTGCATTTGGAGCTCAGAGTCTTAGCCACTGGACCACCAGGGAAGTCCTTATTTTCTGTATTCTGATGCTTTGTCATCCTGGTCCTTGCTGACCCTGGAGAGACTGCCCCTGCCCCGGGCTAGCCAGCTCCCAGCCCTGGGAAAGAGCAAACGTGCCCCGGTCTGCACATTTCATACACAAACCAGCCGATCCAGAGCCCACCCCCAGCCCTCCCCTGCCCCAGGGCTCCCAAACTCCAGGCCACTTCCCACCTGCCCGAGTCACCCAGGGCCGGTGCCCCAGAGCTGACCCTGAGCCTGCTCACCTGCTTCACAGTTCCTTCACTCAGAAGCGGCAAGACAGGGTCCTGCCCACAGCTCCCCCGTCCCTCTGCCTCACTGACCCTGCAGCTTCCCCATGTGGCCCCCGGAGCTGGTGTGCCCCCTCCTCTTGGGATCTGTAACAACTCTCCTCAATGACGGCCGTCTCCTGATCTGTTGGCTTTGCCATACCTGAATAATATTAATAACAAGACCTACATTTGAAATAGGCAGCCCACGACGACTCTCGGGTCAACCAGGTGCAGGGGTGGGCAGGGGCATGGGGGGCCCCATCCCTCTGGGGCAGCTCCTCCCTCAGGTGGGACCTCCCAGGGACCACCAGCTCCCCAGGGTGACACAGATACCAGTGGGCGTGGGGCTGCTGGAGGTACCCAGACTTCTGCCAGGCAGGGTGTCTGTGTGTGGGAGGGGGTGGAGGCCATGATGTGCCCTGGGTGCCCCACCTTCCAGGGACAGACGCCAATCAGCTGCCCTGTTGGTCTGGTCCTCCCATGTCTGCCAGGCACAGGTGGCGTCCCTGAGGCTAAGGACGTGGTGGGCTGAGTAGAGTAATAACCATTGGGGCTATATAGCCTCGATTTCCCTGGGGCCCTCCCCATCCTGGGCTTGACAGGCGGGAGAATCTGTCTCCACCACAGTGTCAGGCGGGTGGAGCAGCCAAGGCAGAGCCGAAAGGAATTGGTGGGAAAGTCAGTCATCAGAGAAGCCAGGGCCAATGGAGGCTCGGGGGCAGAGCCTGGGCACTTGGGGGCCGAGGGCTGGGGAGGGAGGTGGGCAGGAGCAAGTGTGGATGTGCTCCCCCCTCACCTCAGGTTGCTGGGTGGGAGCATGTTTGACAGCAGGGAACTCTGCCCGAAGCCCCAGTGGGCTGAGACGAGGAGGTGGCGGATGCCCAGGGCCCAGGTTCAAGGACAGCGTGGGGCTGGGCCAGAGCTGGGACAGAAGGGAGGCCGGGCTGTGAGTGGGCAGGAGAGGTCAGGAGACAAGCTGCTCTTGCAGGTGCACCTGACCTGGCCCCTGGCAGCCTCTCAGAGCCATGGTCTTGGTGGTCAGTCCCCATGAGGGGTCTTGGGCAGGGGAAGGGGCGCCTGCAGCACAGCCGACACAGTGCAGGGAGGCTGGCCAGGAGGGCAGGCTGTTGGGTGGACCTCCAGGAGCTGGGCATGTCCTTGGGCCTGGTGGGCACAAGGGAGACCCCACTGACTGGCCTCATTACCTACAGGGTGGCTGGGTGGACAAGCAGTGGGGTCCGACTCCTGGGGTGGCCCTTGAGTCTGTGGCCCAGGGGTCTCTGTGTTCAGCGGCACTCAGACCTCAGAGCCCTGGCTTCGCTGGGCCCAGGACAGGTCCATTCCCAGACACTGCCCCTCCTGAGCTCGGGGATCCTCCACCAGGCCTGAGGCACCTCCTCTGTGCCTTCTGCCCCTGCTGGGAAGGCAGAAGGACCCCTGCCGGGCAGGCAGAAGGACCCCTGCCATCCCCAGGCCAAAGATGGGATTCAAATCCCTGATTCAGACTCCAAATCCTGACCCTATGGGCTCCCTGCCTCCGCAGAGACCACCTCGGGCAGAGGGAGGGCAGAGGGAGGGCAGAGGGAGGGCTGGGCCCAGCCCAGGCCAGCCCAGGCGAGCCCCAGCCCACCACCAGGCCTGACTTCCCTGGGCACCACTGGCCAGTGTTCCCATCTGACCTTCCTGTCACCAGTCCCTCGTGTGTGTGAGTGTGTGTGCCTGTGTGTGCGTGTACATGCACATGTGTGCACATATGTGTGAACAGGCATGTGAATGAACATGTGTGGGTGTGCAGACGTTTGAACCTTGGTGGCTGCCCTGAGGACCAGCCCCAGGAGAGGCTCTGTCCCCAGGTCCTGGCATCATCATATACTTGGAGCATCGTGGGAACGGATTCCTAAGTGGGCAGAGGTCAAGGCAGCCCCACACTGGCAAGGCGCCCTGCCTAGCCCAGGTGCAAGAGGACAGAGGCCAGGCAGGGCCCCCTCATCTAACACCCCAAGTCCAAGCTTGAAGCCACAGCACAGGCAGATGTAACCAGGCCCTGGGAAGCACTTGAGCTATGGATTCCGTCACTTGGGGAAGGACAGGTACATCCTGTGTCTGAGGGAGGACCCCACCTCAGAAGACAGTAGCCCTGCCCACCAGTGAAGCAGGTCCTGGACCCCCAGATGGGCGCCTTGCCTGCTGGGGGTGACAACACAGGACAGGCAGAGGCTAGAAGCCTGGAGAGGGTGGAGGGCACACAGTGATGATGCCCCGTTTAATGAGGGGAAACTGAGGCTCGACGATGTGGGTCTTGACCGAGGAGCCAGGAGCTGCTGTGGAACCTCAAATGGGACCCCCGCTCTCAGAGCCCCCAGGGAGGGCTGGGAAGGCTCACGACCCATGGCAGGCTCCCTTACCTGCGGAGACAAGGGTGGCTGTAGGAAGGCCTCAGAAAATCCAGAAACTGCACACATGTCACCCTGGCAGGGTCCTGGGGGAGCAGGTACCAGGAGGACACTGAGGCTGGGCAGGCAGTGAGGCCCCGGATAGCGCGGCTGCTCCGTGGGAGCAGTGGGATTCGTGCCCAGCTACCCGCAGGCTCGGTTCCAAACCCTTGTGGACCCCTGGGGGACCCGGGGCCAGTGCACCTGCTCCGGTCCCAGTCGTGTGTGTGTGGACAGCTCTGCATCCAGCCTGCCGCACGTGAGAACTGACAGGCACTGCTGTGAGCCCCGAGACCATCCTCTTGCCGTTCAAATCAAAAGTGCACATAGCTGTGATTCTGGCTGACTGAGCACTGGCCCGTCAGGTCCCTGGCCACACAACTAAAGCTGGGTGGTCCTGAGTCCCTACTAGGCCTGCAGAAAGGCAGGCACTGCAGGGCCAGGCTGGACACGCCTCCCCATGCTGACCCACCTGGGCCCCAAGCCTCAGGCTACCCTCTCCTCTTTGTCTGGAGCCTGTGGACACATCCAGGTGGTCAGCCACAGGGCAGGGTGGAGGCACAGTCCAGCATCCCACCCTGCGTTCCCCGGGCCCAGCATCCGTGGCCAGTCTTGCCCTTGGCTCCCTTCCCGTCCCCTGTGGGACTGCGGTGCTGGCAATGCCCCAGGGGCTGCAGGGTCAGCAGTGCCCCCCCAGCCACCAGTCTGATGAGCCAAACAGCACCCAGCTGTGCCCAGGCACATGGCTTTGATGAGGGTGAAGCTGAATACTCCTCCGTTTCCTAAGACTTCTCATCACTTGGCTGGTGAATTGCCAAGTGTCCCATCTGCCCTTCCCATCCTTTTCCTTCTACGTCTCAGGACTAGAGTGGAGCTCACACCGGCCTGCGAGACCCTCAGACATCAAGCTCGTGGACCTGCTGTGCCCTGGGTCTTCCTAACAATCCTTGTGCTCCGACAGCCTTGTGTCCTGGGAGACCAGCCCCAGGCAAGGTTGGGAGGTGACAGAGGACACCGTGTTCCCCCCACCCCTGGGGACACTGCCAGAGGCTGCAGGCAACATATGGCAACAGGACAGAGTCTGGTAACAACCATGGCTGCATGGTTACCACGAGCCGCAGCCAGCCGTCCTGGTCTCTCCTCACAGCAGCCCGAGGAGAGGATATGAGGGGGATCCGAGCCAGGGCCACATGGCTGGCGGGAATGGTGCCAAGATTCCAACCCACCTGGGCTAACCTCCTGGCCTGGGCCATCAGGCAGCCCACCTGACACGCGTCCCACAGGCAAAGCCCCTGCCCCAGGACCACCATAGGGCCCAAGTCCCCCAGGGGCCGAGATTGCCTCAGAGCCCCACCCACCAGCCCCGCCACCCCTGTCCCCGTCACTCTTTGCCCCCCCAGGCTAGAGCTGGCTCCCCGAGTGACAGCAATTAGGGCTGCGGCTGGCAGAGCAGCCTGCTCCCCCCAAAGCACCTGACGTGGCAGCAGCTCCCAGGGGGGCTGCTGTGCTCCGGCTTCGGCTTCGGCTTCGGCACTTGGATCTGCTGCTTTCTGCTGTAAAAATGGAAACATCCCCTACGTGAGACACAAGCTGGTGAGGAGACACCACCGCAAAATCTTGCACCGAGAAGGGCGGGCGGCGGCCAGGCAGGAAGGCTGCAGGGGGAGCCAAGAACCTGGGGGTGCAGAGGCGAGGCGCAGACCCCCAGCCAGACAGCCCCGCCTCGAGCGGCCGTTTTCCAAAAACGCCCATGGAGCCAGCCGCTCCCGGCTTTCGGCACCTGCCAGGATCTGCTGGAATAGCTGTGATGGAGGTGGGCGTGCGAGCACAGGCGGGGGACGGGGGGGGGACATCCAAACTGGAGGGAGAGCGCTCTCTCCCCACCCCCACCCCCGGCACCCAGAGACACAGCTGGCTGGGAGTCCAGTTCTGCTGCCTGGTGGGGAGGGGGGTCAGCAATGGTGTCTAGGCTGCGAGGCAGGCCGCAAGCTGCGCCAGGCTGTCCCGGCTGGGTCGTCGGAAGCAAACACACAAGCCAAGTGCACACAAGACCTTGGCCCGAGCCCCCCAGACACAGCCAGGCTGGCGTGAGGCGCCCTGACGATCCCACCTGGCAGCACAGGGTCCTCCTTCCTGGCCCCCAGGCGCTGCTCAGCTGCAGGCTCTGAACCTCGGGACTGAGATCTTCCCGTACCCACTGGCTCACGGAGCCATGTTGTGTGTGTGAAACACCCCCACCCAGCGGCTGCTCTCGCCCCCCCCACCCCAGAGTCACCGTGAGCTCAGCTCAGTGCCTGTTTGCTCTGCAGATGGTGGACAGGCCCTGGGCTGTGTGTCCCTTGGGGGGCCAGGTGTGGAGGGGAGTCCCCGTCTGCCCTCTGGGGACAGGGAAGATGGCAGCCACCTCTGTGGGGTGTGGACAGGGCGCCTGTGGCAGGTCCACCCTGTTGGCACTTGCCCTGTGAGTCACTGGTTATCAAGAGGCCCAGTGGAGGGCAGGGGTGTGGCCTCCAGCCCCGAGGCCCGTGCCCTGCTCCAAGCTGGTAATGACCTGGAGGCCCCTGTCCTCCTGGGCATGTCATACAGGGCCAGATATTCTGGCCTTAAGACAGCCCAGGGGCTCGGCCATCCCATGGGCTCACTCAGCTTTCAGAGTCCATTCCCAAGAGACCAAGGCCATGCAGATGTAAGACCTGGATGGCCCTCACATCTGCACACAACACAGGCTGACTTACACGCTCATCACACTGTCTCACGTGCACGAGCACACATGCACACGGACATGCTCTCTCACGATTCACACACACGCACAAGCACAGTTTGTCCTTGGTTCTCTCTCAGACTCTTTGCACAGACCCTCCCTGGCCCTCAGAGGCAGGTGTCCCCCCGGCAGCTGCTGCCAAGTGCCCCCTCCCAAGTGTCAGGTGAGCAGCCACAGCACCCCCTTGCCTCCAGACCCTCCCCTGCAGCCCAGGGACCCCAGGTCTCCCCTCACCTCCGAGAGGCCCTGGGTGACGGCCCTGGGTGACGGCCCTGGGTGGGGCTGGCAGCCAGCTGGCGTGCCTGCTCAGCCGGATGCCGTGAGCCTAGGCCCTCTGGAGACCTCCTTGGACTGGGGCCCGGGCGGGTGTGTCGGGGAGATGGGGCAGGCAAGGACCTGGGCTCTGCCCCGTGGGACTCAGAGGGCAGAGACAGGCAGCAAGATGGGGGCAAAGCCCCTCCCCTCATGAAACTCACCTCTGAGGTTCCTAAAGGCCTGGAAGACACCCGATCCAGAGGTAACAGTGTGATGAGTGGCCCCAGAGGGCGGGAGGAGATGCTGGTTGGGGAGGTCCTGGGCCAAGACAGGGCATGGGTCACGACCCACCATGGGGCCCAGGCACAGGGAGTCAGACAGAGGGACACCGTCAGGTGGACAGAGTGCAGGGGGGAGTTGTACTCAGACCCCCTGCCTGGGGGTGCACAGCCGCGGGGAGAGGCAGCAGATCCCCCTCATCAGCAGGTCTGGGGGACCAGGAGGACCCTGCCCAAGGGCTCGAGGTCTGAGTTTGGGGAGAGGCTGGTTGGGGTCGGGAGTCTGGGGGCTCTGAGGCCCTCTGTGCCTTTGCCTGCCAGTCTGAGATGACTTTGAGGGGGACGGCAGCTGGGAAGCCCTCCGGGCCAGATGCTGTCATGGAGGGACGGGCCTGGCAGGCCAGCTCTCCCGAGGCCCAGGTCACAGACCTGACCACGGCCAAGGCCCAACCAGGAGGTCTCCTCCTCAGCCGGCGGCAGCCCAGCCCCTCCATGCACTGGGCAGGAGCCCCATGGCAGCCGAGCCAGCAGGGCAGGTGGGGAAGGGGTGGGTTTGGCAGGGAGGCTGGGACCGTGCTGATGGTTGACTGTCTCAGGCAGGGTCCCCCAGAGCAGGCATGAGCGGAGGGGACACTCGGGGAACGTGCACAGGAGGGAAGCCGGCAGAGATGTGCCTGGTCTCGTGGGGGCGTCCAGAGCTGTCTGACCCCGGGCGGGGCCAGCTCTGTACCCTACACTAGTCAGAGACAGATGGCTGGTCACCTTGAGGGCAGCCCCTGCTCAGACCTGAGCCCCCTACCACCTCTCACCTGCTAGCCCATGTCCACACCTCAGCGGCCCCAAACCCTTGGTGCCGAGCAAACAGGTTTGTTTACCACATTTGCACTGGGTTTGATCAGGGTCTGGGGACCCCCACAGCTGCCCACCTACAACTTCAGGCTCTCTCGTCCATCCTGGGCACCGGCTCAGGTGGGCAGTGGGCAGCTCCACACTGGTACCCCATCCCAGGGAGCCCAGCCTCAGCATGCCCTCTGCCCTCCTGGGTCAGCACTTCTCCTATTATCCATGGGGCCACTGGGAAAGGTCAGGGGCCACAGTCCTTTTGAGCCGCCCCTGATGACAGCTGGGAGGAGCTGCCAGAGACCACTGGGTAGGTGGTGCCCAGGGGGCCCTGTCTCACCCTGGGCCAGGGTCAGCAGCCTAGGTGTTTAATCAGGGGCTCGGACAGCTTTGCTGCTTCATCACAGACCTATGCTCACTCTGCTGGTCGGGTTGCCGAATACAGGGGGAAACCGAGGCCTGGGCACAACTGACATTCCTTGGGATCCCCCCCAGACCCTTAGAGATGGGCCTGGTCTGTACCTGGAAACCCGGGCTGATGGCTGGGTAACTGGCACCAGGGTTTTATTTGAGGGGCAGAGTGTGTTGGGGAGCGTCCTGTGATGAATTTAACCCTCAGAGTCACCAAGGTCAGTCGTGCTGACACCACCCAACAGCCCCCAAACCACAGGGCACGGGAGCGCCTTCCTCCCAGGCGGCCCCTTCCAAGTCTCCTGAGGACTCGCCTGCTGCCTCCCCAGCCCCTCACAGCCTCCTGGCCAGAGTGGGATGGCACGGAGACCAGGCCCAGTGCTGGCTCACCCTCTTTCTCAGCCAGGGCCCAAGGTAGGGCACAGTGGAGAAAATGCTCAGGAGCCATCCTGAGCCCCAGCCTGGGGACCACAGCCTCAGGGCCAGCTGAAGTGCCCACGGGGTCCCAGACATATTTTCAGGCTCAGGCAGCAGGAAACAGAGGGTGGCTGCCCTGCCTAAGTCGATCCACACAGGGCCTCACAGCGCAGAGGGGTGGGAGGGCCGGGGCAGGGGCCGCAGAGCAGCAGGCGGAGGGGGTGTGTTGGGGTCCCTCCACGCTGAGGCCCTGCACACCCGGCTGGGCTGTCAACGCTGCTGCCGTGCGTCCTGTGGAAAGTCATCACCACCCTCTGCCACAGGGCCTGGCACGTGTGTGAGTCAGTGAGTGAGCGAGTGGTGAGTCCCCCCCTACACACACCCACCCAGTTACACCAAGGCCACCGAGGCTCAGAGGGGCTGGGACCAGCCTGGGGTCCCCACTCAGTCAAAGGAGAAGGGACTTCACAGAGTGGCTGGGCTGCAGCCCGGCCCCACCTCTGTCCCCAGGGCTGCCGCTGCCTAGGAGTTGATGGCCTGATTGAGAGCAATGTTTAAGTGCCCAGGGAAAAAATCAATTCTCCTGGGTCCACTTTAATCCATCAGTTCCTTTTCTGATGAATTTCCTGGTGCCCAGCGGAGAGTGGCTGCCAGGTTAGGATTGCGAGGTGACTGGGGCTGTGCTGGCGGTCCAGGGTTCACTGCGCTCCAGGGACCACTCCAGCCACTCGCCTCAGCCTCAGCTAGGAGGGTGGCAGGGCCTGAGAAGCATGTGGATGCCCCTCCCTCTGCTCAGGTGTTTCAGGGACGCTGCTCAGGCTGGCCCCAGAGTGCAGGGTCGGGGGCCCTGAGGCTGCCCCTCCTGCATCTGACCGGGAACCGACCCCAGGCCCCATGCAGACCTGGGTCAGACTCCACCCTGCCATGGTCCCAGCCCTGAGCCCCCACAGGCACAAGGGGTTCACACGTGGCCCAGCAGAGGTGCTGGGCCCTGGGACCCTCCCCTTCTCAGCCCCTCTCTGA
The DNA here is from genome assembly GCF_003031525.2 of Neophocaena asiaeorientalis asiaeorientalis. Taxonomy (NCBI): domain Eukaryota; kingdom Metazoa; phylum Chordata; class Mammalia; order Artiodactyla; family Phocoenidae; genus Neophocaena; species Neophocaena asiaeorientalis. The sequence continues at coordinate 6,071,707 of NW_020175053.1, forward strand.
CCCCCTCCCCTCCACCTCAAGCCTGGAAGCCACACAGAGGATGTAAGTCCTGGACAGAACGTCTGAGGGGCAGAGGTGAGTGGCCCAGAGCAGAGGAGCTGCCAGGAGCAGGGGCGGGAGGGGCCTAGAGCACAGCCGTGAACCTAGGGCATCGGGGCCCATCTGCAGCAGGGAAGGGACCCTCACCAGGGCTGGCTTCGTCCTGGTCTCTGTCCAGCCACCCAGCCCTGCTGAGGTGCCCCACGCGGGCCTGGACTCTGGGCAGGGGCTCACCCAGCTTCCCCCAGGGTCTAGGCGGAGCCCCCGACCCCTCCCCAGCATGGTCCCCAACCCACCCTGTGTGGCCGGAGCCCCCTTCCCTCCCTAGCACGTGCCATGGCTGTGGGGGACTGACCTGGCACAGAGGTCAGACCCTAGCTCCAGCCCCACCTGCCAGGAGCCTGGCCAGGCCTCAGCTCCCTCACCGTGACCCGGCAATATTGTCACATCGTCAGGGCCTGGATTAAATGGGTTGATTCGGCTGCCACGCTTGGCGCCTCAGAAGAACAAGCTGGCACCAGGGGCAGTGGATTAGAGGGCGGTCAATATTTGTGGAATTGAATTGAATCCGTCTCCTGGGGGCTGTGTGTGTTCTGGTTAGTTTTGTCGTTTCTGCCACGGGCGGGTAACCCAGCAAGAGAGCCCTCGAAGGCCCCAGTTGGAGCCTGACCCAGTGTCCTCCAGGCATGGCCAGCTAGGCTGGGTGGGCCGGGGGCAGAGGCCAAGCCTGGCAGAAGTGGGTGGGTCAGCTGGGGTCTCAGGCTGAGGGGGTGTCTGCCCTGGCCCCCGTGGTGCTGAGGTCCCACCGCACAGGCCCTACCCCCAATCCTGGGTCCCTCTGTTCCTTCAGGAAAAGGGTGCATTGGTCTCCCAGCAGTCAGGCTGCAGGGACACACCGTGCACCATGCTTGCTGTCATTCAGGGCAAGCACACAGAGGGACGGTAACATGAGGGGGGCAGTGGCACGGGGTGGAAGGCCTGCTCTGCCTCGAGGGCATCCTCACAGGGGTCCTCTGCCGCTGCCAAGTCATGGGGAGGGGACTCATGCCAACCCAGGCCCCGCCCCCTCCCAGGCAGTCTGCTGGCCGGCGCTGTCCACCTCCAACCCCCAAAACCCGAACTGGATTAGTTGTGTTTGCAAAGCGACAAAGCTGCCTATACTTGAGCAAGTGCCGATTATGCTGGGCCAAGAGGGCGCCGTGCTGCGTGAAGGGGGATCTGACGGGGAAACGGCACTGAAGCAGGTGTTAATTGAAAATAAAGTCAAGGGCATGGTCTGCCTCCGCTTGGTTCAGCTCTGGGGACCACAGGGAGCAGGCACTGTCAGTCAGAGCCGCCGGCCCTCAAGGCCACACCTGGGGCCAGGATTGCCCCCGGGAGAAGGGGGGTTGGTCGACATGCAGCAGCTGAGGTCCCCTCCTGTGCCTGTGACCCTCTGGAGGGCCCAGGACCCGGCACGAGGGAATGTGATTTGTGTTCTATTGTCACATCCATTCCAGCATCCGGGGAGGCCGAGGTCCCGCAGGCCAGACCCCGTCTCGGGGCTTTGAATACAGGCCTGGGCCTGGAGGGGACACTTAGGCAGCACCGGGTGCAGCCTGGGGGTCCTTGGAGCCTCCTGGCTGATCCTGGCAGCAACGCCCAGGGGGACCTCTTGGCCTCACCCTCCCCGGCCCCCTGCCACAGGAAATGACTCACCCGTGTGACCCCTCCTGACCCCAGGCCAGCCGGGAGGGAGGTTGACAAACTTTTATTTAATAAAAATGTGAATAAAATCCCTCCATTGTAAACAGCCCGGCTGGCTTTGGGAGAGCAAAGTGAACTAGAGGCGGGAAGGCAGGTGGGTTTGCAAGCCCCCCTTCCTGGAGGATTCCACCTTGGGTGCCAAACATGTGGTCATGGACAGCCCTGTCACCAGGAAAGAAAGTGGCTCAGTGTGGCCTGGGCTCCAACCCGGCGGCCTGTTGGTCCTGGCGGTGTGGCTCCTGCCCCCAGGTCCTGGCAGCTAAGCTCGGCCCCCCCATCCCCACCCGCTGGCTCCTTGGGGGCTCACTGCCCTTGGGCAGGGGAATGGTCCCCAGGCTGCAGGAGATGGGGGGACAGGCAGAGACAGAGGAGAGAGAGTGCATGCCGATGAGGACAGATGTGCACAGTGGTGGAGGGTGGTCTCCTCAGAGGGAGGCCAAGCCTGCCCGAAAACAGGTGCTAAGGGATACCGCAGCCCACACTCACAGCCCCTTCCAGTCATCTCCCACGGCTCACATGGCTGAGAGAAGTGTCCAGGGGCCCGGCAGGGATCACATCCAGGCCTCCGTCAGGGTGGTCACTGGGCTGACGGAGCTGCGAGGTTGCAGGGTGGGTGGGCGGGCACGAGTGAGGAGGGGAGGTCACCCTGGGATCCTCTGAGCTCTGTTCCTGCGGACACGCGTCCCAAGACGTCTGTGACCCCTGGACCCCTAGTCGGGGTCCCCCAGCCCTCTGGCTGGTTTCCCAGCTCTCCGTGGTCAATGCCCAACCACCCTCCCTCACGTCCGGCCTGGCTGCCTCTCTGAGCCCTCAGAGCCAGGTCATCAATTATTTAGCTCCTGCCTCTCAGCCTCTCTCTGCTAGTACCTCGTAAAGTTGGGGAAGATAAATCTCCTCTCGGCTTGCTTCCCCCGGCTGACAGGGAGCAGGCGGGCGCCAGGTGAGGGCAGCCGGAGCCCCAGCCACCGGGCCAGAGCGGAGAACCCGGGCTGCCTGCTGGCCCTCTGCTATTAAACCCATCATTCATTGCGAGGAGATGCACCCTGGGCCACGGCAAGGAGAGTCCGCCCGCCACCCTGACTGTGCTCGGCTGCGAGGGTGACTTCTCGGGATCCCCAAGTTTCAATAGCTGTATTTAAATCCAAGCCAGTGGAACGTTCCGGATGAGTCACGGAGCCTGGCTCACAGGGGAGGACCTTGAGAGTTCTTTGGGGTGGGGCAGCCTAAGAGGCAAGCCAGGGGCGGGGACGCCTGGGCAGCCCCTGCACACCCTCTGCCACACCCAAGGCAGGGTCACCAGGGAGGAGGCCGTGCCTTTCAAAAGCAGAGCCATCCGCCATGCCACCATAGTTAGCTGCCTGGGCAGCGGGGAGGGGGGCCATTCACAGCCCCAAACCTCCAGCCAGGCATGTATCCCAATGAAAACAGAAGGATGATTATGTCAGTGGGGGTTTAGCTACGTCCACCCCCTACACAGCCAGAACAGCCCCCGACTCACACTGGCCTTGGGGTGGCCCAGTGGGAAGTGGAACAGGGGCAGGGGGGCAGGGGAGGGCTGGGCTCCATTCTCAGAGTCCCTCCCGACGGACCCTCTACTCAGGGGGTGACTCTTAAACCCCTTGGGCTCAAGGTAAGACAGAGGCTCTGAGTCCTGGTGATTCCAGGCCAGTGACCTAAACGTCTGCTGAGCAGAGCAGCCTGGCCGCCCGGAGGTGGCAACTGGGCTGCTGAAGGCACCGCATTCCCCTCCCCACCCCCACAGGACAGGGGCTGAGGCCCAGGTGACAGAAGCCAGAGGGGCCACCCAGTCCCCACAATTAGCGGTAATGAGTGACCGGAGCCCTTGCTGGCCACAGGTCGAGAGTTAATGGAGACTGATAATGAACTCGGGGAGGCTGGGAAGAGGCCCAGACCCTCCTCTCTGACCATTAATCCTCTGGACGTGGCTCTGGCCCTGCCCCAGAGCTAACGGGGCTGCATCTCAGCTGTAACCACAAGGCCATTGAATGAGGAGAGGCTGGGGGCTAGGGGCCCCCAGAACCAGCTTCCAGCCCCAGATGGCCACCCTGCCCTGCTCACTGGCTCCCAAATTGGCCATCTCACACCCCTGGGGTGGGGTACCCCGGCAGGCTGTCACAGTCCCCTAGGGGCAGCTCTCCTCTTCCCCCACCCTTTGGCCCAGGCAGCCACCAGGCCCATGTCCAGCTTTAGGTATAGACCACTTCGTACCTGCTTCTGCCGCAGCTTCAGGCCCCTCTCCACCCAGCAGACCTGTCCCCTCCTTCCCTCTAGGCCCCGACCTCTGTTACTATGGACAGTGCTGGTATCTGAGCCAGCGTCCAGCCACACTGGGGACTCATGGGACTTTGTAGCCTGATTCTGAGTCTCCTTCTCTGTGACCGGCCAAGCCTGCCTCTCCACCTGACCCTGAGTCATCAGGTTTTGTGGGCAAAGACGAGACAGTCCACCATGTCAGCCCCATCTTGTCCAGGCCGTGCGCAGGCCACGCCTTGTGCCCCCTGCACCCTGGTTGGCTTGGTAACACCTGTGCAGCGTCCCCAGGCATCCCTGCAGCGTCCCCAGGAAGACTCCTTCTGGCTGTGGGATGGAGCTCCCTCTTGGGGGCTGGTCCATGTCCTGAGCTCACTCCTTGCAGGGGCCACAGCAGCTGTGCCATCCCTCTCGCTGTCATCAGTTGACGCTGAGCCCACCGGGTCCAGGCTTGCGTCCCAGGTCCCCCACACGTGGCCCCCCAAGGGGCAGAAACGAGGCCTCCCTCCTGCTCTGCCTCCACAGGCCCTGCCGAGGTCAACTGGGAGCCTGAGCTGTGTGGGGCTGAGCTATGAGGGGGGAGGAGGACGTGCGCTGATACAGCATGGGTGTCTGCCACCAGCCACACTGCAGGGAGCACCAGAAGAAGAGGGTGGAGGCTCCGGAGACTGTCCCCGGCCTGGACAGCACAGAGCCTACAACAGAGGGGCCTCAGGAGTCCTTGGTAGGAGGAAGTATTCCCAGAACATTCTGGGAGTGCCTCTGTGCACCTGGCACCGGGCTGGGCAAATCTTGAGTTTCCTCGATGCCTGCTCATTCCGTTATGCAGGTGCAGAAAGTGAGGCTCGGCTGGCACCACACATGAGAGGCAGAGCTGGGATTCCAACCAGGATGGTCACCCAGCTGTGCCTCCATCGGCTGCAAACAAAGTCAGGGTCTCATCCCCAGAAACCCTCAGGTCCTCACAAAAGGGGGCAGAGACCAAGGGAGCCACGCCACCCAGGAGCATCAACTGGCCCCCTGCCTCGGGCCCTCCCTCTCTCCCTCCATCCACCTCCAATGGCTCCCTGTCCAGCCCCCCAGCTCCGCCACCTCCCCCCACTCCAGGTGTCCCAAACACCTGACACAGGGACAAAATGGGCCTGCACAGAGCACCATCCACCCCCTGCCACCTGGCCGAGTCCTGCCCACCCCGTGGCAATCGTGGCTCCAAGGGTTTGTGGGCATCCCCGGCTCGCCCCACCACCCTCTCCTCCAGCTGCCTAGCTCCGACTGCCACGTCCTCAGCCCTGACTCCACACCTGCCTTCTGCTCTGTGCATCTGTCCCCTTAGTAGCTGCAACTCAGGCTGTGGAGGAAAGTTTCCACTGGGAGGGGGGACCCCTGAGTCTCGGGTGGCGATGGGGGCTGCCCGCTGACAAGGCTCTGGAGCCACTGAAAGGAGCTGAAGCCAACAGACAAATATTGACCGAGTGCCCCAGTGGGAAGAACTTCCTAAAAGCAAAGGCAGGGACACCGGGAGCTAAACTTTCAGGGGCTCAGACGGAGCCATACACTGAAAAGGCAAGAGATGAACCCGGCAAAGTTCTGATGCTAACGTGACAGAAACATTGACACAGCACGAGCCTAAGCAAAGCCGGAGCAACAAGGATGCAAGCAAACTCAGAGGAGGGAGTGCCCTGGAGCCAGGGGAACACCCGCCTCCCCAGAGGGGAGCCCCTCCAACGCCCCAGCCCTGGCCCACCAGTCCACCCTCCGGGCAGCACAGAAGGGCCCCATCTACCATCCACAGGGACGGGCTCAGTGGGTGGGACGTCGGCGTCCTGAGTGGTGAGAGGCTGAGACTTCACCTGGAGTGGTCCCTCCTGTGTGGAGGGATGAACAGGTGGAGGGCTGGAGGGCTGGAGGGGTGGATGTACAGACGTGTGCGGAGGGATGGCTAGGTGACTGGATGGGGGAGTGGGTGGGGGCCTCTGGCGTGTAAGACATAGCCACTGACCCCTCCCCAAGCCTGTCCTGTTGCCCCTCCCTCCTAGGGGAGGGCCTACCTCTTTCTGGGACGCACACACTCCCTTTGCTGTGGCCTCTACCTCAGCACCCTCAGACCAGCCCCTTGCCTGGGGGCTGCAGGCTAACCCTCTGCCTAGAGCCCAGGTCCCAGGTGCTGCTCCTCCCCTCTGCCCCACCGCTGGGCTGTTCAGGGTGCAGAAGGACACGCCTCGGCCTGGCCACCATAAATCTTGCTTCCATCCTGCAGCCAGCCAATCACTGATCAGCTCCAAAGCCCCTGGATGTCTCAGTGCTCGGCCTGCATGGCAGCCTGGCCTGGCCGTGGGAGCTGCAGCCCCACTGGCTCGGGATGCCGTTGGCTACATTTATTGAACCTGAAGCATTGGATTACATGTTTGTTCAATAGCAAAGTTTTATGGGGTCATAAAACCGCTGTCTTGGCTCCCACTTTGGCAGTGCAGGGCATCATGTACACGGGCCGGGTTCCTTGCTAATGGGGTGGCGCGAGTGATTTGGTTCTATTAGCTGGAAACATCACATCTGCACTTCCCCAATTCTCATAAATACAGCCGCCCGCCAGAGCGCACCTGACCTAGCCTCAGAGTTCCAGGAGAAGGGAGGAAGCAGAGAGGGCTGGAGACACAGAAATGCCTGGGCGGTGGGTAGGGGAGGAGAGGGAAGGAATGTCCCTGAGACAGACAGGCAGAGCCAGGCACCCACCCACCCAGGTGGCCTGGAGTTAGTCCTGCCCACCTCCCCCCTGGAGAGACTCCAAGGGGATCCTCTGAGGGTCTGGGCCCCAGTTCCAGGCAGGTCGGAGCTCAGAGGAAGGAGGGAGAGGTGTTGAATGTGGGGGGAGAGATGGGGGGATGAGAGCTCCAGGCCAAGGGAGCAGCACATGCAAAGGCACTGAGGGGTGGCCGGGGCCCCGGGAGCCCCAAGGGCCAGCTGAGGATTCAGACTGATTCAGGGAGGAAGTGATCAGAGCTGGAGGGGCCAGAGCAGGCAGAGGCTGCCCCCCGCCCCGGAGTGTGCATTTGGGAAGGGGTGCCACGTCTGGGGCCCTGGTCCACCATGAGGCGCTGCTGCGGGCCGTGATGGAAGAGGCAGCTTGTGAGGTAGTGAGCTCCCTCTCGTGGGGGGCCTTGCCACCAAGGGAAGGAGAGCAGAGGCTGCAGAGAGAGCCCTGAGGCAGGGTCTTCTGTTGTGACCTAGACCCTCAGCCACCAAGCACAGACCTGCTCAGGTACCAACGGGAGACACCCAGACAGGGGTGGCACGAAGCAGGCCCCTCGGCCTTGGCCAGGTGAGGGCCAGGGGCTGGTACCTGCCAAGCTCCTCCCCTCCCCTTGGGTGGACCCAGCCATTGGCACTGGCTCCTGGATGGGCGGACAGCACTTTTTGCCCATCCCTTCCCCCAGCCCTAGGCTCAGCGAGGACACTCAGTGAGTGGATGACTGCCCTGATCCTTGTAACTTTGCTATCGAGCTGGGTCCTCAGAAACACATCGATTTGCCCGAATCAATATTTATTGCAGCTTCAAAGGCTGGGGTAGGAGAGCTGCAGGCTGATGAATGGACGCCAAGCAGCCAGCCAGTGGCCACCCCGCCCAGCAGGCCTTGCCTACCTCAGCTCCTGCCCTGCCCACACCCAGGGATGGAGCACGGTCACTGTGTCTCAGACATCCTGGTGTCCCGATCCCTGGGGTTGTTTGCTTGTTCCCATGAGCTTCTGAGGAACCAAGGCCTCTCACAGCCTCAGACATCCTGGAGTCCTGATCCCTGGGGCTGCTCAGGAGGTGGCGTGCACTGGGCAGTCTCTTGGGAATGGTGTGCTCCCTGCCCTCCCAAGGCTGGTGTGTGGAAGGAAAGTCAAGGCACAGTCGGTGTTGTCACAAGAGCCATCGAGGAGGTGCGAGCAGCGCCCGTCTCAGGCGGGTAGAATCTGGCGTCTCTAACGCTTACTGTCCCAATGCAGCACCCAGAACATCTGCCAGAAACTCAAGATACTTACTGGACACTTACCCTAAAACAACTCATGACAGCCACCCCTTAAAGACAAAGGGGTTCTTATGTCAGAGCATATACGGCTTTAGCCTTTATAAGCCCCTCTCTCTTTCCCAGAAAGCTCTTTCTGTTTTCCCGCAATCTGTGTCTCCAGAATAAACGCTTCTTTTTTGCAGCTTGGAGGCCCAGGTCTGGAGGCATCTCTGGGAGGCTTCCTGGAGGAGGAGGCCCATCCCTGGCCACTCCTGCACTCCTCTGATCCCGGGCCAATCTTTAAAGTAGGATGAAAGTCAGGGAGGAGGCCAGAGCCCGGCAGACCGTCTGCTCTGTAGCTGGGTTCAGTCTCAGTCACAGCAGAGGCCCTGCCCTTCCCTCCCACCTCCTTCCAGTGTGTGCCAAATCCCTCCTTCTGTGCAGTCCTTGGGGGCAAATCTCCAGCTCCACTACCTGCTGGCCCATTATTATTAACACCCTGTTGCTTGTGCTCCAAGCATCTCAGCCTTCCAGATTAAATAGAGCTGTACTCAGGGACTCCTTCCAAAAAGCCAGAAATTCTGATACCTCCTTGGCAGGGGCTGGGAGCACAGCCAGGATGGCCTGGGAGTTGGGACCCCACTCCAGGGATGCTGGGACCGAGGGGCCTCTGTGGGCAGAGGAAGGGGCCGTGCAGGTGGAGCAGCATCCGTCTTCAGGGCCACAAGAGGCAGCCCCACAAGGAGGACTGGGCGCCCAAGTGGGGCCAGGAGGTCTCAGGATGGATGGGGAGGGACCTGGGCAAGATGGGGGCCTTAGAAACCCCTAGGAGATGGCAGCAGTCCAGCTGGACGGGGCAGCAGGGGGACTGGGCAGGCGGGCCACCGTGCACCCCCAGTGTTGCTGTGTGTCTACAGGAGATGCCCCCGACCCCATCCCCGTTTTACAGTGGACGCTGTCTCCATCCATTCCAGCTGCTATAACAAAATGCCAGGAACTGGGCAGTTTATCAACCATGGGGTTGAATCTCTCGCAGTTCTGGAGGCTGGGAGTCTGAGATCAAGATACAGGCGGATTGGGTGTCTAGTGAGAGGTCCCCGTGGGGTCCTCACATGGCAGAAGGGGTAAGGGAGTTCTGGGGCTCTTTGATTAAGGACACTACTCCCATTCATGAGGATTCCACACTCATGACCTAATCACCTCCTGAAGGCCCCACCTCCTGATACCATGCCCTGGGGGTTAGGATTCTAACACTTGCATTAGGGGTACAGAGACATTCCTTCTGCACCACCCAGCAGGCACTCAGCTCACAGACTCACAAGCTGGGGGACTCCATGCAGGCCCCCACCTTTCAGAGCCTGGCTTTCCCACCCCCAGGGTGCGGAGGGTGCCTGAGAGGCTCCACTGCCCTCATTCTCCAGGCCGCTGGCACCTCCCTGGTTCCACGTTGGGCGCCAGGCACCAGGAGGCTGACTGACCAGCCAGCCAGAGTCTGCCCCACACCCACTCCCACTTCTGACGGAGGCACCAGCTCCCGAGCAGGGGGGCAGGGCGGGGGGACACAGAGGTGGGGTCCTAGATGGAGCGTGGGGGCTGCAGGGGACCGAGGAGGCCAGGAGCCTTTTCTGGAAGCTGCAAGCAAGCCATGGGCCCAGGAGCACTGGGAACCTCCTGCAGGAGATTCCCAGGAGGAGGCCGGTGGGAAGGTGCATGCCCCATGCCCCAGGCATGCACCATGCCCCAGGCATGCCCCGTGCTGGAGTGAGAAGGTGCTGGGATGGGGTCCCACTGCTGCCTCTGGGGAAGCTGAGTCAACCTCATGGTGCAGGGGGAGCTGGGCCCCCCACCTCCCGGAGCCTGATCAGGAATGTCTGCGCTGGGGGAGGGGCGGTGACAGGTTGGGTCCACCTGTCAAGAGCTCTGTTGACCTTCCTGCTGACATTGCCTCCCGCCGGGAGGCCACCATGAAGGGCATCTCAGGTCTGTGCTCCTTGGTCTTTGGGCATCGATTTCCTTGTTTCCAGCAGAGCTGGAACTAATATCTGGCATTTGGTTGTTTAGGGAGGAAACAGCATCAATATTGTCTGTAGGGCATCATTCCCGGTCCCTCAGAGAGGCCTGCTCCCATGCGTGAGCCTGGACAACAGGCCCGGTGTCTGACCGCCTGGCAGAGAAGCATGAGGACCCTGGAGGCTGGGTGACCTGCCCAGTGGTTCCCACAGAGCCGGTTATGTGGTGTGTCCCCAGGGCCCTGACTAGCATCTCACTCTCTCTCCTGATAGCAGCATCCCCCCACCCCCAGAAAGGACCCTTACTCCCTCCCCGTCGCACTGAGCAGGGACCACCACGGACATGGGCTCAAAGCAGGAACAGAGCCCATCAGTGTGTCTGGCCAGCCCTGATTGGGGCCAGGGAGAGTGCCAGGGGAGGCAGCTGCCACTGATAGAGGACGCAAACATGCAGGGCAGAGCTGGGGTTGCCCCCCGCCTCATTCCCCTGGGGCTCACATGGTCTCTGAGACAGGACAGTCCTCATGACCCCACTTAAGGGGAGGTGCACTGACCATCCCAAGGCCACCAGCCAAAGTGGTGACCAGGACCAGCGTCCTGAACCCTTGTCCCCAGAGAAGCCTGTTCTTCATTTCTTCCCCTAATTCTCACATGATCAGCCTCAGACGCCAGCGTGGAGGAGGTGGTGATGACCTGGGAGAGGCCAATGGTCACGGTCAGGGGCCTGTGGAGGAGGGCAGACCTAGGAACTCTCGGGAGGCCGGGTGAGGCAGCAGGGCTCCTGTGTGTTGGGGTGTGAGGCTTCAGGAGGCCTCTGGAGAGCCCACAGACTCCACCACCTGCTGCCCCTGCCCACTGCCCCCGCAGCTGGTGCTGAGCATTTGCAGGGACAGGTTTGCACAGGGAAATACAGCTGGGCTGGGATCCACTCACTAAGGTCCCTCTCGGACCTCCCTGGGCTGACCAGGGCTCAGGGAGCCAAGGTGGTGACAGTAAGCCCTATGTCTCGGTGGGGTCCTTGGGTTGCAGACCCTGAGTGGCAGCTGGAGGTTGGACCAGGAGTGTCCTGGCCGGGAGGGGGA
>NW_020175053.1:6082968-6090971 GCF_003031525.2 Neophocaena asiaeorientalis asiaeorientalis
CTGAAAGGTAGGCACACAGTAGGTGGTCACAGGCCTCTGGCAGGGGAGGCAGGCAGTGGACAGTGCAGAAACACCTGCTTGAAGGTCAAGACTGATCCAGGCTTGAAACAGGGCCGCGTCTGGCTGAGAGCCGGCCCCTGCCCCTGGGAAGCCCCACCTTCCCAAGGCCCAACCAGTGCTCAGAGCTCACACGCCAGGACACACAGCCAGGCCCAGGGGTAACTTTGGTCTGGCACAGGGGCCCTGGACCCCCAGTGGGACACCATGAGCACCCAGCACCTCTGCACCCCCATGTCCCCACCCCACCTAGGATGACCAGGCTTGATTCACAGGGAGGCCATGCACTTGCAAGAGCCTGGCACACTGTAGATGCTCACGGGCTGCCTGGCTTCACACACCTGACACCCTTTCCAGGCCCTGAGTTGGGAGGGGTGGTCCTAGGATTCTGGGCTGGGTCTTCAGGAGCTCTGTGCTGTGAGACCCCCAGAGCCCAGCACAACCTCAGGCAGAGTGCCTGCCCTAAAGACCATGTGTGGGTCTGACCTATGGGGAGGGGTCAGGCAGGCTGGGGGCCCTGAGGGGCATGGGTGAGGCAGGGTTGCCAGTGACTTCCTGCTCTTTTTTACAACACACCCTCTGTTAATCCTCACACCAGCCTGGTTCCCAGGCTGGCTCGCAGGGAGCCCCTGGGTGCCCCCACCCCTGGTGCTCTCACCCCCTGCCCCCACCCAGGGATTATAGCTTGTCTGGCAGTGCTCTCAGCTGGGTCGGGAGTCCATGACCTTCTGGAAAGGCCCCTGCTTGCGGGGGATGCCCCATGGGGCGGCCTGGGGTCGACTGGTTGGCAACACCTGCTTGAGCGTCTTGTCATGAAATCCCGGAAATGACCTACGTGTATCCACCAGGATTGGTCTGGCCCAGGACGGAGCAGCGGGTGATGGGGCTGGGGGAGGGTGTCCCAGGAGGGCGTGGCCTGGATGGGGGGTGCACAGTGGGTCTCACCCACGAGTCCCAGTGGGAGTCACCCCTCAGTGGGTGGGAAGAGGATGTTAGGCCGGGTCTCCTTGCGGGATGTGGGGGACAACTGGAGTGAGGGAGTGAGGCCCAGACAGTCGGCTGCAGAGCCCCCCACTACCCCATCCTGTCTGTACGGAGAGAGGGCGTGGGGCCGAGTGCCACCAGGGCTCCCCAGCCCACTTCTTGTGAACGTCCCCTGGGCTCTGCAGCCCCGGCTCACCACACCCACAGACCCTGGCGGAGGGTACAGCTGGGCACACTGAGGCCAAGCCCTGCCTGTCCTCGCCAAGGGGCAGCCAGGTCAGGACTTAGACCCAGGCCCACAGATGCCCCACAGATGCCCCAACTGTGCCAGGCTCCGTGCCCCCCTTCCTGCCCCCATAAGGGGTGTCCAGGCCCCGACAGTATCCATCCTGGACCCTGCTCATGTGAGTTCACCAGCTGGACGACGTGACCTCTGGTGACAGGTCCAGCCCGTCCCCCACCTCATCACCCACCCCACCTCTGCTCCACAGGCCAGGAAAGTGTGGGGAGAACAGGGCGACAGCTACAAAGTCCCAACAAGCAGTTCCTGGATGGCCTGCCCTGTGCACAGCCTTGCAAGCCCTCGGTGGCGGGGGGGTAGAGAGAGGTCAGGGCCTGTCCTCTGAGCCACACACCTCAGGCAGGGGCAGCACACTGGACCTCAGTTTACCCCTGCGAAGAGGGAGTGTGTGGGGAGGCGGGACCTTCCACTACGTGTGTGAGTCCATGCGCAGAAGGCCCCAACTGAGGTGGACTCTGGGAGCCCCCTGCCGGCTCAGGGCACCCCAGACTCCCCCAAACACTCCTTTCCTGGGCACCTTCCTGATGAATACATATGCTGGAAGGTTAACAGGCAAATAAAAAGTACAGTTAGACACAAGTTAAGGGCACAAGTGGGTGTGAGATCCAGGGGAGTCCAGGGCTGGACAAGCATGGCCACGGCCACTTCAACACGCAAACAGCCAACGGCTCCACGGCCTCAGGACAGTGGCCAATGGGGCCCAGCTGACCAGGCAGCAACAGGGGGGTCCCCAACCTCTCCCCCTCACACCTCTCTGCTTGCAACCCTCACCCTGCCCACCACCAAGGCCCACCACACTCTGCTCCATCCTGCACCTGCCCACCTGCTTCACTATTATTTACTGGAGGGTTTGCTTCAAATGGATTTTTTTTTACTTAAATGATTATATTTTGAAAGGAAATCTTACAGCACCACTGGAAATGGAAAACAAGCATTGCAGGCGACAAATAGAAGGTATCCATACAAACAGAATGAAAACAAAACATGTTATGAAACCCTGCGAGGCCCGGACCCGCAGGTCTGCAGCCCTGATCTGGCAGCTCAGCTCCACGCAGAGCTAGGAGGGGCACTGGTCCCGACACATGGGGGGGCCCCACCAGAGGGTCAGAAAGCTGTTCCTTTACCCAAGTGGGCGCCTCCTGCGAGCACTGTCTAGTGAGGACATGAAATGACTTCATCTTGGCCCCAGTTCAGAGGAGGTGTCTGGGGATTGGGATCCCCACCTCCCACCGTCCTGGGCAGTCCCAGCCTCACCCCAAGCCCTTGCACAAGGCCCAGGGCAGAGCAGGAAGACGGCAGCCCCAGCCTGGCAGCATCCACACACAGACCAGGGCAGAGCCAGGAAGAAGGTCCCCTGGGGAACTCTGGGTTAAACAAGGTTAAGGGGTCCCCCTGCAGGACTTCTCTGTGCCTTGTGTCTGTGTCCAGAGGTGGCCCTACCCAGCTCCAGCCTTTGGCCGTGTGCTCCCTGCAGGTCTTATCAGCACCTTGACTGACGTCCCTCTATCTGAACCAAAAAAGGAGAGAAAAAACATCCCACTCCTGCAAGGAGTCGCTTCCTGGGTGGCAGCCTCTATCTCTGGAATCAATGGGGCCCAGTTGGTGGAGTGGCACCAGGGCCAACAGTCCCCACCTGAGCCCATGGGAGCCCTGAGAATCTCAGCTAATTGGCCCCGGCCACTGTGTGCTGCTCAAACAATTGGCAGCCTGTCACTGTTTTACATGGTTTCCAAGGTGTTCCTGGGATTGGGGACGTCGGGTTTTGGACCCAGAGTGCAATGGAGCTGCCAGGCCAGGAGCCAGCTGGGCCTTTGGGGTGTCTCCAAGCACCCCACGGGAACTCACGTCCCCTTGGGTCCAGTCCCAGACCTCAGGACTCCCTACAGGGTCTTTCCGCTTGGGATGGGCCCCACAAGGGATGCTCCAGGTGAAGGCCCCAAAGGCACTGCTGGGCTGGCAAGGGCACCTGGGGGCTATGTCTGTGATGGCCCCATGTGGTGGGAGATGGCACGAAGCCAGCAAAATTTTGCTTCCCAGGGGCAGTGTCGGCAAGGCACTGGGGACCGGTGATCTGCCAGGAATTGACCCCATGGAGGAAACAGACACACTTGTGCATTCCTGGACTTCCTCTGCAGCCCTGCGCTCCTGGGTCCCAACCCTACATGCACATCAAGCTCCAGATACCGGCGCCAAGAATCCCTGGTATCCTGGCCACCGCTGGATCTGACCCCTCTGGGTTTGCCGGAAGCTGTGCTCCACGCCAGCAGGAGGCAGCTGGCCCTGAAGGGTGGGGGCTCCTGTCCTGCCAAGAGCCATCTGTCCCACTGTGCACCTGGTGCCCCAGGTGGGATCCTGTGCCAGGGACTTCAAAACAGCCACCTGTCCCCCCTGCCTAACCCTGAGCCCTCGAGGGGCCAGGGGCCTCCCAGAGGCCCTGCACAGAGGGTTGGGCCTTGGCTGTGGACCCTGGGCCAGGCTCAGCTCGACTTGGAGCCAGTCACTGTCCTGGGGGATCCTCGAGTCTGACCTGGGGCAGAGCCTGGGCCAGCTCGGTATGGGGGACGGGGGGCACTTGCTGGGGGCCACATGGAGCAGACACGGGGCTGAGCCCAGCACATCTCGGAGTGGCTGGACTTGAAGGGCAGCCCCACCAGACATGGCCAGCCTGCCTGAGCAATACACGCAAGGCGACTGTCCCCAGCCATGGGGCAGGCAGGCATACGGGGCTACGGAAAGGGCCAGGTGCACAGGAAGCATGCTGGCCGGGCCCGGGCCCAGGTCAGCGTCGTTACAGTGTCCATGCACTTGGAAGATCCCACGTGGCCCAAAGGCTGAACAGACGTAGGCTTCTCTCTAGGGTGGACACACGAGTCCAGGAAAAGGGGACTTTGTCACCCAGAGGAGTGAGAGGTGGAGAGTAGGAGTGGGAGGGGTAGAGCGCAGCCCACACAACCCATTGCATGGAGGAGGGGCCCGCGGTCACAGGCTGACTAAGCCCTGACCTCTCCAGGGAGAAGGGCCACGCGGAGGCCCCGTGGACCATGATGGTGACAGTGGGCTGAGGTCCTGCCCCTCATCACTGAGCCGGCCCCATGGGGAAGCCTCCTCAGAGCCACCTGCCAGGGACTGGCCTCTCCCCAACCAGGGCCGTGGCCCGGGGGTGGGTGGCCCTCCCTGGGCTCAGGAGCAAGGGGCTCTCCAGGAGGGCCTCCAGGGTGGGCGCTGGGGCCAGGAAGGTGGCGGCCATGGGGCGGTGCAGGCGGGTTGGTCGGCCAGACTGGGCAGCAGAGCATGGAGACAGCGGTTCTGTCCTGCAGGGGACTCCCCAGGGCGCTTGGTTCCCTGTCACTGTGTCCCCTGGTGCCCCCATCCCATAACCGCCCCTGCCCTCTCCCAACACAGACCCTCCCACCTGCCTCCTGGCAGCCCACGGTCCCCGGTGCCCCTCGTCACAACCCCCATGTGCCTGACAGCAAGGGGCCCGGTGACTCAGTGACACCAATAAGCCTCCCTCAGACGCCTCAGCCCCAGGGCACCCTCACTCTTTGACCAGAGGCCTAGCAGGACAGTAAAGCCATGGGGACAGGCCTGGTCCCTCAGCAACTACAGCGGCCCCAGACCTCCAGCAGCACCCCCGTGGTCTCTGGCGAAGCCCCCTGCCCCCAGCCTGACATTTCCGGACAGGCTCCCAGGGCTCCAAATGTCAGTGCAGCTGCCTGGGCATGGCAGGGGCAGGGGGAGGGCCAGAGGACAGCAGGCACCATGACACAGGGCACCTGGGAGAGGGGCTCCCAGCTGGTCTGCCAGTGCAAGTGCTATGAAGCCACTGCCTTCTTGGACCAGAGCTGCAGGGGTCCCTAAGGCCCCTCCGCCACGGCAAGTGTCAGCCCTGCCCCCCAACCCCTGTGCCCAGAGCAGCCCCTCCAGGAACCCAAAACCAAGGCAGCTTCACACTGGAGGACGAAGGACCAGACTGGGAGGTGTGGGAATGTCCATCACTCACCTCACCCCTCACCTCACCCATCACCTCACCCTTCACCTCACCCCCCACCTCACCCCTCACCTTACCCTTCACCTCACCCCAACACCTTGCAGCCCTTCTTCCCTCTGAGCTCCCAGGTCACTGCCCCTCTTATTCCCCAGGAAGATCCCTGCAAGGTTTGGCCTGGGCGTCTGCATAGCCCACCTTCCACGGGGCCCCCCAGTTTCCTCCACCCTCCACTGCCCGGAGCTCACAGGAGGGAAACCAAGGCACAGAATATCTCCAAGGGGTTCAGGAGCTGATCTGGGGCTCCCATCCCCGCCTAGCAGCTCCCATCCCTCATGCTGGTCCTCAGAAGGCAAGTCGAGGCCCCCTCTGTCATTTGGACACCTCGCTTCCTGGGTGGTTAGGTTAGGGTTAGCATCACACGGGACACACGGGCTTCCTGTGTCACAGTGTCCACGTCCACAACGTCCAAGTGCAGACCCCAGGCTCCTCCAGGCCGGGCCACTGACCCCAAAGCCTCTCGGAAATGGAGCCAGAGATGGTGACTGGGGTCCCACACACCTGCCCTCCCCTCCGCACCCGCCAGCCCCGAGGGAGCCAGTCAGTGCTGATTGATGGGTGATTGTTTCACCTCCGACCAGCCTAAGCCCTGTAACTCGGGGTGTAAATCCCAGCCACCGGGCTTGGCTGACAGGGAATGACACGCAGAATTAAATGGAGGCGTAAAGATTAACAGCCCGTCAAAGTGTCCTGAGCGGAGCCCGGCCCAGCGGGATGCTAGTCTACATCCCCTCCAGGGGGTCCTCGCCAGGCCTCACAGTTCCAGCGGGCCTCTCTGTCCCCCCAGCCCTGCCCTGCCCCACCCAACTTTGCCCCCAAACCAGCCCCCGCCACCAGCCTGGGGTCAGGGCCGCTCTGGGGGATCCACAGCAAGACAGCGGCTAGCGTGCTCCCTGCGTGTGCAAGGGCTCACGTGTCCTGGTGTCCCCCTGTGGCTATGCTCCCTCAAGTCTCCGGGGGCCCACCTCTCCCAGGCCGAGCTCCGTCACCCTGCACCCTTGGCCTGAGGGGTCTGGGGCTCATGGGGAGGGAGCCCGGCCTTCTTCCGGCCTCCCCCTGCCTCGGCCTCCTTCGCCGGTCAAAGAAGCAAAGCCCTCCCGGGTCCCTGTGGTGTGGACCAAGGTGAGGGCGGGCACCCATGACCCCTGGGCCTGGAGGCCCAACAGACAAGCGGGACCGAGGCTCAGTCCCTGCCAGGCCCTGTGCTCTGAACAGCAGGACCCTCTCCTGGGGAACACCTCCAAGGCCCTGCCTTCCCATCATCTGAAGATGAGGAACCAGCTCCGAAGGGCATGACCACACCACCTGCGGGAGCCCTCCTGGCCTGGGGAAGGACGCTTCCCGGGTCCCACAGGGGCTGGATGGGGACCCCGGTGCCTGGCCGCGGGCTTAACACCCAGACCTCTTACTGGAGCAATGCAGAGCCCGCCGTGAGAATCATCTCAATAAAAAGCCCCTTCCAGGTTTCCCTGGTGACGCAGTGGTTGAGAGTCCGCCTACCGATGCAAGGGACACGGGTTTGTGCCCTGGTCCGTGAGGATCCCACATGCCGCGGAGTGGCTGGGCCTGTGAACCATCAGGAACAGTCAAATGGTTGATATAACTTAATTGCCTCAGAGCTACCTGTTTTGTAACTCAATAATTGTGATTTTGTTTCCTTATTAATGTCATTGTTTTAAACTTCCTCCACCACGTTCTGCACTGGGCGTCCAAGCGCAGAGCAGAGGGGGACTCCACTAAAGAGGGGGATGTGGGAACAGTATCTTGGGGGCGGGAGAAATTCCAGCTGATGAAGGCCGGGGGTGCTTGGGGCAGGGAGATGGACTGCACGAAGGCAGGAGGCGTGCGCATGGGCGCCGAGGGGGCTTGGACGCTGTCGGGGACAGGGGGATTGGGGGCCACAGAGTCTGCACTGCCAGTGGCAGGGGGAGGGGAGGAGCATGAACTTGACCTTGGATGTGTCACGGTGAGTTGGAGGGGAGGGACATCCTGTGGTCTAGGGGACAGGGAGCAGGGAGAACCCTGCCAGAACAGGGGTGGGCGCTGCCTGCAGGGACATGCACTTGGGGAAGCCACCTGCAGCCCCAGGCTCTGGGCCCCGAGGCACCCCAGCCTCTCCCCAGGCCCTCAGTGAGCTGCGCCGGCATTGGGAATGCGGAGCAGGTCCAGCCTGCTGCTGTGTCGGAGAAATGCAACACGATTAATTAGCCCCTAAAAAAAGCGTTTGAAGTGTTTATTGCAGGACGGCGCTCCTGGTTTTATAAGCAGATGGGGAAATAAAGTGGTGGGGATGACAAGCCGGGAACAGCTGCACAGGGACCCGGAACCTAATTCATAATTCAGTGGACTAATCAGAGAACATCTTCTGCTGGCACTGTAACGAAGGGACGTGAGGCCGCACCCGTGCCCTCCGCCTGCTGGGGGGCCCCGCCGAGGCGCCAGCCCAGCCCCGTCACGGTTCCAAGTGCCAAGCTCTGGACAAGAATTTTCTCAGCAACCACATTACTCATATACCCTCTTTCCGGGAGAGGAAGCTGAGGCCCAGGGAGGCTGAGCCTGAGGAACGGGTCCTGGTGGGCGCACAGCCCCCACTCCCACCCCCCACCCCCGGAC
>NW_020175053.1:6090983-6109825 GCF_003031525.2 Neophocaena asiaeorientalis asiaeorientalis
CATAAAAACTCAGGCATATTCTATGAATCTTCCGGCTCCGACAGAAGCCCAGAGTTCGCAGCAGCCATGGACTGTAAAACGCACAGGAGGAAGTATCTGTGCCGGCTGGAAAGCCCTTGTTTTCTCCTCAGCTGCTATTAAAACAATGGGAGGTGAAGGGTGGGAGCCGGGTGCCCTGCCAGCCCCGCCAGCCCCTCCAGCCCCGCCAGCCCCTGCCCCTCCCAGGGGGGTGGTGTGTCCCCCTGCCCCGACCAGGACCTTCACCAGCACATTCTGTATTCTTGTCCATGTGTCCCTTGTGTGCCTGGCAAGATAGGGGACCCAAGCGCCCTGAGCAGCTCATGCCCTCCCAGGCAGACAGACCAGGTCAACTAAACCTTGCACAGGACTTTCCTTAAACACTTAAAACCACAGAGTGGTTGGTGCTGTAGCAGAGGAAGTTATGGGTGCCGTGATGCCCCAATGGGGGGAGTTGTGGAGTTGGGCTTTGAGGCATAAGTAGGAGCTCGCCAGTGTGAGAAGCATCTGTCACCATACTGTGTGCCACCGGTGCTGGATGGGATCCAGACTAGGGTTAGAAAGGGAGCTCTGAGTCAGACCCTGACCCCAACCCTCCTTGGACCCCCAGGCCGGCCTGACTGGGGACTTTTTCAGGAGGCCAGACTCCTGAAAAAGGGCTTTCAGCCCTTGGACCAGTCACTTCCCCACAGGCTTTGAGGGGAAGTCAAGGAAAGGGGAGAGGCTGTGCCTGTTTACCTTCCACAGGTGACAGGCCCAATGGCTCCCATGTGCTCAGTCTGGGGGTCAGAATCCACACTGGGCTGTGGGGGCTGAGTTTCCCTTTTGTGTGATGTTCACTGGGTCCCTGGGTGCCGCTCAGCACATTCCTGGCCTTGGCGGGCTGGCTGCCTGGCCGGGCTCAGCAGGTCGCCCCTCTCCACATGGCCATGCCAGTGGTAAGACTCCTTAAGTGGCAGCTCGAGGCCCAGAGCAGGAGGCAGAAGCTCCAGGCTCTGAAGGTCCAGGGCCCAGCTCAGCATCACGTCCACCCTCCATCTGTGGTCAGAGCTATCCTAGGCCACCTGGGTCCAGGGAGGAACAAAGACCGAGGTCATGGAGGATCAGGGACCTCCTTGGGTCCCCACAGGCCTGCCTCAGACCAGAGTGCCGGGGCAGGCAAAGGGGCAGAGGCCCACCTGGACCCCAGACCCCTGGAAAATTCGTCCAACTGAAGCTCCAGAGGTTCTGGGCAGATGCCCTCGTGGGCTCCTTTCCAGAAAAAAATGAACAGAAACGTCCCCAAGACTGTGGGTAAGAAGCAGCCCAGGGCCTCCTAGTCCTGAGTGGATCAGGTGTGTGGTAAACCCAGGACCTCAGCAGGTGAACCCTTGCCAAGATGGGGTCTTGGTGCTGAAGTGGGATTTGGGCTCAGAGGCAGGGCCGGCTGCCTTCAACGCCTGCTGCCCGGCTGCTGTTTGCCGAGGATGCCCGGGCAGCCAAGCTTAGCCAGCATGTGGCCCATCATCCCAGAGGCTGGTCCTCACCCACCGGCTCAGAAAGGAGACACACCTGCCCAAGGTCCCCCGGCCTGTAAATAAATGGCAAAGCGAGGAGGTGAGTCCTGTCCCTGGCTCTAGGGCCACATTTTGGCCACAGGCTGGCACTGCCCCTCCCCACAGCCAGGTCCCCAGAGTCCACATCTGCTACTTCCCACTCTTCCCGTACCTGCCAGTGGGCAGGCTGCTCTGGATCACCCTCCCCCAGGGAAGGGGGCTGCTCCTCTGACCTCGGGCCCAGGGCCAGGCCCCTCCCTGGGCAGCTCAGAACCACGGAGACTGGATGAAGGGCTGGATGTGATGGACCACTGGGCAGGGACCCGCTTGTGCGGGTCCAGTGACCCACGGTGGTGGCCGCCTCAGGACCGTGCCTGGCACTCCGGGCTGGCTGCAGAGTGCGGGCAGCGGGCAGCGCTACCCTCGGGCCACCACCCACACGTTCCCTGCTTCGCGTCTGGAGGCAGAGGCAATCTCACTAAACAAACATGCCCCAGATTAGCTCTGTGTTAACAGTAGCAACGCTACAGCACCAAAGAGGGGCTTGGAGAGCCAAACACACTGTGGGGCTCTGAGGGCCAAGTCCTTCGGGCAGGAACATGGCAGGAACACCGAGCCATGGGGTGTCCCTGGGTTGGGGGCATGGGACATCTCCTAAGACACACGCCCACCCAGCCCTCATGTGCACCGAGCTGGACACTGAAGGACCGTAGGGGCAAGGTGGACATGGCCCTGGCCTCAGGAGGGGACCAGACAGCGTACGAGCTATAGACGGAGTGCCCAGCCCTGTGGCACCACCAGCCTGACGCCAGCCCGGGCCCCCACACCTGTGCCTACCCCACCACTGTTGTAGCTACCCCAACCCTGAGCTCTGCCCTCCAGCCAGGGCCGTCCCTACTTCGGGGGTCCCCCAGGCCCTATGTGGGAGCCCAGACCTGAGGACAGTTGGCGCCCATGTAATGACCTCCATGGAGCTGCCCAGAGTGGCCTTTCCTCTAGTCCACTCCTCACCCCACCCAATTCCTCCTGGAACAGAACCAAGACGCAGGGGTGACAGACCAACCAGGCAGGACGCCCCTTGGCCCCTAACAGAGCCCTCACAAGGGCTGCCCTGGTCAGCGAGGCCATCAGGGTAGGAGCCCGGACCCCCAGTTTGCTCCCGGCCCTGCTGCCCTCCTGCCCAGGGGTCCTTCTGGTACAGCCAGCTCCTGGGGTACAGGGCTCCTCCCTACCAGCCTCTGTGCCCACGGCCCACTCCCGGGACCCCTGCCCCAGCCCCCAGCCCCAGCCTCAGAGGAGCCCAAGGCAGGAAAATGTTTCCCTTTTCTCATTTTTCTGCACTTCCAATTTTTCTTACACGGGCACGGGTTTCTCAGGTAATCAGAACAGAGAGTGTCAGCAGGGAGAAACCAGGCTCCCCTCGGGCGGCGGAAGCTGGAGGCCCAGGGCCCCAAGGGGGTCAGGCTCCCTCGGGCTGGGCCCCCACATGTGCAGCCCAGTGAAGGGCACCCTCCCGGGCCCAGGCTTGGTGCCCTCCCTGTGTGCCGCCATCCATCATCCGTTGTGTTCTGGGCCCCTCCCCGGGGACAGGCCAGCCTCATTGCACTGCCACAGCGACGCTTGCATTAACTTGTATCTAATGGGACGCATGGACATGGAGCGATTCCAGTTTAATTAGGCGCCAGGAAGCTGGGCATTAATTAAAGTAACAAAGACTCAGCACAACACGGGCGGGGCCCGGCTGGAAAGGCTGTGGCCAGGTGGTCAGGGGAGGCCAAGCATGGCCAGCAGGGATGGCCCCACGCTCGTCCCGCAAGCTCTTGACCCCCTTAGCCCAGCGCCCTCTAATCCTCTCCACCATGGCCCACACGTCAAAGGCCATTTGGAGCCTCGTGTCCTGACCTCGCAGGGCCACGTGCGGCCTGGGGAGGGGGCAGGGGACACAGAGACAAAACACGGACGCTGCAGCCAGCACTGGCCAAGTCCCCTCCATCTCCCTCTGCCTGAGTCCCCTCACCTCCCAACCTCTCACCCCTGCCTGGCCTTCACCCCCAGCACCCTGATCAAGAATCGCACGAGGCTTGAGTATTTGCTGCATTTATGAGAAGCGCTTTATCCGACTTTTTATTTTAAGGGCAGGAGAGTTGAGGGTTTATATTTCTTTCTCTAAGGAAAAACAGAAAACTAGATTAGGTGGCTTACTCTCCCACAGCCTGACTGTCTCCTGGGGTTTCCCTCTGCCCTGGGCTGCCCTTGAGGCCTCATGGGTATGCTGCCCCTCAGCCCCAGGACAGGCCCAAGGGTCCCTGGTCTAAGCCACTTCTCCCAGCCCCACACAGCGTCACCTCCTTCCTCCTGGATATCTACCTCCGTTGATGTGTCCTGCTCTCCATCTTCACTCCCCTGTGGAGGCTGAACCTAGGGGTTTGAACTAAGGGGCACAGAGGCCCAGGTGTCCGATGCAGGTCGCTGGACAGCTGCTGCCCGATGGGCTCCAGGCCTCAAAACCCACTTGAGTGAGAGGGGTTTCTGTCAAGGCCATGGGGCTGATTGGGCAGGAGCCGTGGACCCCAGTGAGACTCAGCCAGGGGTCCCCACTGCAACAGCAAGAAGACCGCAGCCACCTCCACGGAGCCACCCCAAGATGCACACTTTTCAGAAACTGTCAAGCTGGCCAACAGCTCCTGTTTCTGTGAGTGCCTGGAGCTCAGCCAGCGGGGCACGGACGTGGATGCCAGCCGGGGAGTGACAGGGCCATCCCTACCAGAAGGGCCCGGACGGGGGTTCTGAGCCAGGGCTGAGTGGCCTGGGCCAGAGCACAGTAGGGCCCTGGCCAGCTCTGTGTGGAGAAGAATGGTCGATGGCCTAATATCGATGTTTCCCATAATGATGATCATATTTTCCCCACCGGTCGAGACCCGAGTCAATGGCATCTGAGTAATTGGAGCTTGATTTTAATTAAGTCTTAGAAGTTTTGTGACTGTACCTGACAGAGGACTCCTTTCTGTGCTGCCGAGGGGACAGTGGGAGCAGGACTGCGGCCGGCCTGCCCCAGAGGTGGGCAGGGATGGCACCTGGGCGTCCTTGGGCCTTGGCCTGACTCCCCCATCACCCCTCAGAGCTACCGTGTCCTCTGTCCTCAATCTGCTATGATTCTCAGCCCGTGGGCAGAATTGGCCTGGTGGGGATTGGATCCTGGGGGAAGAGCCTGGGTGGGTAGGAAGTGGTCGGTGTTGGGTGCCTCCCCATCCGACCTGTTTCCTCATCTGCCCCCTGCCCCGTGGCCCAGGCCCCGCTCCACAGGAAGGGCTGCCATTACTTCTATCCATCACTTCATGGGATTGCCCCAAAAATGTGCTCCAAGCCTCCTTCCCTCCAAACCTCATCCTGTCGTTTCCACCATCCCCAGGCTTCTCCACCCAGGGCCTGGGTCACCCCAGCCATAGACCACAACCCACGCCTGCTGACCACAGGACGCAGAGGCCTCACCTGGGTTCCCTGCCCAGCCCCACCCACCCTCCAGACCCTCTCATGACAAAAAAAAAACTACCTACCAGCCCACTGACAGTTTTAATGTCATGGAGGAGAGAAGGTCATTAGCAGGAATGGATTATTAATGAGGATGCCTAATTAGGCAGACCACTGAATCACCAGTCTCACTCCGAATCCCTGAAGACTAACAGGGAGTCATCGAGCCCTCAGGGGGCTCCGCCAGGCTGCAGGGGGGTGGGCCCCTGAGCACCGAGGACCCCAGTGGTGTCCAGGCCTCGGGGCAGGGGCCCAAGTACTACCCACGCCATTGCCCTGGGGACCCCCAGCTCCATCCACCTCTGGCTGAGCCCACACGTTTTACCAGCCGAGCCTCTGCTGCTGGGCCAGGGGCAGCCGTGGGCAGCACCCCACCCCCAGCCTCTGACCTCAGCAGGGGAGCCGAGGTGGGGTCCACAGCACAGGCACTGCCCACAACTAATGTGTCCGAGTACGGCCTTGGTCCTCTGCCCTCGGGGTCTGCCCTGACCCCTACTGTCCACCCCTCCCCTGGGGGCAGAGGCAGCCTCTGCTCCGACCTGGGCCCACAGTGGGACTCGGTCTCCTCACAGTGAGAGGGAAGCTGGGGACAGAATCTGAGCACATCCTGAACCCCTGCCCCAGGGCTGCGTGGAGGCTGCCCTCAGGATGGCTTGGGCCCCAAGGACCCTGGGAAACAGGAACTTCAGCATCAAGGTCAGTGCCTCACGGCTACCCAAACCCACTTCACAGACAAGGAACCTGAGACCTGGGGTAGGTAGCCCCAGTTACAGAGCAGAGACTGGGACCAGGCCCCTCCCAGCCCCCTCCTGGCTCCTGGGATTGGTTGGGGTGCATCCTGGAACAGCCCGGCCCGAGGTCATCAGTCCCTTCCCGGCTGATGCAAGGAGTCGTGGGTGGGGTGGTGACAGGCAGAGGCGGGAAGGGCGGGTGGTGGGCAGACTCGCCCACCCCACTGTGTCGCCCATGGGTCAGGGCCAAGGCCACTGGGTGCTCGCGTGGGTGGACAGCCAACGCCTGCCCTGGGAAGGCCATTCGCCAGGAGCAGAAGGAGAGTGGGCCCGTGGAGGAGCCTTAATGAGCAATTGAGTTTGGAGGAGCTGCGATCCCGCTAATGGCCTCAGAGCCGCTGAACTCAGAAGGGAACCATGACGGGCCTAATGAGGGGACACTGAGGGACACTCAGAGCAGTGACCCCAGGCCAGAGGTCAAGAGGATCTGAATATGAGGGCCTGGGCTGGGCGCAGGGCCTTTGGGACCTTGGGCAGCCCTGAACCTCTTGGGGCCTCAGTTTACCCATCCAGGGGTGCCCTTGGAACAGGGCTGATGAGGGAGGGGAGCGCTCCACAGCGGGGGAAGCGGAAGCCAACACCAGGACCGCATCTGTCTGCTTGTCGTGTGTGGTGACTGTCTGTCTGTGCTGAGTGACAGGGGTCCCCACCCAGCCCTCCCTGTGGGGCTGCCATCTTCTCTTCGTTCCTCCAGCTGCCACCTTTTCCTAACTTGTGTTTTGAAAAACTTTAAACCCTCACAAAAGCTGCAAGAGAAGTTTAAGTGGCCATCTGCCTGCCCAGAGCAGGAGCTGGGGGACCTCTCTGTCCCACCATCGTCTTGTGGCAGGCTGTGCAGAGACAGTACTGGCCCTGGCTAGGGCACAACATGGCTTTGAGAGCTCTGGGAGCTGTGATGACTTGGAGGAGGGGCATAATTAAGGTGGGCCTGCTTTGAGGCCAAGGTGAGGGGGCTGCAGAGTGCTGTCAGCTGGTAGTCTCACCAGGTGGGACCAGAAACCAAGATCAGAAAAAATGACTGACATGAAGGGCAGCACATCCCCAGGTCCTGCCCCTACCAGGGCTCTGGTCTTCCTGACATGCTGTCCAGGGCTGGGAGAATCCAGAAACTCAGGGCAGCCAGTACCAGGCCTCCTTTGCCTGGAATTGCCCTATTCCTCTCCCTCAGGTGAAGGTTTCATGAGACTGCAGGCCTAGAGGATTAGGGCAGCACTGAGCAACCACTCACACTTTAGTGAGAATTGGTGGGCTGATCCAGGAGATGGCAGGGTAAGTCTGATAGCAGAGGGGTACTCCCAGGGCCCAGAGGGTCTACAGGCCATGGGAGGACCAGGGATCGGCCAATGGGGGCAGAGGATGTCCCTGCCTGCCAGCCCTGAGGCCCAGGACACCTATAGGCACAGGGCAGAGACTCATGGGCTCACTGAGGCAACACTGTAACCACTCCACTAGCACCCAAGGGAGGGAGACAGGCTCCACCCACCAGGCCCAGTGATTGGGCAAGACATCCCTCTCTGCAGGCGAGTGTGGGGTCCTCACCATCTGTGTGTGGGTAACATCCACCCCTGGGGTGCAGGCCCGGGAATTGGGCCGCTCAGGGGTCCAGAGAAACCATACGTGGCCCAGATGACTTGTCCACCCCTCCCCCACACCCCAGCACCAAGATTCCTGCAGTGTGCAGAGCATCAGAGATTTGATGGGTTTTCATTTAATTTTTTCTTTATCACAATTACTTTGAAATCTATTAATTGTAATTATTAATCATTAAGTAATTATTATCTGCTCTTATATTAATTTTCTGGTCATCGGGAGTGTCGCAAAGATTTAAGATCTTTGATTGTTAATAATATTTCCCAAACACAAGGAGGTTTAATGCACCTCGATATATTCCCCCCTGCCTGGAAGAGGCAGGGAGGGGTCCCCCCCCGGGCCGCCCTGGCAGGGTTGCTCCCCCACGCGTGTGTCCTGGGCCCCAGGCGTGACCCAGCCCTCCCAAGCTCCCCTTAGGGCCCCCGAACACCTGGACAGGAGAGTGGCCCACTCCTGGTGTCCATGCCCACCCCACACCCGCCAGCCTCTCTGAGGCCCTGGCACCAAGGTCAACCAGGAGGGTGCCCATCACAGGTCAGGTGCCACTGAGGGCCTTGCTGTCCCAGGTCAGCTCCAGGCCTGTGTGTCCCCGCAGGCCTCACTGACCACTCAGCCCCACCACCATCCAGTGTCCCTAGGAACTCTGGCTGCAGCCCTGTGACCAGCAGACCAGGGAGGAGCCACCAGCAGCCCCTCTCTCGCTGTGTGTCGGCTCTGAGGGCAGGACAGTGGTGCCGGCAGCTGACTGGTGCTGGGGATCCCAGCGGGGACAAAGCTGGCACTGTGTGGCAACATTATGTGACACCAGTGACCTAGAACCACAGTGAGTGCGAGCTCCCCGCTTACTTCCCGCTGTTCTCAGCAAGTTGACACAGTGAGGCCGCTGGCTAATGCTGGTCCACGGCCCCTCCTGCTGCCCTTCGTGGGCATCTTCCCACCCTGCCCTCATGGCCTGCTGCATAGAGGGCACTGTGTCACACCATCTCATATGAGCAAAACGAGCTCAGAGGCAGGAGACTGGTCCAGCTCTGGCTCTCTCGCCCAGGGCCACCTCTGCCCAGAGCCCGGCCCCTTGGCTCCCCAAGCACTGGCTGGGGTCTGAAGGGGAGGACAGCTGGGCATCTGGTCCAGGCCTCCTTTGCCCTGGGGAGGCCAGCCTGTGTGACGTGGGTGTGGACGGACAGAAGGACTAGCAGTTCCTCTGCCCCCATGTGGCCAAAGAGAGAATGTGGGTCAGTGTTGAGACAGGAGGGGGCACTGGGAGTGTCCTTGGGCTGGGGTCCCCCAAAGCACGAGTCCTTCAAGATCTGCCAAGCCTGCCTCCCTCCCGCTCCACATGTCCCCCACAGACAGCCACATCCAACCTCCCCTCAGGTGTGATCAGAACCGCATAAAGGTGCCTGTGCTGGAGTGATTAGTGCCGACTGATGGAGGTTTGAACCCACGATCGGCTTGTCAACACGGTGCTGTGACAGTGGTGCTGATGGCACAGGCACAGTGATCGCAGTCATGGTGGAAGTGACGGTGGTGGTGGAGGTGGTGTTGGTGGTGGTGGGGATGGAGGTTGTGTTGGTGATGGTGGTGGTGGTGGTGGTGGTGGTGATGGTTGTGGTGGTGGTGGAGGTGTTGGTGGTGGTGGAGGTGTTGGTGGTGGTGGTTGTGGTGTTGGTATTGGTGGTCTTGGTGGTTGTGGTGGTTGTGTTGTTGCTGTTGGTGGTGGTGGAGGTGATGGTGGTTGTAGTGGTGGCGGTTGTGGTATTGTTGGTAGTGGTGGTGGTGGAGGTGATGGTAGTGATGGTGGTGGTGGTGGTGGTGGTGGAGGTGATGGTGGTTGTAGTGGTGGAGGTGAGGGTGGAGGTGATGGTGGAGGAGGTAATGGCGGCAGCTGTGGAGGTAGAGGTGATGATAATGATGGTCGTGTTCATGGCGACAGCAGTGGTAATGAAAACTGGTTCTCCAGGACCCAGAGTTTCCCAGACAAACAATGTCTTGGCCACTGTCCCCACCCCAGCCACTGGCCCCATCCTTGCCTGTGGGCTGTCCCTAGAGGCAGCGGGTAAGAGAGCCTAGACCAGACCTGACAGCACAGTGGTATATCTTGAGCTGACAGACAACATTTAATCTTAGTTAAAAATAAATAAGTTCAATTATTGGAAAGGAAAAAAATAACCTAGTATTTACTGCAAGTGAATCAAAGGTAATTACTCTGGGAAAAGTCCCCTTTTTGGATTCTGGGCACCGCCCCCCCTGCTGTCAGGGTCACCACTGGCAGGTAGGGCCACCTTGTGGGCCTGGTGGGAGGGAGCCCAGACTACCCACCCCACAGGCTGGGGCCTCCTTCCAACCCCCTCCCTGGTGTGGCTGGCTGGGCCAGCCTTGCCTCCCCTCCCTGGCCCCTGGTTGGGTGAGGTCACCTCCCCAGAACTGGCACCAGGATCTGCTGAGATTAGGGGACCTGGCAGTGACCCCAGCCCCGACCACAGGCAGCGTGGGTGATGAGCCGCTGTAATTAGCGTGAAACTTGCCGCCTTTGCCAGGGAGGACAATCTCACCTCAGAAACACACGTAGGAAGCAAGTTCAATTTCACCCGAGGGGCCATAAAACCCTTTTCCAATCACCTGGAGCTGTTGGCTGCCAGCACCATTAATCCTGGGGCTGTTATTTAAAGTCAAGACATCACTGGGGGAAAATCAAGCCCAAACCCCACAAGGAGCCACTTCTGTTCCCACAGAGGCCCTGGGAGACAGACGAGGCCCGCCCAGGGGCTGGGCGGGGAGTGGGCGTCCTCGGCAGCCCTAGGATCACTTCATCTTGCTGTGGGTTGGCAGGGTCCCAGATGGGCCCATCTTGGGTGGAAGACTGAGGCCAGCAGCCCAGCCCCACTCTGCCCACCTGCCCGCAGCAGACACCATCCTTCTCCCAGTCCTCAAACCAGCGAACGCCCGGCCCGATCTTCCCCTCCAGATTCCTATCATCCCACAGACTTCCTTTAAAAATCGTTTCCTTGATTACTGAGGGTAACAGTGAAAACACGTAATTGAATCTCCAAGAAATTACCATTTTTATAACTTGCGCCCAGTTCCTGAGATAAATGAACGTCTCCCTGTATGGCGGGCGGTTCATGGCACATCAGCAAGGGGTGATCCTGCCCTTTATCACTGACGTGGGGACTTCTTAGGAAGAATGCCTCACGTTGCCTCCCGGGAGGCACCTGGGCTCCACCGCACAGTCCGGAGTGGGCCAGGGTCGGCTGGGGAGGTGTGTGGGCGGTGGGTTCCTCTGCTTGGAAGCTGTGGGTGGTTGGTAGGGGACCGGAGTCGGAGAGGGTTGAGGGAAGGGCAGCAGAGAGCAGGCTTGACAACAAGGGAGGGGGATTACCCACCTGCCCCTTCCTGTTGACCAAAGCTGACCCCAGCAGCTAACTGCCTACTGGGCTGCGCTGGGCACCCAAGGGTCCTGGGGCATCTCAGGGTCAGTGCCAGAAGGGAGGGCAGAGTAGGTGACAAGTGTTCGAATGGTCAGTAAGTTTGTGAGTTGGTTAGCTGGTGGGTTTGGTGGTCACAGTTGGCTGGTGGGTGCAGAAACGTGCCTCTTGCTGGTTGGGTGGGTGGGTGGCCTTTTGGGTAGTGGGGAAGCTGAGATGCCCAGACAAGAGACTGAGTTTGCTACAAGTGTTGGCCGCTGTGCTCAGCTGAACCACCTTCAGACAAAGGACCCAACAGTGAGACTATTCACAAGAGAAAGCTGGGGGGTGGGTGCTGGTCTCTGCTCTGTAGGGAGGGGAGGGGGAAGGCCCCAAATCAGTTTCCACTGTGGATGTCTGGGCAGACTCTGGCCAAGGGCTACAAGCTGGGGTTGCCAGGGGCCTGGAATACTGGCTCTGGAGGTCCGACCTTCCCCTGAAGCTGAGCCCTCTGGAGGAGCCCTGGAGGGGACCGGATGGGCAGCCAGGGAGGATGATGGAAGCCCCGTGCAGGTGGGTGGATGGGATGACTGCACCCCACAACTATGCGCCTGCCTCCTTTCCATCCCCCACCGGCTCCCCCCATCCCCACCGCTGTGGCCCTGCAGCCCAGGCTCAACTGGAGGCTCTGGTCGTATGGTCGGTGTTGAAGCCCCAAGGTCAGGTGCACAGTGTGACCTCGGTCCACTTCCCAGCTGTGTGTCCTGGGCCAGGCCAAGGGAGGCTCTGATACCCCCTCATCACATCTCCCCATTCATGCAGGAATTGTAGTTAAAGGGACAGCCTGCCTGGGAAGGAAGCCAGGCTCAGGCCCCAAAAGCCCAGGGTTGAGAGAGCCTGTGTCCCCTCCAGCCTGCATCCCCCAAACCAGGAACCCCCAACTCATGCCCCAGTACTGACCCACTTCCCTCCGACTTCTGAGGCCCACCCCCAGAGCCCAGACAGCCAACTTCACCACCCCAGCAATTGGTCCCGCACCCCAAAACCCCATCTCACCAGGACAGAGCCCAGACCCCTGACCTGGCTCCAAGAGTAGGGTGGCTGCCCAGGGGCCTGAAGGCCTTAGAAAGGGCTGGGCCCCTCAGGGCTGAGGCACGGAAGCCTTGGGGGTCCAGTCCCAAGTCCGGAGAACCTGCACTGAGAACCCATCCAAGGCCCTGTCCCCAGCATGCAAGCAAACGTCCAGTGTGTCCACCTTGATGATCTTGTGGGAGGCAGAGATGGTTCCAGGCCTGTTCTCTGTGCCAGCACCACGTGGTCACCCCAAAACAGTGGCTGTACCCTGCTGCCCGGCCAGCCCATCACCCCAGGGCAAGGCTTGGGGCGGCATCTCTGGGCACAGAGCATCAGCGTCCCCCATCCCCACGCCACCGCCACTGCTGCCTTGGGGGCTGAGGCAACAATTGGTAGTGGGGGCTCTTTCTCTCCAACCCCTCCGCCTCCTTCCTTGTCCCCCTGCACAGCTTCCCAGACACCCTGGAGACCATGCAGGTGACCACAACCTGCCCCTGCCGCACTGGCCCCCTAAGGGTGCCAGACGCCCCAGCCTGCCCCCTGCAGATGGGCTCTCACCTCCCAGCGCCTGAGCCACGTTCTAGCCAAGGCCTCACAGTCTTGAACCCGGGACCCCCCTCACCAACTCTGGCTGCCCACTGACAACCAGGCATCATGTGGCCAGCCCAGGGCTGCTAGCAAGGGTTGGGGGTGGTGTTCCCACACTGGGGAAGGCTCCCCCCCATTCGGGAGCCCAGACCCTGGGCAGGGAGCAGGCGAGGGGCCGGAAGGAGTGGGGGGTGAGTCCCAGGGTCATTTATTTCAGTGTGAACAGTGAGATGGAACCAGCAGGAGGCATTCAGACCCCCACAGAACTGCAGATCCAAGTGGGGAGGGGGTTTCTCCCCCAGCACTGCCAGAAGCTTAAGCCTCAGTGGAACCACCCCTGGCTCCT
The DNA here is from genome assembly GCF_003031525.2 of Neophocaena asiaeorientalis asiaeorientalis. Lineage (NCBI taxonomy): Eukaryota > Metazoa > Chordata > Mammalia > Artiodactyla > Phocoenidae > Neophocaena > Neophocaena asiaeorientalis. The sequence goes on from NW_020175053.1 coordinate 6,103,858, forward strand.
TCTCAGCCCAGGGCTGCCCCTGCCCTGGGTTTGGGGTTCCCCAAAGCCTGCAGCCCGTCTGCAGGGTTCTGGCGCCATCTGGTGGTGGATCCTGGGACCTACACAGAGCCAGCCGGGAGAGGATGGAGCGTCCTTCAGAGGGAGGGAGCACCTGCCACCGAGGTCTCCGTCCCTCACCTTACCCCCAGTCTCACTCAACCCCTTTGGGCCCATTGCCTGGACTCAGGGATGGACCCAGTAGCTCACGGCCCAGCAAGAGCTGGCTAGGGGCAGAGGGTGGAGAGCGGGGTGGGCAGATGTCCTGGATTCTGGCCGCGGTATGGACTTGGTGAGGTGAGTCCAGCATTGACCATCAGGTGCTCTGGCCATGCTGGCTTCCCGGGCACCACTGTCGGGCTAGCAGGGGCAGATGGGCATGGCGGTATCGAAAAGGAGGTGAACCTAGCTGGGTGAGACCCTCTTGGGGGGCATCTCTGGGCTTAGGCAGGCTAAGCACACCCAGTTCACCCACCCTGGGGTGCAGGAGGCCCTGCAGCCACAGCACAGCCACCTCCCCAGGCTTCAGCCCTCAGCACCCTGGCTGATGGTAATTTATAGAGAGTATTTTCCTTGACATTATCTCATCTGATTTTTTTTTTTCCTGCACCAATGATCCATGGGTCTGATCACTGATTGAACCAAAACAGTCTTTCCTAATTTACAGATAAAAGTTAGGCTCATGGAGAGCATTGCCTTAGTTTGAAATAATGTTCTCATAAATTTTGCTTAAATCTGTAGTATCAATTATTGATTTTCTGCTTGACAAAATAAGTGAACAAGTAACAAGCATTATTGCTGGAAAAAAATGTAAAGCTCCAATCATACTTAGATTTAGGCATAGTTTTCCAAAGTAACAGTTTCCATGGTTGTGATTTTACATTACACATATACGGTATCATAGATTTGTCAGAAAATTATTAGTAGATCTTATGATAAAAAACATTTTGACACTATCTCGTGGTGAATCTCAAATGTACAGTCTCCTCTGATTCTTAAATAGAAAATGTGAGCCGCAGCTGTCCAAAGAGTCACCGAGGGAGGGGAGACAAATGGCCTGCCAAGCCCATGCCCCGGGAGCTGCTCAGCCACAGCCTCTGAAATAGAACCACTGTGGGAGGACCCCATGGGCCCACCCCCAGCACCTCCTCTCACCTTCACCTTCACCCATTCCCAGGGCCCACCCCCAGCCTGTTTTCCATCCCGAAGGGCTTCCCCACAGGCTGGGGAGGGGAGGGAGCTGCCCAGATGCCTGTGACCACTCGCCTGCAGTGTGCCTGCGCTCTGGCCCTGGGCTGGGGCTGTCACTCCCCAGGCCACCCACCCTCATGCAGTCACACCCAGTGGACCTGTCCTCCTGGTTATGGGCCTAACCACCCCTTTGTGCCCCAAGAGGGCACAAGACCACCCTCAGAGCCCCATGGGTCCCAGCCTCAGGCCATCTGTGTCTGCTACAAACTCAGAGCACAGGAGAACTGGGAGGCCCTGGGAGAACCGCCAGGCCCTGGGAGGAGGTGAGATCCCAAGAGTGACCTGAAACCCCAGAGAAGGGGGTGATCCCCAGCCTGGGGCTGCTCCAGGAAGCCTGCAGGGCCTGAGGGTCTGAGGGCTGGAGGGGGGTTCTGGACCAGGGCCCTGGTTAGGGGATACAGAGATGGGGCTCATCCTGAGGGGCTGTGGCTGGTCCAGGGACCCCAAGTTCCAGGTCTGTTTCCCAGCTTTGGAAATGAGCGTGGGGCCTTGAATGTCGAGGCCACGGTAAGTCCTGGCAGGAGCAGGAAGGGCACGGGCCTCCACACCTCCTCTCCCTCCGAAGCCCAACCCCTGTTCACAGGCTCAGGCTCCCTGAGGCTATTGGGCGTCATGGCAACTTGGGCAGGAAGCGGCTGCCATGGCAACTGGTGTCCAGGGAGGTGCACACTGCATGACAAGGAGGGCCTTGGCCTGGCTCTTTCCACGACGAACTTGAGCCTCGCTTCCTGCCATGGCAAGGAAATCTGACGATGCAGACTCTCCCCGACCCCATCCTGGAGCCCTGACTCAATTCAGACCCTCACCCCAATCAACAAGGATTTGCAGGGTGCCCCGCATACATTACCTTACCTGTCCCCATTTGTGGAAATGCCACCAAAGCTGAGGTTCCCTCTGAGAGCCCCCCACCCTCTGGGCCATTCTCAAGCTCAGGGGCACTTCACAAGGACCACAGGGAGGGTGTGAGGAAGGTTTCAGGGTGTTGGGTTCTTCAGGGCTGGGCTGTGAGCCACCAGCAAACTTCCCAGATGGGGCGCAGCCAGGGTAAAGGTTGCATCCAGGAACATGGGGTTCCAGGCCGGGACACGGTGGGTGGGGCCGAGGCTCCTGTGTCATGGGGTGTCCCAAGCACCCCCTCCTGCAGCCCCACCTGGGTGCCCTGCCTGGCTCCTGAGACTTGAGGCCTCTGCTAGCAGTTCCCGGGTTGCAGCCACTGTCCTTGCTGTTATTACAGGGGATCCCCAGTCTCCATGAGGAGATCCCCTCTCCCCATTTAACGTTCCCAGGCACCTGCTGGCACCTGACAGGGCGCCGCTCCCCGCCCCACCCCAGAGGCCCCCTCTTCCCCTGGTGGCTAAGCAGAGTCTGCTCAGGGGAGAGTTCAGGGGACCGCTGATGCCTGAGTGGGGCTCCAGGCCCATCTTTCCCAGCCCATCCCCAGCCAGAGCCTGTTGCTAATGCTTCACAGATGCAACCCTAGAAACAGAGTGACCTCCTGGGGCTGGGCCACCTGTGTCCAGGTAGACACAGCCTGTGAGCTGTACATGCCCCCTCCTCTGTGGGTGGCCCCCGTCCAGCAGCCCCTGTAGTGTATCTGTCCTACAAAGAGGACAGGAGTGAGACCATCAGCAGATAAGGGATTTTGACAGACTTTTTCAGACAGGAAGCGGGAAGCGGGGGCTGACATAGCAGGACAGGGGCTGACATCACCTGCGTGTGGACGAGGCAGGGCATAAAAACTGGGCTGGCTAGGAGACGGCTTGGGGTGGCCTCCAGCACGTGTGAGGGACGGCAGGTGACACGGGGACTGCCAGGCAAACTCCCCAAGCTGTCCCCTTCTCCAGACGTCTGCCCAGAGGCAGGAGGCCTTCCTTCCAGGGGACTGACTTTGGGACACCCCGGCTGCTAACGGGGAGAGAAACTCCTCAGCTCCATCCTGCCTCCCTATGCACAGGAGTAGAAAAGCCAGACATTTGAGGACAGGGACTAATAGGAAGTCCTACCAAACAGAAAAAAAGAATCACAAAGAGATAAAGCAGGAAGCAAAAGTTCCCCTCCCTGCAAAATCCACGTTATCCCTAAAACAGAACAGGAAGCTCTGAAAAAAGAATAAGGGCACACAACGAACAATGGAGATGTCTTGAAATTTTAAAGCACGATTGCAGCACGGCCTGTGGGCAGCAGCTCCAGGGACTGTGGAGCCCCTGAATTCCTGTGGGAAAATGCCCTCCGAGCTGACTCTGCCCAAACTCAGCCAACAAGCGTGAGGTCAGAGTAAGATGCTTTCAGACTTGTGAGGTGTCTCATGATCTAGTCACAAGGGGCAGATGGCTCCCAATCTCAGAGGCTAAAACAAGCACAAGTCAGTCGGGCCTCGGCGACTTGGCTGGCCCCACGTGGTGGGTCTCTGTGGTCTCACTGGGCTCTTCAACCTAGCTCCTGGCAGCTGGGGACCCGCTGGGATGACCAGAGCCTCCCTCCCCAAAACGTGGTATCTGAGAGCAAGGTCGTGCCCCCCTCCCACCACAGAGGGTCCCCAGAGCAGCAAGACAGTCACAGCCCAACACACAAGCACTGTTCAGGTCTCTGCTGGTAAGACTCCACTGGCCCTAGCGAACCCCCAGGCTAGCCCAGAGCCCAGGGTCACATCGCAGAGGGCCAAGGACCCGGGGACAGGAGGGATTTGCGGCTGTTTCCACCACACAGGCACTCGGGTTTCCACCAACCCACCTTTCTGAGGACGCTGCTTGAGGATGTGCTTCCACAGAACAAGGGAGGGAACTGAGAAAGAGGAGGATGTGAGGCAGGGGCTCCAGGAGCAGCAGGGGTGCAGTGGGACAGATAGCACCACACAATGTTGTAGGAAGGGAGGAGAAACCATTGTGGGGCGGGGGCTGGATCTGTTTCCGCATGGGAGGCACGCTCTGCTGTCACTGAAAAGACCCCTAAAGTGGTGAAGAGCAGGCTGGACTCTGGTCCCATCACTGAATAGGCCATGGCCTCAGGCAAGTGTCTTCACGCCTCAGTCCCCCGCCTACAGGGAGAGGATAATAATAGTCCTTGCAGGACCATCGAATGTTCAATAAATGATTTTTTAAAAAAAACTTGGAGATACGTTAGGTGAAAAGGCCAGGCTGTAGGATGATCTCTTCTGTGTGAAGAGAGACCATGAGACATGCGGCCACCTCCAGAAAGGTCTCAGCCACGGGGATCACAGGCTGGGAGCAGGGTCACACTGGACACTTCCTGTTGTTTGACTTTGTTCTAACCATGTGTCTGCATGATCTGCTGTACATTTTAAGAAAATAGCTGAGGTGGGTGTGGTGGGGACGATGCAGAGGGGGTGACCCCCTGAGGTTACTTGAGGAACAGGGACATGGTGGGAGGGGCCCTGCCAGCCCTGCTCTGACCACCACCCCAGCCCATTATGACCTCCCTGGCCATGCCCAGGCCTTTGTGACAGGTGCCCCTGAGGCACCTGTGAGCCATGACACCCAGAGGGCCCTCAGACTTGTGAGGTGTCTCATGATCTAGTCCCAAGGGGCAGATGGCTCACAGGGCCATCTGTAAGAGGGTGGCAGCTCAGGCCAGGCCAAAGCCTAGGCCTGGAGTCAGGAAGGGGCCACAGGGAGGTATGGAGGGGCCGAAAACCCTGGGACCCCGTGGCCACTCCCACCCCCAGTGCCCCCAACCCCCAGCTTCGAGCAGCCATGGAGGATGCCTGGACCCACCCTGCCAGGGGTTTGTAAGGTGGCCCTGCATGGTGCCTCTCAGCTCCACCCACTCAGTGGAGTCTGCCAGGCCTTTCCCAGCCCCGGGGACAGGGGATGGGGGGCCCAGGGTCGGTGACGAGGTACCTGGGAACTTTATCACAGCTGAAGAGGGAGAGATGCAGCGACAGAGGCCAGGAGACCACCCGGCGGAGGTGAGACAAGGAAAAGTAGAGACGGGGCTGGGGTGGGGCTGGCCCCTGCACTCAGGCCGAGAGCAGGGGACACCCACGCAGGGGGTGGGGCTCAGCTCAGGGCCCAGACCCTGCCCTTGCCCGCCCCTGACCCCGGGGGCAGGGACCCCGGCCTCGCCCAGGGCAGCCCCCTCCCAGCTCCAGAGCATGCTCCTGGGGCCTGCAGAGCAGTCCTTTCTCCAGCTGGAGCAGGAGAACCAGAATCTGGTGAGTGCGCTCCCAGCCCTCCCAGGCCCCAAGCCCTCCACCACCGCCCACTTCGACCTCCTGCCTATGAAGTGGCTGTTCCCATCTCTCTGCCCCCACCCCCAGAAAAGGCAGAACCAGGACCTGCGGGAGCAGCTGGGGGCCCTCCTGGGGCCGGGGCAGCAGTTCCTGCCCTTGTGCCCGGAGCACTTGAGCTGCACGGCCCTGACCTGGGTGAGTGCGTGGCGGGGTGCAGCCCCAGTAGGACAATGGGAGGCTCTGGGGAGCTCCCTGCCACTCCATGCGCTACCCCCACCCCACTCCTAAGCAGTCCTTGACCACGGATGCTGCTGATGGCCTTGGGGCTGAGCCGGTGGCTCCTCTGCAGCCCCTTGAGCAGGCCAGCGCCCGGCCCCTGAAGGACAGGGCCCCTCTGCAGCTGCTGCAGCAGGAGCTGTGCCGGGGGAAAGAGTCCTTCGTGCAGCAGTCCCAGGTGGGCCCTGGAGGCCGGGGGCGTGCGGGAAGGAAGGA
>NW_020175053.1:6110150-6120086 GCF_003031525.2 Neophocaena asiaeorientalis asiaeorientalis
AGCTGACCACCCACCAGCCCTCTCTCTGCCCACACTGTGCCTTCCCCCAGAACGAGCTGCAGCAGATCCGACTGTCCTTTGAGAGGAAGAAGATGGCCATCACCGAGGTGCCCACCTGCAAGGGTGGGAGGGGGCGCTGGGGCAGCCACCTGTGACGTGCATCCTGCATGGGTCCTGCTCCTTGGGGTGTGACCCAGCCTCCACCCTCCACCAGGTGTGGGACGGCGTGGCCGAAGTACACATGGCCCTGAACAACCAGGCCACCGGGCTCCTAGTAGGTTCCTAAAGGCAACACCCAGAGGATGAGGGGGCTGGGTGGGGGCAGTGGGGTTGGGGGACCAGCTTTACCCTCTCTGCCCCCCAGAACCTCAAGAAGGACATCCGGGGGGTGCTGAACCAGATGGAGGACATCCAGCTGGAGATTCTGGGGTGATGTGCAGGGTTGGGAGCCAGCGGGGCCTGGCTGAGCTGGGATGGGGGTAGGTGTCCAGGTCAGGATGGGGTGGACCAACCCGACCCCTCCCCAATTCCCCTGCACCAGACCAGGTGGTGCCAGGCTGAGGTGGGGGGTACATGTGGCGCTGACTGTGCGCTGTCCCCCCCCACCCCCGCTAGGGAACGGGCCCAGTGCCGCACCCAGGTCAGGAAGGAGCAGCAGATGGCGTGCATAGGGGTAAGTCCCCCACCCCACTCTCTCCCTGGAGGCCCCGCTTAGGGAGCTGGAGAGGACCCCTGTGACCAGAATCACCCTTGTCCTGGGGGAGAGCAGGAACTCGCTCTGACTCAGCCCCTCTCCCGCAGAAGGCACGGCCGCAGCTGGGATGTTCCGAGGGCCTCAAAGGCCAGCTCTGGTAGGTGGCCGTCCGAGCTCAGGGGCAGAGCCCCATCCCCAGGGACTGTCCCCTGGGCGCCCCCGCCCCCTGACCACAGCCGTCCACAGGCTGCTGGCCCTGAGGTTGCTGCTGGGCGCCCTGCTAGCCTGCACCGCCGCCTACGTGTACATGGTGGACCCTGCGCCCTTCGAGGGGCTGGTGCCGCCCCTGCTAAGCCGCGCCACCGTCTGGAAGCTCCGGACCCTGCTGGGCCCGTTCTTGCGCCTTGAGGTGGACGACTTCCTGCCCTTCTAGGCCAGAGGCCCAGCAGCCCCAGTGAGGAGAAAGCAAGGCGGCTGGTGTGGCCCAGGGTGCCCAGCGGCCGTGCCAGCCCCCACCCATGGCACTGCCACGCACCGTCCCAGCCCAGAGCCTTGGAGGAGGGTGGAGGTGGGGTCTGTCCTGAGGGCTGGGCCTGCAACTGGACATATAGTAGTGACACAAGGCCTGTGCACTTGTTTCCATGGAAATGGGGGCGGGGCACAGGAGGCTTTGCCGCCTTCTGAGGCGGATCTTGCAGTGAGGGTCCCTGCCTCATCCCTAGGGTCCCACTTGCAGCGGCGCCCCTGCCTCGTCCCCCAAGCCCCATCCGCTGCCAGGGCAGCCTCTCCACAGGACGCCCCCAGACCACCCTGGCCACCAGAAGGGCTCTGAGCAGAGGGTGTGCAGAAGGGGCTCCACTGAAAGTGAGGCCCTCAGGCCTCATCCCTGGGACTGGCGGACCTCGGAGATCAGGGACCCTTCACATAAGCCTGCGGCTCTGCTGTCCCTTCACATAAGCCACATCCCTGTCTGGCTGACCAACCCCCTTCCCAAACCAGCCCAGCCACCACCCATCCCCCGGCTCCTGTTCCCTCCCCACCCCAGGGTCCCTGTCCGGTCCAGCCTCCTGGCACTTCCCAGAGGCTTGGAGGACAGGGGGACCACGCTGGTGGACAGAGCCATGGAGGTAAACACCAAAAATTTTATTTAGTGCATTAAACTGGGGCGGGGCAATACCTTTTAGAACAATAGAGAATAGCTTTGTGGCTGCTCACCCCCAAGTGGGAGAAACAGAGCCGCTGCCCAGGCAGAGGGGACGGCCAGGGCCCAGCCCTGCCCCTGGGAGCGTCCAGGCCCAGCCGGCTGGGAGCTGCAAGGCTGGGGGTGGCAGGGCCCTCTGAGCTCGCCAGGTGCAACATCTCAGAGTGAAGGAGTGAAGACCACCGGGCAGGCCCGGTAGGCTGGGGTCTCCTCCAGCTGGCAGCTCCAGGAGCTTAAGGCATCTGTTCATGTGCTGGGTGCAGGGAGGGGGGAGTGTAGCGACCTGCAGGGGCGACCTGAGATCCCCACCCAGCCCAACCCACAGAGGCCGGGGCTCCCTGGGAGGAAGTGGCGTGTAAAGTGCTTGGTCAGGCAGGGGGATCAGGTGATGGTGACACCCGGGAAGGCTGTGCTGGTCCCAGCAGCTCCAGGGCCCCCACCTAGGGTTTCGAACCCTCTGCAGCAGGTGGGGACTTCCTGAGCTGGGAGGGCACAGGGTCACGGGCCCTGGTGGGCTCGGGGTCAGTCAAGGTGCAGCTGGTGGAGAGGGGACGCCCAGCCCACACCCTAGGGTCCGCGGCAGCCTGGCCTCTTGGGCCCCGGAGTCTCCTACTTGGTGTCCCGCTCGGGCCCTGAGAGGCTGGGGAAGAGGCTGGAGGCGGCCAAGTGTAGACGGCACACGGCCCCACGGGGGGGCACCCCAGTGGCCGGGCTCCAGGGGACCCGCAGTGACGGGCGGTCCACCGGGAGGCCGAGGTGGCACAGGTGCAGGCCGGGGGGCACCCTGGGCTGGCCACGCCGCCCCCATCCACGGCTGCAGGTACCGATCCGCCCCCTGCGGGTTGCAGCGTCCCGTGAGAGAGAAGCAGAAAGGCGGAGGTCAGCAAGGGGCAGAGCTGCCCGGTTCAGGGTCTGAGGACCCACTGGCCTCCCACGCATGGCCAGCCCCTGCCCCGGTCCCCCAGCCCCTGAAAAGCTGTGGATTCCCGACGCCCCCACCCCGGACACTTGCAGGGGGGACGGGAGATGAGTTCCAGGCCGCGCAGCTGCAGGACAGGCGGGCACTCCCTGCTCCTGGGATCCCAGGGCCCCTGGGGCAGCTGCAGTCCCAGCTTCTCTCCAAACGTCCTGTTACTGCCAGGGATGACGCAGACCCAGGGAAACCTCACGCTGGTCAGCCAGAGAACCGCCGGCCAGCCCCCACCCCCCCAGGCCTCCAACTTGGCTTAAGTCCACGGAAACGCCCACGCAGAACGTCCACGCCCAGACTATCTGCCACCACCTCTCCCGGAGCCTGACCCCCTCTGCCCCCACCCGGAGCCCCTGGCCTTGCTCAAGGAAAGGATCGAAATGACTCTTTTTCTTTTTTTAATAAAATTATAGATATATAGATGTAGATATAAAAACATAAAACAGACACAACGCAAGCGGACGCTGCCGTGTGCTTACTCTCGGGTCCCTGGCGCCAGACAAAACTCCGACCCCTCCCCGATGTGCTTTCCACGTGGGCGCCCAGGCTCCAGCAGGGCCTGGACTTTGCATGCCTCGGGTGGGGGTCTCCAGTTTGCAGGGAGGGGACTCGGGGTCACGTGGGCCCCCTGTGGCAGCATCCGGCCTCCTGTGCCCACTCCCCCTGCCCCCGTCACCTCCCACAAGAGCATAAAGCAAAGATTAAGGCTTCAATTAAAGCGAGTTTCCGGGCAGTGGGGGCAGCGGGGGCCCGAGCGTGAACACATGGGACGTGGCATGGCAGCTCAGCGCACAGACACGGGGACGCGCCCACCAGCTGGGCGAGACGAGACACACGGAGCCAGGACCCCACCCACAGCTGGCTGTCCGTCCGTCTGTCCATTTGTGCACCTGTCCGTCAGAACCCAGAGCAGTCCCGAAGCTGGGTGCCTGTGGGCCGGGCCTGGACTCCCTGCAGAAGAGTGGGCCTTGCCAAGCTACAAGCTTCCAGCGGGTCCCTGAAAGGCAATGGTTAGGAGCAGCTGGGCGGTGGGGCCCTCGGTCTGGGAGGACGGCCAGGGGCCCAGGCCTCTCTGTCCATCTCTGGGCCACAGTGACCCATGTATAAGGGAAGTGGGTAGGGACTGGCCTGGTGACAACCTGTGCAGTCCACGCCCCCTTGCTGCCCCAGCTCGCGGGAGCAGGGCCACCAACACGCAGATCCTGCAGCCTCATGGCCCTTGGCCCAGCCGTGCCCTGGTGAGCAGATGAGTGGATGCACGGGCTGAGGACGAGGGATAGGCCCGTGGAGGCGTAGTTCTCCTCCCGCTGATGCGTCCACACCAAGCCTGGGCCTCCTCTCCCGGGGTAGAGAAGTTGGGAGGGGGGGCAGCCGCTGTGGGGGGGGGGTCCTGGCTCCCATGGCACCACGGCGACGGGTGGCAGTCAGTCCTCACACCGAGATCTCGTATGTGGTCCCACCCACGCCGGACACCTTCTTAACGAGCGTGTGCCGGGCGGGGCTGGCGGAGGGCCCTGGGGGGCCGGGGGCAGGCCCCCAACCCAAGCGGGCCAGGCCCGGGGACTGCCCATTAAGCTTACTTGGGGGGGTCTTCAGCTGAGGGTGGTCCCTGCATCAAAACAAGCACACACACGCACACACACGGTGAACACAGGACCATGGCAGGACAGGGGCCAGCGGAGGCAAGAGGACAGAGGACACAGACACAGACGGAGCACTGGGCAGCCCCTGCCTCTGACCCTGGACGGTCCCACACGGAAATGGGTGGGGGAGCAGAACCTGCCAGGGGAGGGCCGTGCTGTCACAGGACAGACAGATGTCAGAATGGCTGCCATCCCCTCCCAGGCCTCTCAGCACAGACCACAGAACACAGGGAGGCCAGGTGGATGCTGGCCAGGCGAGTCCCTAGACCCTGCCCTGTCCTGGTGCCCTGAGCTGGGAAGCCCAGCAGTGACGATGTGGCCTCTTCCCTGCTCCCTCCAAGGGAAACGAGGGGCTGCCCTTCTGCCCTCCAGCCTGCCCAGCACTGACCAGTAGCATGGACCTCGCTGCCCAGCATTCATGTGGGCAGGAGCCCCTCCCTCCCTGGGCTGCCTCACAGCTGCCCCCTCTGGGCCTGTCACACGCACAACAGGAACCTCCTCATCAACTGAGCCTGTGCTCACGGCAGCCAGGTGAAGCCCTGGTGAGCAAACGTGCCCAGCAGGTGCTCAGCTCTTGTACTTGGGCCTGGGACCAGCCTGCCCTTCTGAGACTCAGTTTGCCCATCTCTGAGCACGGAAGCTCTTGCTTCCTGGGGCTGTGTGCCCCCCGAGGGCCAGGACCGTGGTGCCCAGAGTGGCATGTTTTGCTGTGGGAGGAGGGTCACCCAGACTTGGCCTTCTGGACATGGACAGTGGCACCGTCTCTAGAGGAAGAACCCTAGGGTCCCCCACATGCTGGGTCTGTGCCAGCCAGGGGAGAGTGTGGGTGTTGGGCTCAAGATGCAAATTCTCCTGCCCCTGGTCCCAGGACATGCCAAGGCACCCTTGGAGCCGGGCTACCCTCACACTGGCCGCCAGGATCCTCCAAGGTGGGTGAGGCCCACCCCCCTAGGTAGCCTCAGGCCTCCTGGGCAGCCCCCACGTGCTTGACCAAGAGGCCTTGCAGGCAGCCAGATACCTGCCCTGTGCCCAGCAGCTGACCGCACCCTGAGCACCCACCTCTGCACAGACAGCGAGGGCGGCGGTTCTGGGAGCTCCGCTTGGATGAAGGCGACGGCTTTGGGGCCCACGTAGGAGGGCGAGCGGGGAGTGCTAGGTGGGGACGGAGGGACCTGGCGCACGGGCGACCTGTGAGAGCCGCTGGCAGGCCGGGCCCCCGGGGCGCCACTGTTGGCCAGGTCTGCCTGCAGGGAGGAAGAGGAGGTCCGCGGCGCTCGGCTCACGGTGCTGGACAGCGAGGACAGCGATGCCTGCAGCGCAGGGTTGCGGGCGCCCCCGAAGCCGGGCCCGGCCACCAGGTCGTCCCTGGAGCTGCAGCGCAGCGCGGGGCCACGGGGGCCCTCGGACAGCACGCTGGCCTGCTGCAGGCTATAGGAGCTGGGTGCGTCGTAGACGCCCGAGTCGCCAAAGAGCGAGTCAGCCTGAGAGCGCAGCAGCCGCTCACGCTCCTCCCTGTCCTTGCGCTCCTGGATGGAGGCCATGATGGTCCTGGACAGGTTGTCGTAGCGCACAGGCGAGGGCTCCCGAGGCCGCAGGCCCAGCACGGGGCTGAAGCTGCGGGGCGGGGGCCGTGGTGGGTCGCCCGCTGCCCCCGCGTGCAGGTAGGGCGAGCGGTAGCTAGCTGTGCCAGCTGAGGGGTGGGCCGGGCACGTGTGGCCCCCGGGAGAGCCAGGGTTCAGCAGGCTGTCGTAGGACAGGCTGCCGTTGCGGTTGGGCAGTGCGTGGGGGGCAAAGAGGCCACGGTGGGGTGTGGGGGGCCCACCCTCAGAACGCAGGGGCTGCAGGGCCACGTGGTCCCCGCCCCGCCGGCTGGCGGCTTTGAGGCTCAGGGAGCGCAAGGCGCCTGAGAAGGTGTCAGCAGCACTGAGTGGTGGGGATGGCGGGTAGGCCGCATGCAGGCCACTGGGCGGGTAGTCAGGGACGTCCAGGCTGGGCTCGGATGCAAAGTCCAGGCTGTGGATGCTGTCCTCCCCCAGTGTCAGGGAGTCAGTGCCCGTGACCTGCAGGGGGAGATGGCGCACATCCATCTTGGCCCACCCACCGTGCCCTGCCCGCTCACCAGGTGCTCTGTGCCCACTAGGAAGTTGCAATCCCGGTGGCATCAGGGATGGCGGCAGGTGCAACCGACAAGCTGTTCCCAGAAGCTCTCTATCCCCTGCGCCCCACGGAGGGAAGCGGGGACAGGGTGGAGCAGAGTGGGGGGCCCCAATATCTCTCCAGGGAAGGCTGTGCATCTGCTCCAGCCCAACTCCCCAGGGAGAGGAAGGGGCCTTGGGGCAGCCTTGGGATCAGGACCTCAAAGAGTCTTAATAACCACACAGTGACCCAGGGCCTCTCCCAGGCAGCCCACAGCTGAGGGTCTGGGCGGCTAGTGCAAAGCAGACAGCAGGGCAGTGCCCTCAGAGCCCAGCAGCCCAGGGGGTAGCCACAGTGACAGAGAGGAGCCTTTTTGATTCTCTGTGATTCCAGGCACACAGACTTGGACTGGGACAAGAGCCTGCAGAACCTCAAAACCCAGAAGGCGCATGGATGGGGACAAATGTGGCCTCAGGGCACTTGGCCAACCAGCCGGACCCTTCATGGGATCCAGGACAATCCCAGGAAGGAGGCAACCCACCTAAGCCCCCTCATTCCAAGAAGGGCCACCGGACACTGGCCAGGGAGGCCCAGACTCACTGCCCTGACCAGCAGGCCCCAGAGGCAGGGTCAGGAAGGATATCAGTCCTGGAGGGAGTTCCCTGGGAGAGAGGGGCTGGTCCAAGTGTGCTGGCTCAGCCATGGGCCTGCCCTCTGGTGGCACAAAGGAGGCAGGCAGCCTGGGAACCTCAGGGGTCTGGGTGTCTGCTCAGGCCTTCCGCTGCTCCACGTGAACGCAGAGAATAAATGTGCTTCCTCAAACAATCTCAAATTCCTCTGAAGCCTTCCCGAGGGCCCTGAGGACCTTACAGAGTGACTAATTGTGGAATTCCAGGCATCCTGGCACACAGTGCCCCCGGGGGCAGCGCCTAGAGCCAGCAGGCAACACTGGCCAAGGGCCGGGTGGCTAGGACTGCCTGCGCCAGCCCCTCCCAGGACACCTGGCCCTGCTCCCCTCTACCAGCCCCAGCTGGGATGCCCACACCCTCTGCGACCCAGGCGGGTCTTTCAGGGGTGAGACCTGGGGAGTGGCCTCTGATAGGATTCCTTGGGAAGTGGCCTCCAGGGTGTGGCGAAGTCTGGGGGCGGGGCTCTGGAGCTTCCCAGGCGGGGCCTCTTGGGTGGAGCCTGCGGGGCGGGACCTCGGGACCCTCTGGGTAGGGCCAGGCCTCCTCACCTGCTCGCCCGGCCCACAGAAGGGCGCCTTGGTACCCGTGGGAAAGGCGGGCCGGAACTTGTACATGGCGGGTGTCGGGGGGCTGGTCCTCTGCGCCGACAGGGCGCTCTCTGGGGAAGATGGACCACTGTCAGACTGGGATCAGTCTGTGCCCCTCCCTCCGTTTGGCCGCCCCCGCCTCACCAGCACTGCCGGGGCGTGGGGTCTGCAGGTCGCTGCCAAATGTGCCAGCCTCCGCCTTGGGGGGCAGCGGCGGCCCCAGGTCCAGCGGCTTCTCATCCAGCCGGTCCAGGCTGCCCTTGGACTGGGAGGGGGCGCGGTCAGTGGTGTGTAGGGTACAGGCCACGGGCAGGGCTTAACTGGGAACTCCATCCTGAGGCCTGGGACCTAGACCCCTCCCCCATTCCACACAGTCCTTCCCCCTTCTACTCTTAGGCCCCTCCAACCTGACCACTTCCCACCTCACCCCATCCCTTACCCCACCCCTGGGCCCCCACCTTGCTGTGGCCCAGGCCAGCCTTCAGCCCGTTGTCACTAAGCTTGACCTTGAGTGGTGCGGCTCGCTCCAGGAGCTCCGGCCGAAGGAAGGGCGGCTTCAGGCGAGCAGCGAGCGGCAGCCGGGGCGGCTCCACCACATACCTGCACCAGGGCCAGAGGGGTCAGTGGCCAGGGCAACCTGGCCTGAATGCATGCCAAGGGCAGGACCCCACTTGCCAAAAGCAGAAGTGGATCAGGCTGAGGGCCCATGGCTGCCCACCCCAAACCCCGAGGAGGCCCACTGGACACCCGCCGGGCCTCACCGGGGCGCCAGGGGGCTGCACAGCACGTGCTCCACGTTCCCATAGCAGCCGCGGGTGAAGGGGTTCACACCCCCACGGAACTTCCCCGTCACCTGTGGACATGGGACCCCTCAGCCAGCCTGGCCAGCCAGGGTCTGGCCAAGGAGGGCAGGGGGACAGGCAGGGACAGCAGGGGTTCCACAGAGGTGAGTTAGGCAGGGTTAGCCCAGGGGTGCCCCCAACCCAGGTCACCAGGGTCTGCCCCTGCTGTGGAATTTCTGGTCTCTGATTCACTGGTGGCTGCAGTGCCCACAGATGGGGGCAAGGAGGGGGACAGGGCAGGTGAGACCCCACATGCCAAACCCCACCTGGGGTCTCCAGAGCCAGAGCTTCCCCTATCCATCAGCTGAGGGCCCCGGCCCTGCCCTGCCCCACCCCACCCCAGTCCCTGTGCAGCCCTGGCTCCTCGCTCAGCCCATCGGGGACCCTCCCATGCCCAACCCCATCACTGCATGGCCCCACCCAGGGTCTGCACCTGCTCATTGGTGGTGCGGCCCCGAGTGACCAGCACCACGTGGAAGCCAGTGAGGCCGATGACAGGGATGAAGAAGAGGCCGGCCACACACATGACGGCCATGCTGGCCCGTTAAGGCCAACGGCCGTGGGTGAGGATGGAGCAGGCACCTGTGGACAGACTACCCGCCCCTCCCCACCGCCCACTCAGGGAAGGAGACCCACTCCCTGGGGACTTCTGGGCTGCCGACCCACCCCTCCAAGCCTCGACTTCCCCTGTGAGAAGCGTCCCCGGTCCACACCGCCTTTGTGGTCAGGCCAAGGATACGTGATGGTGGTGTGCGCGGCGCCCAGCCCCTCGGCGTGGTTCAGCACGTAGACCAGGCCGAAGGCTACGACGCCCACCATGTGCGCACTGAGCGACAGCAGGAACAGGAAGAAGTAGCGGTAGTTGCGGCGCCCAATGCAATTGTTGACCCAGGGGCAGTGGTGGTCGAAGTCCTGGGCAGGAACAGCACGTCAGGGCACACGGCGGGCAGGGGAGGAGGGCGTGGGCTGGGGGCAGGGCAGGCGGTCACCTCCACGCAGTTGTCGCAGACGCTGCAGTGGGAGCAGCGCGGCGGGCGGTAGAAGTGGCAGGTGGCGCACCATTTCATACGGACCTGGATGCCCCGCACATCCACGTTCTTGTACAGCGGGGCCCGGAAGTCATCCTCCTTATCCTCATCCTCATCCGCTGTGGGCCGGGGGCAGCACGAAAGTG
>NW_020175053.1:6121102-6136409 GCF_003031525.2 Neophocaena asiaeorientalis asiaeorientalis
AGCCACTCACACTCTAGCAAAAGTCAGCCAGATGAGCTGCCCCAGAACAGGGCCCTACCTCGGGGGAAGACGCCAGGGTCCATGAAGGTGGCCATGCTGAAGTTGGCCAGCACAAAGAGGAAGAGGATGCCATTGTAGACAGGAACGGCTGGGGACACAGCTCGTGTCAACCATGGGCACCTGTGTTGGACAGCAGTGCAGAGCTGGGTCTGGGGGTGTGGCAGGTGTGTGGGGAGGGGACGCGGGGCAGAGGAATTAGGCTTGGCCACACGCGTGCAGCGCTCAGCATGGCAGTCAGGGAGACCACTGTTGCCACGGGCCCACTGCTTCTCTGCTCAACCCTCAGGGGCTGTGTACAGGCTCCGTGTGTGCCAGCCCTGACCCAGACACCCCTGAGTGCCTGTTAGGAGCTCAACCCCCAGTTGAGCAGACTGAGACTCAGAGAGGCCCATAGGCCAGAGCCAAGCCGCGTCCTCCTGCCCCAGCTGGGAATCGTTCCGGGTCCCCTGCCCTCGATGGGGAGATACAGACAGGAGGTGGGAGCCCAGGATGGGAAAGGAGCTGGCTCTGCCCATGTGCTCTGATGGGTAGAGGCCAGTGACCTGCCGGGCAGCTCAGGTCAGTCCTGGGCCTCACCCAGACCTGTCCCCAGCTTGGCAGGGTCCTGTTGCCAGGGAGATTCTGGGGTGTGGTGTGGGGAGCCCCAATCCTCGGTCGGTAAATGCATGGGGGGTTCTTCCCTGCTCTTCCCTGAGGGGTGCAGTCTCAGGGCCTGGGCCCCGGGTGCATCCCCACCCAGGCTGCCTCTTCTTTTTAGTTTGTCACCTTACTCTCTATAGGGCAGTGCAGAATACTTGGAGACTCTAAAAGCATGGCGACTCCCACCCCTCCGCCATCTCTCATCACCCCTCGCCACTTGGCTCCAAGGCTGCCCCCTCTTCCATGAAGCCTTCTCAGACTGATGGCTCCCTGCAAAGGTCTCACACGCCTCCCTGGTGGACACTCTGGCACAGACAGCATCTTCCTCAGGCCTCACAGGACCTGACCAGAGTGCCCCCTCACTGGAGACTCGCCAGTCCTCAGGCACATGGCCTGTGACCCCCTGCCCCAACTCTGTGGTGGGTCTCTGCCCACTAGGCCACTACGAAGCCCCTCTGGCTTCAGGCTCACCATCTCTCCCATGGCTGCTGTGATAAGCAGGGGCACCCAGTGGGTCTGCTTCCCTCCCCGCACTCAGGCCCTCTGTGTAGCTGGGGGGCCGGTGGGGATCCCCTACACCAGACTTGACCATGTGGACAGGGCATTGTGGCCACCTGCAGAGTGAGTCGTGCCCGTGGCCCTGCCCGCCCCCATGGCATACGCCGGCCACACTGGTGCCCACGCCTGCCTTGGCCAGGAGCCAGCCCTGCCACCCCAGCAACCACCTCCATGGTAGCGGAACTTCTCTATTTTTAGTGGAAAGCAAGAGGCTATTTAAAGATTCCGCTCCCACGGCAGGCAGCACACTCGGCAGGCTTGGAGCCGTGAGTTGCCCCTACCTCTTCTCCAGAACCCGCCGTGGAAGTGATGCATAGTCTGAGGACACGGGGTCCTCTGCTGCCAGGAGGCCTTCCTCCACCACCCCTGCCCAGGCGGCCCAGAACAGATACCTTCCATACTCCCCACCCCTGCACGCTGGAGCCTGGCGTGCAGACAGCGCTCAATGTATGTTTGTGACCTCCGATCCAATGTCATTTGGCAGGATGACGGTGGGTCCCTGAGGCATGGTCTGCCCAAATGGGTGGGAGGGGGCTAGGAGCCCAGATGCCGGTTAAGACAGGTGAGAGAGAGCCAGGCACAGCCAGAACCTGGGAGAGGTGGGCACCGCGGACCCACCCTGGTGCTGCGAGCCAGCTCCCCACGCGCCTGCTGGGAGGGCTGACCATGTAGTCTATGCAAAAGGAAAACGTGGCTCTCAGGCACCTGCACTGTCGCACACTGGGGAGCCAGCCTGCTCTCGAGAGGAAGGAACCGGCCGAGAACGGACAGACATGCAGACACGAAGTGCAGCAGGCAGGCGGGCGCTGAAGGCGGGAGGACGTGGGACGGGGGCCGAGCGCGGCCCTTCATCATTGCCCTCCAAGTTTTACCGGCAGATGTTGAGAGCCCACTGCCCACCGGCCTGCTCAGTGAACCATGCATCCCACCCTTCAGGCTGGGGGGCGGCGCTTCTGTCATCCCCATTTTACAATCAGGGGTATCTGAGGGCTTGTCACCCAAGGCAGGGACTGAACCCCCGCCCCGGAGGCCCACATTGTTTTGTCCTCCCTGGGCCTTGATGACCCTGAGTGACACGGTTGGGGCTGGAGAGAGCAGCAGCTGCAAGGTGATGGAGTAACGCTTGCAATGAGGCTCTAGACGGCCTCTACCCAGGGTGGACACCACGCACCCACTGCATGCGTGGGCAGCACATACCGGGGAGGGCAGGGTGGGGCTTTAGCCAGTGCTGGGCAAGTCTGGGAGGGCATGGGTTCTCTGACTGGGACCTGAGCCACTGCACCCTCCACTCACCACCTCCAGCCCCCCAGGCTTCACTCAGACCCAGGATCAGGCACTGGCACGCATTCTGTCCCCCCATCCTCGCCCCAGGGGCCTCTACCCCCAGGCTGTGCCATAAGAGGGGCTGAGGCCTGGGTCATGCCCAACAAGGACTGGCTCACTAGCCAATGCTGCCAGGGCCCAGGAACGGCTAAGTAGGGGAGAAGACAAAAGAACACACGCACATCCACATGAACATGCAGGGACCCATGCATGCACACGTGTGTAGCACACATGCAGACACACACAAGGCTCCAGGCGTACATGTGTGGATACTGCACAAGCATGCATACACACACGCACATGTGATCAACACAAAAGGCACGTGTGTGCTGACGTGTGTATGGATATGCACACTCGTGCACACAATGGCACATTTGTACCCTCATTCACACACAAACACAGATGCAGACTTGCCCCTCCTCCACTGACCCACACACCCCAGCCCTCTCTGGACATCTCTCAGCTCCCTGTGGGCTGGGTAAGTGTGAGGATGTGTGAGGACACACGAGCTCCGTGGGCGAGGCCTGGCAGGCAGCACTGCTCCGGCCACCTGAGTCTGTGCCAGGCTCCAGGAGCACCTCTCTGCCCTCAGGGATGACACCCCACTCCCCTCCCAGGGAATGGTGTGCTCCAGGCTCGCCCTGCCAGGCAGGGGTTGTACACTGCCCACTGGTGGCAGACACACTGCAGGCCCCTCCCCCGGGCCGGCCCCCCTCCTGAGCCCCCACCACGGCCCCACCTGGGCCGGTGGGAGACACCGCCCAGCAGGATGGGGTTCTGCAGCGTACCATGCCGCCTCGGCTAAATGCAGAATGGAAAATTTTAACTCAGACGTTTTCACTTAAATCAGGTTCTTCATTAACATTGACTAATGAAGCTCACACACGGGACACCCGGAACCAGAGGGTCTGCGGCTACTCTGCCTGGTCCAGCCAGGCAGGGCCTCTGGCCACATGCACCCACCCTACAGACACTCAAGCGGATGGGGAAACTGAAGCTCAGGGGACCAGGGGTACACACAGCAAGTCCTGGCAGGGGGCTAACACCAAGTGTCCCCCTCCCCATATGGTCCCTGCCAGCGGCTCCATCCACCTAGGCCCGCCGCAGGCTGGCTTGGTCTTGGACTGGAACTCTCACTGTCCTAGGCTGGGCCTTCTGGCTGACTGGGCCTCTAAGCATAGGGAGGGCTCAGGCCCATCCTGGGGACCTGCCATGACATCCCAGAAGTCAGCCCACTGGCCCCAGACAGAGACAAGACAGCCCAGTGTGGGCCCCAGGCATGGGTATCCCACCAAGCAGCCCTGGCCCTCTCATGTTCACAGGGTCCCTGTCGTTCTGTAAGGTGGCTCCAGGAGGAGGAAGGGGAAGGGGCAGAGACCTGGCCTCGGCACTCTCAGACACCTCCCAGCACCTGACCCGGCCTGACGCTGAGCCTTCTGGGGTCCAGGGGGACAGAACTGTACCAAGAACCCAGGAAGGCTTCCTGGAGGAGGAGGGCCACCAGGAACCTACCCTGAGGCATGCTACCCATCCTCGTGGGGGGACACCCCCAGCTCTGGGCCTCCTCCCCACACCCCAGCCTTTCCTGGTGACATGTCTGAATGTCCTGCTGGCCAAGCCCCTCAGAGAGCTGGCCCAAGGGAGGGGTCTTTGGTCCTCTAGGCCTGGGCTCCCCACCCTGAGTGACACCCGGAGCTGCTGCCTACGTGGACCTGTCTCAAAGGGGCAACATATTTACTGAGTATAGAGCGGGGGCCGGGGACCACTCAGCTCCCAGTGAAGTCCAAGGAGCAGAGCAGACAGAATCCTGTGGGGCCCCGAGGGCAGGGTAGGAAGGGCCCAGGAGCAGGTGTCTGAGTCTGCAGTGGGCCTGGGATCAGAAACAGGGCAGAGGTGTGGGTACCGGGGTGACGAGAGGCCTGTCCCAAGAAGGGGACTGCTTGGCCCCTGCTTACCCGGAATCAGCCCACTGGGGGTGGTGTCATTGGGCCTGGGCTACCCAGCAGACCCCCTCAGGAACTACAACGCCAGCAGAACTGGGCTGGGCGCCAGCCAGGGTCCTCAATGGCCATTCAGCCAAGGAATGTGGCCATGGGGTGCAGGGATCCCTGTTCCAGGGGGCGAGTGAGGGTCCCTTGGCAAGATGATTGCTGCACCTGGACGCCGGCTAGCACCCCTGCACCTCCATCTTCCGCATGGTCTCTCAGGCAGAGTGAGTCACTCAGGGCAGGATGCAGGGCACACCTGTGCTGCCCTGAGGCAACCCCGAACCTCTCAGCGCTGGATCACTGAACCCAGAACCCAGAACCCCAGCAGTGAGAGCAGAGGGAGGGTAGGCAGCCTCCATGCCCAGCCCCTGGGGCAGGTCGAGTTCACAGGACAGTAAGGACCCTCTGAGATCAAGGGAAGGCTCAGGACAAGCACCCTTCAGGGGGCCTGTGTGCACCTAAGGGGAGAGGAGGTGGGTGAGCTCCCTGGGGTGGGGCTGATCTCAGTTGCTTGTTGAACTTTTTCCCAGCGTTTCACAAGTTCTCATCAGAGAACACATATTCCTTTTAAAGTCAGGACAAATGCTGAATTGCATTTGGGGAGTGAGAAACCAGAACCAGCACGTGGAGGCCAGGCTGCAGGGAAGCAGGGCCCAGACTCCCGCAAGACCCCTGCCCAGGCCCCACCCTCCAGAAGCCTCAGCAGGACGCATCCCACCTCGGCCCGCGCCCGCTGCCCACAGCCTCATAGCCAGCAGCATCTGAGTGACAAGAACAAGTCTGCTCGCCAAAGCCAGAAATAAGCCTGTCCACACAGGCCTTTTTTAAACACGCTGTTGGCAGCCTGTGGTGCCCACCCAGCCCAGCCTCCAGGTCGGGGCTCGCCTACCTCCAAGGTGCCCAATGCAGCCTTCCATCCTTGTGCTGCTGCCCTTGCCCCGGCTAAGGTGAAAGGGTACCCGGCTGGCTTCTGCCCACCCCTGCCTTGGAACAGATGCCCCACTGGCTGCGGCCACCCCAAGCCTCAGGTCCCCAGGAAGGCTAGAGTGGTTGTTACTCTGGTGACCTGACTGTGTCCCAGCCTGGGACTTGTGGCAGGAGGTGGTAGCAGACCTGCATGGCTGAAGCCTGGGGTCCCCAACCCTTCCCTGTGCCTGAGGAGCCCTGGGGAGGGGGGTGGCACAACAATGCAGAGGGAACTGTGGTCAGCGCCTGCCCTGGTCTGCATGGGCCCGGGACCTACCTACCCTCTGCCTCAAGGGTCCCACTGAGGCCAGTGTCCCTGGGTGTGGCCTGACCTGGGCCCTCCAGCTGTGACCACTGGACCTTCCTGAGAAGGAGGTCAAGAGAAGGCAGAGGGCACTGCCAGGTCAGCGTCGGCGGTGGCCATGGGGCAGGCACGTGGCAGCCGGGCCAGGCCACACCTACGCGGGAACTTGGCTCTGGCCTGGGGCCGGACGGCTGGGAGGGCACTTGAGAGTCGTCCTTGGCTCCTAGCAAGGAGGGCTGGTGGCTCTGGGCAGCCCCCCTCCCCTCGTGGGGAGGGCAGGGCTGCAGCCACACCCTGGGCAGCCCCCGCACGCACTCCCTTGCCCGGGCCGGCGCCTCGCACCCAGGGCCTGCCTGGTATGCTCACAGGGTGGCCATCGCCAGTGTCCTCACACCCAGGTCTCACCTGTCCCTGACACCCCAGGAAGGGCACACTCGTGGCATCATCCTTGGCCCAGAGTGGGGTCTCACATTGCCCACGGCCCTGGTGCCCCCACCCAGCCCAGCCCGCCAGCCCAACCCCGGCCCTGGTCCCGCCAGGCCGCGTCCACCGCTGTGCGCAGCCCTGCCCCTTCTGGCCCCAGCGCCGCGGCCGACTCACGTGAACACGAAGAACAGGGTGCTGGAGCCGACCAGCAGTGCGGCCGCCGTGGCCACCGGGATGTACTTGGCGGGTTTGAGGCGCGTCCCGGGGCTGCGGGGCATCCTGGGCACCGCGCCGCCGCATCCCTCCCCGGGGCCGGGCGGGCGGGGCCGGCTGGACGGGCAGGACCCAGGCAGCAGCGGTGGCAGCAGAGGAAATCCCACCTCCCGGTCGGCGGCGGAGACAGCGTGCTGATGTCAGCGCGCCCCTTAAGGTGGACCAGCGGTGAGGGGCCGTGGGGCCGGGCGGGGCCCCCTCGCGACAGCCGGCCCCTCCCACCTGCCCGGCCTGCAACCTCCCTCCTCCTCCTCCTCCTCCCTCTGAGCTCGGGGCAGAGCCGGCGGCGGACCTTCCCGCAGCGGGGCCTCTCCTCCAACTCCAGGCTGGGAGCCCGTGACCCTCAGAGGCCATGCGGCCGCCGCACACCTGAGGTCTTGCCCACCGGGGTACACACGGCGACCGCCAGGCCTCCTGTCCCCAGCCCAGAGGCCTAGGCGCTGGAGCATGTAGGTCCCTTCCGGGTCCCTGTTTGCACAGATCTTTCCCTAAACACCTCGGAGCTCTTCCTGGAGGGCCAGGCCCCTCCCATCTGGAGCAACACCCCGCCTGCCCCACCCCACCCGCAGCATTTATGAGGGTGGGGGATTGTGACACTGCAGGGGCACCTTGGTTGTTCATCCCCTGCCCACCTCACAGCCCTTGAGCCACAGGGCCAGCAGGCAGGGTAAGGAGGGCAGGTCTGCTGGTCCCTCTGCATCCCAGCCCAGGCTGCAGGCCTCCCAGGACAGAAAGGAGTGCCCCTCAGGAAGGGCCGGGCACCCTGCCCGTGCCTGGGATAGGCCCGCGGGCAGGCCCACCTCCTGCAGGAAATCCCACCCCGCCAGCACCGCCACTGCTGTCGCTTAAGGTGGACCAGCAGCCTCGCAGTGCTGGGCCGCGCGTGGGCGGGCCACAGCCTCCACAGTGAGGACCGGTCCCTGGGTCCTCTGTTCTGAAACCAAGACCCATCTGCCCCCTCCCCAGGTCAGAATCCATGTGGGGCCCTCGCCCTCCCTGGCCCTGGCCATCTGCTTCTCTACAGCCAGAACCCCGTGCAGGCCAGCGGCCACCTCCTCGGGCCACCTCCTTGGGCCACACTGCACAGGCCCTGGGACTCCTCAGACTGGAAGACCCCACCTCGCCTTAAGGTCTTAGCCCAGCAGGCAGGGCCGTGAGCTGTTAGAAAGGAAACTGGGCTTGGGGGCCAGAACAGAGGCATTAATGCAGCTGCTGGACAGCAGAGGTGGTAATGGGCTTCCTCCCACCACCCCAGTTACAGCCTCTGCCCATCGGGGAGCCCACCCACCTCAGGAGGCCCAGGGCCCAGAGGTGAGCGGAGAGCAGACACCTCCTTGCTCTGCCCGGGCTGCCTCAGCCTCTGGTGGCCTCAGGGCCTGAGGACACACTGTAGCCCTCCGCCACCCCCTGGGCCTGGCTGGCCCTGGCTCCGGCTCTTCTGTGGCCCACACACGGAGGCCCCCAGAGGGCCTCCAGGTCTGTGAGGGGTGAGAGCTGTGCAGTGAGCACCTGTCGCTGGGCGTGGGCAGGAAGGGCACGTGTCCCCCTTGAAGAGGTCCCTGCCGACTGCCTGGGCAGAGGGGTCCCGGGTGGGGTGGACCCAGTGAGGCCATGGCCCAGGTGTCCTCTCCTGAGCACAGCAGAGTGCCTGAGCTGCAGGCCAGGGGACTGACCTGGAACAGAGTGGCCATTTCGCGCCCCACCCCCACCCCATCACACACCCTAGCCTCAGGGAGTCCACCTGGACATACACTGGCTGGGGGCTCAGAGGAGCCCCCACAGTGTCCCTAATCGTCCTGGCTGTCACACCTTGCAGTGCAGCCTGGTCACAGCGCGGCTGTGCCCCAGCCACCCTGAGGGGCCGCCCCGCTCAGGGTTCCCCCCTTGGAGACACATCTCCTCACCCAAGAGGAGGGAAGTCAGTCTGGTGTTTTACAGCAAGTGGGATTCACCATGTACTACAGCCCAAAGCAGAGATGTTCCACGTCCCTTCTGTGCTGGCAGGGGTGTCTGACCACCCTTCCCTGGAGGACCACAGCCCAGCACCAGCCTTTCCGGTCAATGCATCGTGACCTCCACCAGCATCACGACTGAAATGGGGAGGTGCAAAAGCTTCCACGTCCCTCCCTGGGCCTCCCTGGGAGGCAAGGACCACCACAGGTGCCTGGCGAGCAAGCGAGGGCTTGGGATGCCAGCACGTGACCAAGGCCAGTGAGGTCTTCAGTTTGGCTTCCTTTGGAGGTGCCTCCACCAGAGGTGCCAAGGAAGTGAGGTTTAAATGGGACACAGGGAAGACAGGCCAGGGCCGGGCCATGATGGAAGCCTCTGATAGATGCTCCAGGGTCGGCTCCTGCTAGGCTCCTTCCCCTCCCCTGTGGGAGCTCCTCTGAGCCCGGGTGGTCTCGCGGGACACAGGCCATTAGACCATGTGCTTGGAGAACCTCTCTGCTGCTTAGGCCTACCTGCCTTACAGGACAAACTCCAAATGGCACTAACCCGCTTGCATCCCTGAAGTCCTCCCTTACTGAAAGCTCCTGCAGATGTCCCCAGCCTCCACCCAGACGGAGGGCCAGGAGCACGCAGACAGGTCTTCTCCGAGGATGGCTGTGGGGCTGAGCCCCGCCTGCACCCAGCACCAGGCCAGATGTGCGAGCTGTGGACAGGTGGCTCTGCCAGGACTGAGGGCCAACGAAAGATGCCCAGCCGAAGGCAGGGGACCCACTAGGTCTCTTTGTGCCGCAGCCAAGGGGACCTGGTGGGCTTCCTCTCTCCCCCAAAGGCCAGGAAAAAACCTCCCTGCTCCTGGCCATGGGGCAAAGCAGGGCTGTTTAGGTCTCTAGGACAGCACTGGCTTCCCCCAGGCCACCTGCCGCACCAGCACCAGCTCAGACGCACCGCGGCCCAAAGGCCACACAGCAGAGCGTGTGTGACAGCCAACGGGGCAGGAACCCACTGTCCCAGGATGGGGCCGACGCACACATGGTCCTGCCTCCATGCAAGTTTCAAACGTGTTGTTTATTTGCTATTTTGATGACTATAAATAAGTGTTTCCACTATGGAAAAGAAAGTTAGCACAGTACATTCTCACGACTGGGTAATGGATTTTCTGAAGTCGTCTTCATTAGGGCAAAAACTTAGAAAAAAACAACCTGAATGTTGGAAGTCAGTTCTTTATATAAAGTCCCTTGTAAAAACAAAACAGAATAAAAACAAACCAAAAAGAAGGGTGCAGGGCAAAATTTAAAAAAAGAAAAAGGGAAAAGACAGGGAGAAAGAACACAACGGGAGCCGACTCATTGCTCCTCCTCAGCCACCTCCTTGGTCTCGTTCTCAGGCTCCTTGCCCTCTTTCACCGAAAGAGCTTCTAGCTTCTCAGCTACTTTCTCGGCACTATCATTTTTGCCAGATCCTGCCAAGACACAGGAATGCAGTAAGAAAGAATCACCGCTCTGCCCAGCCCCGTGGCAGCGGACAGACCACTTCCCTGTGTGCCTCCAGGTAAACACGTGCTCACGCCTGGGACCCCGCTCAGGATGCTTGGCGACCAGCATGGGGCCCTGAGTAAGCAGGTGACCACGAGGACCTCTCCAAGCCTCTGCAGCCCCTGGGAGACTCCAGGAGACGTCATGACTTGGCTGCTAGGCCAGGCCAGAAAGCACATGCACGGGGCCCCAGTGGCTGGCTTGCCCCTCAGAAAGCACCCATGTACCGGGGTGGCTGCATTGCCCTTAACAGGTCAAAGTGGTCACAGCCTCCCGGAATGCTGCTGTGGCAGACAGAAAAAGCACCCGCCTGGGGCTGCAGTCAGGTGCAGAGTGAGTCTGCAGAGCCCCCCCGGGCGCCCGCCACCCCATGGGCATCTGGCACCTTTCTTTTCTCTCTCTTCAATCTCTTTCCTGCATTCTTCAAACTTCGTTTTGAATTTCTGTGCATCTGCAGAGGTGAGAAAAGATACCCCCTTAAGGTCCCTGAGCAGTGAGGAGTACGTGTCCTGGTGGGTCTGAAACTCCAAGATTCATAAGGCCTGTCCCAGGCTGCCCCAACCCTCCACCTCCCTGCCTGACTTGGCACCCATCTGGGCAGGGCAGGTAGCCTTGCTCCTGCCAGGCGCTCTGCTCTCTGCTCCTGCAGGCCCCATTCCCAGAGGAGAGGCGAGGTCCACTCAACACTGGATGTTCAGTTACTGGGGTGCTGAGCCCCAGCGCCCAACCAACACCCCAGGGCCCACTGGGTGCTGCTTTTGACAACCCGAGCTGGAAAGATGTCCCAGCAGGGGAGAGGTCTGCCTGGGCACTGCCCTTGCTGGCACTCAGGCCATGGTGAGAGAACAGGTCGGCCCTGGGCAGACTGCCAGCACAGGCCCCTGTGAACTCAGCAAAGGAACCACACTGTCATGGACTCAAGAGTCTGGGCAAGACCTCGAGGGCACCAAGATCCCTTCCCCGAGGGCCCATCAGGCAGGGCAGGAACAGTCCCCACCACACGCTTCCCAGCTGCCGTCAACTCTCCCAGGAAAGCAACAGCACTGGCGTCTGCAACCAAACCACTACACCGTTAAGCAGCAGCGGCAGGCTGGCCCAGGCCTGCTTACTCTCGGCGTTAAGGAAGCGGATGGCCAGCAACTCCTGCTTGGGGCACTCGTCAGCGAAGTCTGCGTGGGTATTCCAGACCCAGGCACGGTCACTGCCTGCATTCGGCTTCAGCTCCATCATTGGCGTGACTGGAGAGAGAAGCCCCATGAGGATGGTGCAGCCGTCAAGCTGGCCCACCCACCCTGACCCCTGAAGGCCCGAATTGGGGCAAAACAGGCCTGGTTTGGGGTTTGCCAACCAGGCTCAGACAAAGTCCTGTGGGGTCTGGATTTTACCCAAACCTCTGAAAACATCCTATGTTCACTTAAAACCAGGACCGCCCTGAATCTGGGAACAGGGTGGCCCATTCCCTGACCACGAGGACACCTCAGCGAGGGTTTCCAATCCCAACTCAGCCAAGGCCTCCAATGCCACCATGGTTGCTCACGCCCAGCCCCACGGCCCTGCCCCTGTCTGAGCAGCCCCCAGACCCAGCGCAGACATGGGCCACAAGGCCTGGTGCGCCCAGCCCTTCCAGTGAAGGGCACCCACCACGTGGCTGTGTCCATGCTTGGCCGCTCCATCTGGGACCTGGCCCACAGAAAGTGGGGAGCGGCAGAGGAGCGGAAGCCAGGAAGTGGAGTGATCACTCAGGAAGGCCATGGTCAGACCAGGGCAACCACTCTCAGCCTTGCACTGTCCAGGGACACCACGGGGAACGAGGCCACCAGAAGTGGACACTGAGGGCCTCGTGACCTGCTCGTACGTCACAGAAGGTTGAGCCACGGCCAGGAATAAGCACAGTTGTCCATCTCCTCAGACCTTGCACAGACTCAAGGGGGACGAGCTCCCCAAGAAACAGGAGCACCCCAGAGCCACGCTCACCCCACGGCCCTGGCAGAAGCCTCCTGAGATACAGGACATGCCCAGCCCCAGGAATACGTCACATTCTAAACCGAGCGCGTCATCCCAGCCCACAGACACCCAGTGATCCCGCATTCCTACAGGGCACCAGGCCTGGGACCCACCTGCAGCTCACAGCAAACAACCCAGTGACTGGCCTGGCTCTGGGAAAAGCAGGGGGTCAGGGAAAACCCCCGGGGAAACACCTCAAATTGGGTTGGAAGACAAGGACCAGGCCAGAGCCGATGGCCTGGGCAGGGTGGGAGGACCATTGGGCAGGGACATGGAGTCTGGCCCGTGAAGGCCAGGGGGACTGTGCTGCCAGGAGGCCCCTCCCTGCTCATCTGGCCACATCACCCTCCAGGGCTGCTCCCTCTGGTTCCTGCCAGGGTCACCTGTGTGCTCAGAGGAGGGGCCCTGCCCCGCCGGACATTTTTGCTTCCAGACACACACTCGCGGCTCCAGAGCAGCCCAGTAACCAAGGGACTGAAATGGGGGGAATCTTACTGTCACCCCTTCGCCAGCCAAGCTGCAGGTGGCTTTCCCTGGACGCCCCACACTGTGCCCGGGGCCACCTACTGTAGTGGTTGGCGCAGATCTTGAGGGTCTTGTCCCTGCGCATGAGGAGGCGGATGGTCCCCTTCTCCTTGTGCTTCAGCAGTTTGACGTCCCCGGTGCCCCGCTCCTTCCACTCCGGGAGGTCGTTCTCTGAAGCGAACCGGAACAGCTTGGCCCGCCTTTGAGGAAAGCCATTGAGCGAGGGGTTAGGCAAGCACGGAAGGGGACGAATGAGCCTGCGCCTGCGGCGTCACGAGACACCCTTGCCTTTCTTTTTACTCCCAGAACCACAAGTCAAGACGTCAACAAAAGAGTGAGGCGGCTCAACAAACTCCAGGTTTTTACTTCACAATAAAAAAAGGAAAAAATTTCCTAGAAGTTGCAACGTATTCCAACAGAAAGACCTGACCTCTCAGAGAGCCCACCACGTCCTGGGCAAGGCTGCAATCACGGGACGGGGGGCTCCCTGGCGTCCCCGGCGCCACAAGGGCAGCACGGAAGTAGGCAGGAGCCGAGAAGCCTTCCCTCTGCTGGGAAGATGGGGCTGCAGGCCTCTGCTCAGGCCTCCAGGCTCTGGCCCAACAGCCCGCCTTCCTGTCCAGAGCAGCCCTGCCCTTTGCTTCCCCACAGGACCCCAGCTCAGCCGGTCCCTTTCCTATGGAAGACTCTGCTCTCCAAACTCAACTCTGTCAAGGGAGATGCATCCTCAGGAAGAAGTCCCAGGCCCATCATGAGGGCCCCACCCCCATCATGAGGGCCCCACCCCCCTCAGGATGCCAGGAGGTGCAGCAGCATTTCTATGCAGATCAGAGACCCAGAAAACCAGTATCTTTATGGAGCCGCCCAGCACCCTCTGAGACCCAAGGGGTGCAGACAGCTTCTCCTTCCCCAGACCCTTGGGAGTGGTGGGGAGGGGCTGGTCTCTCCAGCCTCCCTGCCTTAGAGGGAGGAGTCGCAGTGCTGGGATCCCCTCTGCTTCCCTCCCCTGACCCACAGCAAAGCACTCAAACCATAACCTGGCATCTTGGACAGAATTTGAATGGGTGGAGAGTTTGCTTCCCCCTGATTTCCACTAACTTGTAGCTACATTAGCGTCTCCTGCGATCCTGCGTGTCCGCGCGGTGCCGTCACTTTGTTGCACACATCTGGATGCACGGCTTCTGTGACCACTGCTTCAAAGTGACACGGCCACCGTAGCTTCTTGTTGAAAGCACCAAGAATCACGTATGATTTTTAAAGAGTAACTTTAATGACTATAGCACCGCCCACTCTCATTTGTAATTCCAGGCATTGTTTTGTATACTAAAAGTATTGAATTGGAAATTCATAAACTTCAAAGTACCCCCACACTTAAGGAAAAAAGATAATAGTAAAGACCCAATGCTCAACCAGCGGCAGGGGGCTGAGAGAGTCTTAGAGGCAAGGGTGGCAAGGACAGGGGTCTTGGGGAGATGTCCCTTGTGGACAGAGCAGTGGTAACATGACACCTGGGAGTGCCCATGCCCTCCCCAGGACTGGCCTCAGGGCAGCAGGGACACCCAGGACCTAGGAATGAGTTGATTCTAACAACAGCCTTGATTTCCACGTGGGAGTAGCCATCACAAAACTCTCCGTGTGGTTAAAGGTCAAGCCAAGACCTTGACACCCGTAAAAACCAGTTACTATCTTATACTAAAAATGCCTACTTCTGAAAAGACACCAACTTACTTACATTTTAAAAAGCTCCTCTTCATCTTCTTCCAGCGTTTTAATTTCTTGCTCAGGAAGAGAAACTATTGGTTCAAACTGGGGGTCATGGTTGGACTCGTCGGCATTCTCGGTGGAGGTGTCGTGGTCCTCGTGAGTGTCCTGTGGAGGAGGGTGGAGATATGACCCTACTGGCCACGCCAGAGCTCACCAGTGGCCACAGCCATCATCCCCACTAGTGAAGGGCCTCACCACAAAGCAAGGGATTAAAAAAGCCTTTCAACCCAAAGCTTTTCTCCGGGATCTGCAGTGAGACACCGGACTCCGACACCCTCCCCCAGATGCAACAACCACACCTGCACAGACTGACTGATCTCCCTAAACCCTGAAACTCCCAGTGCCGGGGAGAAACTGCCCCAGGCTCCTCATCTGCAAGATGCAGATGCTGGTACTGCCACGCACAGACTAAGGACACAATGATGGAGAAAACAGGGCCTAGAAAGAAACACTACCGTTAAAACAAGGCAACCCTTTGAGTTTTTACTGATTGAGAAAAATCTGTGTTCTTCCTTAAGAGGAAAAAAAGTTGTGATGGGTCTGCTAGCGTTTATACAGGACTCACATTTCTGCCGGCAGTTATACCTAGGTTGGGAAAATTACGTTTAAAATTCAAAAGAATTCACACAAGAGCCACAGAATTCTAATCCAGTACAAAGAACTAACTGTAGAGCACAAAGGATCATGTTTTAGGTTGTCTCACGGAGCACGTGGCTTGGCAATCCATAGCCCGGGAGGATAAGACACCCAGACTTAGCTCCCGGGCTCTGCCCAGAAACGCAGGCCTTCGCCGACTCCTCGGCCGGATCGCCCCGGGCCGCACGGCCACCCCCGGGCCCCCGCTGCCACAGGCCACCCGACGGGCCGCGCGGGAGCGGAGGCCGGTGGCGGCTCGGGGACCAGCACCGGATGAATGGGGCTTTGCGCGGGCCGCGAGCGGGCGGGGGCCGTCTCGGTGCGGGGCCCTCGGGGATCGAGCGGGAGGCCTGCGCCTG
>NW_020175053.1:6136561-6139684 GCF_003031525.2 Neophocaena asiaeorientalis asiaeorientalis
GCTCCGCGGCCTCTCGGCGACTGGTCGCAGCTCCTTCCTCCGCGTCTGGCGCCGGCACCTCCCGCCCGCCCTCTCTTCCCTCCGCCCCGCGACCCGAACCCCGACCCCTGACCCCGGCGGCGGGAAACGCGCCGCGATTCAAAACCAGCGCAGCTTTATTGGCTCAGGCGGCGGACACTCTCATTGTCCAGCCCGCCCCGCGCTTCCCGCCAAAACGCCCGCAGCGCATGCCCGGCCCGCCCGGAGGCCGGGGAGCGCGCACTCCCGGCGGCCCTCGCGCGCACTTCCGTTCGCGGCCGCGCGCGCCCCTAGAGCTCGCGGACAGTGCTGGGGGTCCTAGCGGCGCGTGGCGATGACGTCGCCGGAAGCGGGGACGATAGAGACGCGCCGCCTCAGCTGCGCGCGCCGGCTGACGAGAGAGCGGCAGGCGAGGAGAACGGCGGGCGCGGGACCCTGCCTGGCTGGCTGCGCAGCCCGTGCCTGAGACCCGGACCTGAGCGCAGAGGGTACGAGTCCCGCCCCTGCCCGGGCCGGAGCAGGGCCGGCCTCACCGAGTCGCAGCCGCTCTCCGCGCGCCGCCCGTGTGCCAGGCCCCGGGCGAGGCGGCGGACGGAGCGGACGATGGGTGACGAGCTCGACGGCGAAGTACGGTGAAGGGAGACCCTGGTGGAGCCGGAGGCGGGTGGTGAGATGGGACGGGGAGGGAGAGGCTCGGAGCGCGCGGGCCCCAGCCAGCCCCCCTGTCTGCTGTCTCCACGCAGGGCCGGGCGTGCGTGGGGGGCCCCGGCCAGGACGGCCCCAGCGCGCCGGGCAGCCCCACGGCCCCGGGCCCCCATCAGGGGGAGGAGCAGGCCACGGGGGCCGGGGCCGCGGGACCGGGTGCTCAGCCGGGGCCCTACGGCTACATCCGGGCTGGCCTGTTCACCTCGGAGATCTTCAAGCTGGAGCTTCAGAACGTGCCGCGCCACGCCAGCTTTAGCGACGTCCGGCGCTTCCTGGGCCGCTTCGGGCTGCAGCCCCACAAGACGAAGCTGTTCGGGCAGCCTCCCTGCGCCTTCGTGACCTTTCGCAGCGCCGCCGAGCGCGACAAAGCCCTGTGTGTGCTGCACGGCGCCCTGTGGAAGGGCCGGCCGCTCAGCGTGCGCCTGGCCAGGCCCAAGGCTGACCCCTTGGCCCGGAAGAGGCAACGGGAGGACCAAGGGGAGCCACCTGCCATCCCCGCCACGTGCATTGCTGATGTGGTGACCCCTCTTTGGACGATACCCTACGCGGAGCAGCTTGAACGGAAGCGGTTGGAGTGTGAGCAGGTGCTGCAGAAGCTTGCCAAGTGAGTGTGGGTGCAGGCACTCCTGGGCAGAGCGCCCATCGGCGGCTCCCTGTGCGCTCAGCCTGCTCAGATACCCCTCTGGGGAGCCAACCAATAAAAACCCTGTGTTACCGGTCGGGACAGTGAGGTCCCAAAAAGGGGCCCAGGTGCTTGGGCAATTGGAGCCTGACCTCTGCCCCTCCTTTGCCCCGCAGGGAAATCGGGAGCACCAACCGCGCCCTGCTCCCTTGGCTGCTCTTACAGAGGCACAAACACAACAAGGCCTGCTGCCCACTGGAGGGGGTCCGGCCATCACCTCAGCAGGTCAGGGCCTCTGCTCTCACAGAAGCTCCTCCTTCCTGGCTCTTCCATCTCTCTTCCTGCTGCGCATCTGCTTA
Organism: Neophocaena asiaeorientalis asiaeorientalis; assembly: GCF_003031525.2. NCBI lineage: Eukaryota > Metazoa > Chordata > Mammalia > Artiodactyla > Phocoenidae > Neophocaena > Neophocaena asiaeorientalis. The sequence continues at coordinate 6,138,266 of NW_020175053.1, forward strand.
TGGTTCTCATCAAGTGCATGTTAGTTGTCAGCCTTTTGCCCTGGGCTGCCAGGGCCTGCGGGGAACCAGGGCCTTGGTCACTGCTGTCTTTTGCTGTGCACCCTCCATGCACGAGTGCTGGACCGCTGGGGTAAGGGTGAGCATCTCTGTTTCCTTCTACTCTCCTTGCAGACCGAGTATCGGAACAAATGTGAGTTTCTTGTTGGTGTTGGGGTGGATGGGGAAGACAACACAGTCGGCTGCCGGCTTGGCAAGTACAAGGGCGGGACGTGTGCTGTGGCAGCCCCCTTCGACACCGTGCATATCCCTGGGGCCACCAAGCAGGTGGTGAAGGCTTTCCAGGAGTTCATCCGGTGAGGACACGTGGCTGGGCTGGTGGCTCCGGGACATCCCGAGGCAGTCTGGGAGCAGAAGACCTGGGTCCTATCTGGGGGGTCTGGTGGGTGTGGCTGGAGGAGAGAGCAGGGACGCTGCTCACCCTATCTTGGTCGGCAGATGTCAGGGACTTAGGGCCATCTGTGGCTCCCACAGGTCCACTCCCTACTCGGCGTATGACCCGGAGACATACTCGGGTCACTGGAAGCAGCTGACCGTGCGCATCAGCCGCCGTGGCCAAGCCATGGCCATTGCCTACTTCCACCCGCAGGTCTCAAGCGGGTGGCTTGCTGGGGGAGGGGTGTCTGGGCCAGAGCAGACTTCGACACAGTCTCATGGGCTTTTTCTATTGCCTGCTCCAGAATCTGAGCCCTCAGGAGCTGGAGGGGCTGAAGGCTTCTTTGGCACAGCACTTCATGGAGGGGTCAGGCAAGACCAGCGGGGTGACTTGCCTCTACTTCGTGGAGGAGGGACAGCGGTTAGTAGTCCAGGTGGGGCTGGGCGGGTTTCTCCGAGGACTGGTGACACCGATAGACCCACCTTCCCGCCCACAGAAAGACCCCCAGCCAAGAGGGCCTGCCTCTGGAGCACGTGGCCGGGGACGAGTGCATCCGCGAGGACCTGCTGGGGCTGACCTTCCGGATTTCCCCTCACGCCTTTTTCCAGGTGACCAGATCCCTGGGCTCCGGGCTGGTGCAGCAGAGAGGGGAGAGCATCCAGGCAGGGAGCTGCCAGGGCTGTGAGGTCGGCCACCTGGAAGATGGGCTACTAACCGTGGCCACTCGCTAGACCCTGGTGACCACCCTGTGGGAGGGTGGCTTGTGGGCACAACACCAGGCTCTGGCACTGGTGGGGTCTGATATCTGCTGCTGCAGGGGTCTCATGGGTCCAGCTTTCGAGGAGGTGGGAGGGGGGCAGCATTGAGTTGCTTTCTTGGGCCGGGAGACTGGGTGTGGACGGAGGGGCCCTGGGGCCCTCAGGCAGTTAGAGGTGGAGAAGGGAGTGGGGGGGGGGGCGACCAAGAGCACAAGCACCTGGGGATGC
>NW_020175053.1:6139758-6162842 GCF_003031525.2 Neophocaena asiaeorientalis asiaeorientalis
CACAAGGCCCTGGGGATGCAGACACTGGGGGGCTGGTGGGCAGCGGATAGGCTGCTCTGATGTGTAACCCACGCCCAGGTGAACACCCCCGCGGCTGAGGTGCTCTACACGCTCATCCAGGACTGGGCCCAGCTGGACGCAGGGAGCACGGTGCTGGACGTGTGCTGCGGCACCGGCACCATCGGCCTGGCTCTGGCCCGGGTGAGCCCTCCTACCCCGGTCAAGAGCATGCTCTCCCCCACCCCACCCTTGTGTCATCACCCGTCCTGTCTGTCATGACCCCCCTAAGATAACTTCAGACTGTTCCAGGTCCTCTTCCGCTGCCCCCCAGAAGGTCCAGGGGTGGGGAGGGGTGCCATCAGTCTGCCCTGTTTTTCCTCCAGAAGGTAAAGAGAGTCGTGGGGATCGAGCTGTGCCAGGAGGCTGTGGAGGACGCCCGGGTGAATGCCCTGGACAACGGTGAGAGCTAGCAGGCCTCACAGTGGGTGGCAGGCCCTGTGTGTCCCTCCACAGGGCACCTGGGACCCACCCAGTGGCTCCTAGGGCTCATGGGGTGGGGGCAGAAAGGGCCCCTACTGTGCAGACCTATTGGGCGCCCACGATGCCTGGGGCTGCCCCGCAGGGAAGGGTTTTCTTGAGGTATCTTCTGGGGGCTTCTGAACATGGCCGGGCAGATCTCTGGGGGGTGTCCCAGGCCTCACGGCAGGGCTGCTGCTCTGTCACCTCCAGAGTTGAGCAACGTTGAGTTCCATTGCGGGAGGGCCGAGGACCTGGTGCCCGCACTGGTGAGCAGACTGGCATCCCAGCAGCTCATGGCCATCCTGGACCCACCCCGCGCCGGTCTACGTGAGTGGTGTCCACCTGAGGGGTGGTGTGGGGAGGCAGAGGGTGGCCCACTAGGCTGCCTGGTCTCGGGCCCCTGTCTGCTCCTTGAGGGGGAGCCATTGGGGACTCTCCCTTGAGGGGTCTGTGCCTCCCCAGATTCCAAAGTGATCCTGGCTGTCCGCAGAGCTGAGAACCTCAAGCGACTCCTGTATGTCTCCTGCAACCCCCGGGCAGCCATGGGCAACTTTGTGGAGTGAGTGTGGGGCATGGGTGGACGGGGCCTCACCCCAGGAGACCCTGCTGTACCCACACAGTTGACCATGGCACTCCCTCCCATACAGCCTCTGCAGGGCCCCGTCGAACCGGGTGAAGGGCAGTCCCTTCCGGCCAGTTAAGGCTGTGGCCGTGGACCTGTTCCCGCAGACCCCACACTGTGAGATGCTCATCCTGTTTGAGAGAGTGGAGCACCCCAATGGTATGGGGGCCCTGGAGCCCCAGGATCCTCCAGTCCAGCCCCCACCAGGGCCCCCAGGTGACACCCCACCAGAAACTAGGGCCTCCCCTGCTTCTTAGTCCTCTGGGGCAGCAGAAACCAGCCTTTCCAGAACAGCACCCAGACTGCATCATGGGCAGAATCCTGGGGCTTCCCAAGTCCTTGCCCTGCCCGGCCTGGCATACTCAGGCAGTAGCCACAGAGGGTACAAGACCCCTGTCCCCGTGGGCTCCTGTGGCCTGCTCTCCCCTCACCCCCAAAATGGGCTGCAAGGGCTGGAATAAACAAGTGCTGAACTACCAATGTTTGTGATAAGAACTCAGAGCCTGGCACACAGGGACTCTCCTCTACCCTCACCACAGGTGCAATGGGGCAGGGCCAGAAGCGCTCATAAGAATTGGCCCAGTTGGAACAGTTCTCCCAGTTCTTCGCGTGGCCAAAAGTCCCGGTGTCCCAGCAGAGAGCCTGCTGTCTGACAGGAGACACAGGCCTTGTGGCCAAGGGCCAACTGTACACATGGCATGGGGAGCACAAAGGGAGATGCTGCCCTACTCCCCTTCCCCACCCTCATTGCAGTCCCATCCCCAAAGGGACATACCTCCTAGTGACCACAAGAGCTAGGGGTGGGGTTGGGACACCGCTCAGCTGCTCTGGCCTTCAGGGCAGCTCTAGCCAATTAAGGACCACCCCATGGCCAGAAGAAAGACACACCAGCCATTTCCTTTTGGACATTTTGCTTTATGCGTTCAGACAATCAAGGCTCACCCCTAGAGCCATGGCCCAGCTGCCACCTGGGAGGTACACAAAGGGTGGTGGCCACCCAGAAGTGGCCTCAGCATAGGCTCCCCCTGCCCTCTGCCCCCTCAGTACGGCTGTGTTCACAGGATACTTGCACCCATACACGGGACAGAGGAAGGACTCGGGGAGGCCTCAGTGAGGCTCACCTGCCTCCAGTGTGCACAAAGCTTTGGTTCGAGGTGGTGCATCTGACTGTTTTAAGGGCAAACAGTTATAGTCAAATGGTTATTCACAACTGCAGACAGGGCAGGACAGAAGCAAGTGTGTAATTATAGCAACTCGATTTGCGGACTCTTTTACAAAGGTCGGCACAGGCGCCAACCTCAGTCACGGGGGGTGGCAGGGCATAGAGAATACTGTCTCCTGTAAAACCACCACCCACAGGGGAGGTGTCAAGCACTGTGCCATGAGCACACGGTGCCCTGAACAGGTGCCAGGGGCGGGGAGCCAACAGCTCACAACCAACTTGGACTGCTGGGACTCAGTGGGAACAAATCTACCCCACACCTGTCCATAGGGGCCACCTAGTCACCTGGCTGCACCAGACGGCTGCTCTCAAAACCCAGTGCCGCCCCAACATGCTCGCACCAGCTCTGGACAGGAGCACCAGCATGTGAACACACTGCACTGAGGGTCCTCGTTTCCTCTCAAGTCCACGAGCTAAAATGCATTAACTGTTCCCATCTGCTACGTGATTCCAAATCTATCTTCTACTCTCACTGTAAAAGTTTCTTTCCAAACGCTAAAATATCATAAAAGCTTTAAAAATTGATGGGTGGACAGACTTGACTGTGCAAAAATTTAGTAAAAAATTGCCAGAGGCCAGCGAAGGTGAGGGGCCTCAGTGTCTAAGAAGGCATGTTTTGGGGGCATTAAGACTTACTCAGAAGAATGGACTGCACCCCCCAGCCCAGGCAGGGGCAGCAAGCTGGGCAGGGACAGGTGCCTTCATCCACGTCATGGGCAATGCATTTCAAGGCAAAGAATGATCACCTTGGTGGTTTGCCTACAGCCTTTGAAAAATAGTTCTGATACTAAGTTGTGTTTATTTTAAACCAAAGAGGTCTGAAATACTCCTTCCTAACTATAACTTTTTTGGAGAAAAAAGGAAAACCCAGGAGGCAGGGAAGGGGATGGGGTGCCAGCGTGCATCTTCTGGCCAGGTCCCTACGGTGCCCGCGGGAGCACCAGGCGCAGGGCTTTCTCATTTCATGTCATCCAACTATCATTTCTTGTCAGCGCCTGTTACATACTAAAATTCATGAAAACCTTCATAACACCAGTCTGCAGCATGTCCACACAAGCAGAGGTCCATGGCAACCTCCCACCTTTCTGTGTCCACCTGTGTGGCAGGCTGAGTCGATGCTTTAACATGGCCACCCAGACCTGTGGGTGGCCCCCAAGGAAGAGCTGCGTGGACCTGGCTGTCAAGACACGCAGTGGCAGGGGACCGTGGACTGGAGACCCGGGGCTGCAGAGTGAGGGCAGGTCTCCCCCGCAGCAGAGCTGGCAGCCCCTGAGCCCGGACCACCAGTCATCACACGTCCACAGTGCACAGGGGCTCGCCGCCAGGCTGTGCAGATGCCACAATGGACATCTTGGGCTTCTTCCGCGTCTCCTCCTGGAAGAACAGCCAAGGTCAAGGATGTAGGCGACATGGGAACCTGCAGCCCAACCTCGGTGAAAGGCCGGTGGCGGGGCTGCAGAATGTGCGCGATCGCAAGGCACCACGTGCTGGCACTTCTGTGGGCATCAAGACGCGTGCCCGGGAGTGGAGGGTCAAGGAGGTCACAGCCACCAGGGGTTTGAAGCTGCCCCGACAAGCCCTACAGGGACCCCACATCAGTGCACAGGTGGCCAGGGCCACCAGCTCCCCAGCACTGCCACAGCCTGAGGGCATGCGGACAGGCCTCACCCTCTCCTCCGCCAGCCTCCGCATCTCCTCCTGCAGTTTGCTCAGGATGTGCAGGTTGGGCTTGTTCTTCCGGGCAAACTGCTGCAGCTCGATCACACTCTTGTCCGACGTCTCCTGGGGAGCAGAGCCCGCTCGCAGGACCGTCTGGGGTCACCCCTCCCTTGACCCGCCTGGCTGGCTGCCTGCCAGCTGTTCCCCACTTCTGCCACTGCCTCCTATGCGGGGTGCTCCCCCGGCCCCCTTGGCCTCTGACATAGCCACTGGCCAGGCACTTGACATGCCCAGAGCCCTCAGGCAGGAGCAACCAGGACACAGCCTCAGCCAGGTGGACAGCACACTGCAGGACAGGACTCGCCCCGGCACTGCGGCCCCTGGGAGCCTGTGGGGCCCAGACGCTGAGCTCCCTGCAGGCCCGTCCAGGGTGAAGAAGCCATATCTGAGGATGCCTGCTGGCCGTGGGTGCCACACTCCCTTGCCTCTGGATGGACCCCTCGCCCGCCAGCTCCAGGGGAGGGGGCTCCCACCACGGGCCCAAGCAGGCTTTCTCCCCTCACTCACAGCCCAGCACAATGCACAGAAGTAGAGCACAGACACGAAGGCAGAGGCTCAGCAACACAGGGCCAAGCACCTCGGGGCCCAGTGTCCCCTCCTCTCACCCACCCTGTCAGGCCAAGAGCAAGGAGCTCTTCACAGACGGCCTGGGGGTCACCACCCACAGTCCCCACCCTCCACACCCACCACTCACAGGGGTGCTGGTGACCCAGACCGTTTCTGTAAACGTCAGGGAAAAAGTCAACATAAACCTCGCTTCCCTGTACTTCTCTCCACCCCAAACACAAAAACCTAAGGGTATTGGCTAAAATCTTGAGATCTTGGCCCAAAGAGCAGAAACAAAACAGATGACACACATGGGCTGTTGAAAGTTGGTGGCCAGGGAGAGCTGTCTGTGTGTGGTCTGCTCGCTCCCCCTCTAGCCCTGGCCCGCACCCCATCCCCTCCCCATGCAGCCAGAGCCTGACTCTGCCCCCGGCCCCCTGTGCCAGCGGGGGACCCCATTACCTGTTTGACCATCTTGCTGCTTTCACGGCCATACATGCGCAGCAAGGACCCCCAGTTCTTGACGTGTGGGTGCAGCAGCTGAAGGATCTTCTGAGAAGCTAACTGTTTCCCAACTCGCTTATTCTTGCCTGAGAGGAAATGTAGAGAGAGGGAGTCACAGATACCAGCCATCCACAAGGCCACCTCGTCCAGACAGGGGTACTCCCGACGGGAGGGGGCAGAAGGCGCAGCCGCCAGTGCCTCAGCCCTGCCCATCCTGCAGAACAGCCGATCAGAAGCTCGGGGAGGTCAGGACACACCCAAGGCCATAGCTTATGAGGCCTCCCGGTCCCCAGCCCACATCTGCCGACACAGAGGACGCACCTGCAGGGCAGACACAGGGGTGGGGGAGCATCCAGAGGGCATCCTGTGCTGGGGACGTTTCTAGATGGAGAGAAGGTGGGGCCAGGGTGCAGAACAGGCCTGGAGAGCAGCAAGGGCCTCTGGCTCAGATGGGGGATCTATCCTATGCCCTGCCCACCTGCTCAGGGCTGGCCTCAGCAAGGAATGGTGTCTGCAGGGCACAGGGCACACCCAGGGCCTGCTTGGTCATGACCTTCTCACTTACCCAGTGCTGGTCTGTGTTTACAGTAGTTACACAAAGTTTCTTTTCAAGTAAGGTTATATCCAAACACCAGATTAGGTGAAGAGCACAGTTGGTGCCCAGCAACAGCAGAGGGCCCTGCAGGGGGCTCTGCTGCCGTCTTAGGAGGCTCCTGCTCCCTTTACAGGGACCGAGGGCTGGACAGGGGCAGTGGTGGCAGCCACAGGGGAGCAACACAGCCCAGCCAAAATGACCAGCCCGGGGACGGGACACCCACAGCTGCACTCAGGTCAGCTGTGACTCAGACGTGGACATGGGATGCTGTGGGCACAACCGTGGGCAGTCAGCATACAACTGAGGCTCGGCTGATGCCAGAGCAGTGGTCCTCGGGATCACTGAAAGCCTGTGTGTGGGTGTATTGGGAGAGGGGTGTGTGTCTTACACCAGCCGCGCACTGTGTGCTTGCCACATGCCATGACATATTCACTCTTCTGGTTTTTACCAGGAACCACTTCAAACTTGATGGAGGTGTCCCCCATCCCATGGTTTCTGTAGGAGAAAACAGACAGTAGGTGACATCAACTGAGAGGGAGGAAATGGCTGCTTCCAGAAAGCCCTCCAAGGGCCCATCAAGACAGAACCAACCCTTCTCCCCAAACCGCTGCTCCAAGGAGGGACTCTCCCACCACACGCCATCCGGCCCCTTGGGTGGAAGGGTGCTGGGCACCCAAGAGAGGCTCCCATGCCCGATGGCCAGGGAAGCACCCCCCTCCCCTTACCTTTTAAGGCACTCATGGAGGATCTGGTAGGGAGATAGCAGTCCAGCCTTGCTGGTCAGCTCGTAGACTCGCGAGTCCTCGATACTGATGTGGTTAAAATACTACAAAATGAAGCAGCCGGTCATAGTGCTGGCCACTCCCGCGGCCCCGTGAAGAGGCTCCCGTGCTGCCGCCTCCCCTGGGGCCTCCTGCCCCCACCACTACCTCTCGGAGACATTGCATCCCACATCCCACACCTCCCCACCCAGATGCCCGAGACACAAACGAGGAATGGCAAGGGCCGGGCTGCCTGCCGCTGGCCTGGGGAGCCCATCCTGAATCAGAGGCTGATCAGACGACCGGTCAGAAGTCTAAAGACACACAACCTTCGGAAAAAAGCTTGAAAACCATCATAAGTGAGGTTATAGAAGAGAGAAAGTGACCAGACACGGCAGAACAGAAACGTGACCAAGGTTCTTAAGAGGCGACGCCCAACTGGTTCAGGGAAGAAAAAGGAAACTGGTGACAGGGGCATTGCCAGCCCAGAGGTGGCTCTGACCCCATGGCCCCCGGCTCCCACTCAGGAGTGTGGGCCCCCTCCCGGGTTGGCCATAACGGAGAGCCACATGCTCCTTTGAGGCCTCTCAGAGAGGTCCCTTCCCAGACTGTCCAGCTTCTAGGGCCCCTCGGCTTGTAGCAGCATCAACCCCAGCCCTGCCCTCTTCATATAGAAGCCTTGGAACCTGCTGCTCTGGCAGAGAGGGGGCTTCCTCCTCACCCAGCATCAGGAGGAGGCCCTGGTTCCAGCAAGCAGGAAATCATCCCCCTCTAAGCACAACCCCCCCCCCAGCACCTCAATGGGTCCGCCAGCCAGAGGCACCCCGAGCCCCTTATTCAGGGTGTCTGCAGAGGCATCGCTGTGTGAGCCAGGCTGCTCAGACCCCTGGCCACGAGGGATGAACCCAACCCCCAGCACCACCCCTCCCCGGGCACTGGGGGAGGCAGAGGACAAGGCTGGAAGTCCAACCTCCGACTACATGATGGTTCCCCTGGCAACCAACCCCCATCTCGGGGCTTCCAAAATTCACCTCCTGAACATGAACTCAGGCGTAGTTGAAGGGGTTAGAATAGAACGTTCCCAGGGCTTCCCTGGTGGTGCAGTGGTTGAGAGTCCACCTGCCGATGCAGGGGACACGGGTTCATGCCCCAGTCCGGGAAGATCCCACATGCCGCGGAGCAGCTAGGCCCGTGAGCCATGGCTGCTGCGCCTATGCGTCCGGAGCCTGTGCTCCGCAACGGGAGAGGCCACAGCAGTGAGAGGCCCGCATAACGCTTAAAAAAAAAAAAAAAGAATAGAACGTTCCCTTCACTTTTATCAACTGGAACTATTTCAGGAACTGGAGACAAAAACCAAACGTTAATTTATTTACTACGTTAGAAGGTCCCACCAGGAACCAAGGACAAAGACCAAACGTGTATTTTATATCACAGTATCACAAACACACACACACCTAACAGCCCCAAAATACATGAAACAAAACCTGACAAGTGAAGGGAGCAATAAACAATTCAACAGTAACAGATGGGGACTCAACACCAGTCCAGACAGAAGACCCACCAAGAACGAGAACAGCAAACCCCACACCAGCTCAACCCACAGATGCCTGTTCACTCCACTCAGAAACACACAATGCACATCCTCTCAGGCGGTCACAACACAAGCCTCAATAAACTTAGAAGGACTGACTGAAATCACAAAAACTATGTTTTTGAACCACAATGGAATTAAGTTAGAAATCAATAACCAAAGGAAACTTGGGAGATTCACAAATATATGAAAAGTAAATGCTCCTAAAATAACCGCTAGTTTAAAGAAAAAAATTACAAGAGAAATCAGGTACCTTGAGACAAATGACAAAAGAAACACAACACATATTAAAGCAAAATTATGGGATGCAAAATAGTACACAGAAGAAAATTTATAGCTGTAAACTCCATATTTAAAAAGAAGACCCCAAATCAATACCTTAATCTTAAGACACTAGAAAAAGAAGAACAAACTAAACCCAAGGCTGGCAGAAAAAAAGAATAATAAAGGCAAGAGCAGAAATAAATAGAGAATAAAAAACCAATAGGAAAAAATCAACAAAACCAGAAGTTGGATATTTGAAAAGACGAACAACATTGACAAACCTTTAGTCAGACCGACCAAGAGAAAGGAAAGACTCAAACTGCTAAAAATCAGGAATAAGGGACTTCCCTGGTGGCGCAGTGGTTAAGAATCCACCTGCTAATGCAGGAGACGCGGGTTCAAGCCCTGGTCCGGGGAGATCCCACATGCCGCGGAGCAACTAAGCCCATGTGCCACAACTACTGAGCCTGCGTGCCACAACTACTGAAGCCCACGTGCCTAGAGCCCATGCTCTGCAACAAGAGAAGCCACCACAATGAGAAACTTGCGCACCCCAATGAAGAGCAGCCCCTGCTGGCTGCAACTAGAGAAAGCCTGCGTGCAGCAATGAAGACACAATGCAGCCAAAAATAAAAATAAATTAAATAAATTTATTTTAAAAAAGTTTAAACAAAAGGATCATAACGGAATATTATGAATGTGTATTTGCCAAGAAATTAGATAACCTAGATCAAGTGGGAAAACTCCGAGAGAGACACAAAATCCCAAAAGTGTCTCAAGGAGTAGAAAATCTGAAGATGTATAACAAGCAAAAACATTGAATCAGTAAATAAATAACTTCAAAACCAAGCAAAGTCTAGGCTTGGACTGTTTCACTGGTAAATTCTACCAAGTGTTTAAAAAATTAATACCGGGACTTCCCAGGTGGTCCAGTAGTTAAGTATCTGCCTTCCAATGCAGGGGACGTGTGTTTGATCCCTGGTCAGGGAACTAAGATCCCACATGCCGCGGAGCAACTAAGACCGTGTGCTGAAACCTCAGAGCCTGCACGCCACAACTAGAGAAGCCTGTGTGCTGCAACGAAGACCCAGTGCAGCCAATAAATAAATAAATAAATGAAGGAATAAATATTGTGCTTGCATGGTATATCTTTTTTATTTTTGGCTGTGTTGGGTCTTCGTTGCGTGCGGGCTTTCTCTAGTTGTGGCAAGCGGGGGCTACTCTTCATTGCAGTGTGCGGGCTTCTCATTGAAGTGGCTTCTCTTGTGCAGTGGCTACTCTTCATTGCAGTGTGCGGGCTTCTCATTGAAGTGGCTTCTCTAGAGCACGGGCTCTAGGCTCACAGGCTTCAGTAGTTGTGGCACACAGGCTCAGTAGTTGTGGCGCAGGGCTTAGTTGCTCCACAGTATGTGGGATCTTCCTGGACCAGGGCTCGAACCCATGTCCCCTGCATTGGCAGGCAGATTCTTAACCACTGTACCACCAAGGAAGCGTGTGGTTTATCTTTAAAAAAAAAAAATTAAGGGCTTCCCTGGTGGCGCAGTGGTTGGGAGTCCGCCTGCCGATGCAGGGAACATGGGTTCGTGCCCCGGTCCGGGAGGGTCCCGCATGCCGCGGGGCGGCTGGGCCCGTGAGCCGTGGCCGCTGGGCCTGTGCGTCTGGAGCCTGTACTCTGCAACAGGAGAGGCCACAACAGTGAGAGGCCCGCGTACCGTAAAGAAAAAAAAAAAAAATTAATACAAATCCTTTGCAAACTATTCCACACAATGAAAGAGGAAGCAACACTTTCCAACTCATCCTATGAGGCAAGTATTACGCTGATACCAACACCAAAGACATCATGAGAAAAGAAAATACAGAACCGTACCCCTTATAAGTACAGCTGCAAAAATCCTTAACAAATACCAGTGAGCCAAACCTATCAACGCATAAAAATGATTATACACCACGACTGAGTGGAATTTATCCCAGGAATGCAAGGTGTGTTTACCATTCAAAAGTCAATGAAACCACCCCCCCCACATCAGTAAAGTCAAAGACAAAAACCACGAGATCATCTCAACAGAAACAGAAAAAACAAAATCCAACACCCATTCTTAACAAAAACTGTCAATAAACCAGGAGTGGAAGAAACGTCCTCAATCTGATAATACTCACAGCTCACACAGCACGTGAAGTGGAAGAGGCCAGTCGCAAAGGAACATACATCGTATGATTCCACTAACAGAAGACGTCAGAATTGGCAAATCCAGGGACAGAAAGTAAATGAGTGGCTGCTGGGGGTTGAGGGGCTGGGAATGGGGAGAATGGGGGTGGCTGCTAATGGGGACAAAGTTTTTTTTTGGAGTGATGAAAATATTCTGAATGTACAAAAATCCACTGTACTGTGTAGTTTAAAAGGGAAAAATTTATGGTGTTATAAAAAAGAATGCATTCTTCAGAGTGAGAAGCCCTTGCTACAAATAACCATAGGACCATATTTACCCAAAAAACTTTACAAATAGTTTTAAATGGTTCTTAACATAAAGAACAATCTAGGTTTTGCAGCCTCTGCCTCAAAGGCTCACTCCACTTTGGATCTGCTGTCAGCGGAGTATGGCTTCCTTCCGAAACATTTACCCGCAGCTTCTCACGACCCTCGGCAAGACACAAGGACAAAAATCTCTGACAAGAACATTTTCTCTGCTTGCAAAGACAAGCAGGTCTCCTCTTTGATGAAATACAAGAGACGGAGCACCTGGCACCTGGGCGATTAAACCCAAGCACAGCCTGACACCAGGGTGGGCTCACGACCCTCACCTCCAGCTCCTCGCTGTCTTTGGGCTTCTCCTCAGAGGTCTGTTTAACAAAGTCTGGGATGAGGATTTCCAGCGTGGCCCGGGCTGTGGAAAGAGGAACACTGAGGGTGAGGGTGGGGTCCCCACGGCCGAGGGAGCCTGGGCCCCGGGGACAGAGCCCCAAGGGCCTGCACGTGAGGCACAGGCAAAGGGTGTGGTGGGGAGCAGCAGCTGGGCCAGAAGGACACTCTGGGGAGGCGCCTGCAGGCCCGAGCGTAGGGGTGGCGAGAAGCCGAGTGCAGGCACCCCATGAACACGGGTGCAAAACGAAGAGCACATGGGAAGGAGCATGGGGTGGGGGTGGGGGTGGGAGGCGAGGCGCCAGCACTATGAGGATGGCCCCACCCACTATGGGACCCTCACAGGCTTCTGCTCTGAGACCTCAGGAACACCCCACTTGTGAAGCAGAAGAGCCTTTGGAGAGAATTTCTCTAAAATTGACAGGAGACCTCCTGGGGACCGGGCAGAGCTTGTGAACCCAGCACAACTTCACACGGGGTCAGCCAGACAGTAAGGTGGGGTCCCATCACCCTCGGCATTCACCACCAGAAGAGAGCAAGGCCCAGGGGCACTCTGAGCCCCGGAGCACAGACACTCCACCAACCCGAGACTCAGTGAGACTGCAATAAACGCTCCGCACTCTGTAAGAGGCAGAGCTGCTCTGAAGACAATGCGGCGATGGGGGTGCCAGGGCCCGGGGTGCATCCATCACGTGCCTGCGATGTGGTCCACTCCCCAGAAGAGGCCAAATAACCCTGGTGCTGGGGCTAAGCGGCTTCTGGAAAAGCACGCCAACAACAAGGAGTGCCGGGAATATAGCCAGCAGCAGGCCACGGGCAGGAGGAGCATCAGACTTCCACCAAAAACCACCAGCTTTCCCAAGGGCCTGCTTGGCTGTGTTCCAGGAGTGGCAGTCCCAAGTCTGGAGCTGGAAGGACTTGGAAAATGGTCCTCGTGGACATCAAAACCACCTGAGGAAGATGCCACCTGTTCTCCTTCTCAGCACACCCCTGCCTTGCTGGGTTTAAACAGACGGTGCCCTGGGCTCAGGCAGCACAGAGCAACCAGCATCTGTGAGCGCTGGGGACGGGGCGGGAGGCGCTGGCCCAGCCATCTGAGTGGAAAAGGGCCTTCTACTTTCATTTCTCATGTTTTACTTTTTCTATTTGAATCTTTTCCAGTGAGTACATAATTTAAAAAGATCCAAGTAGATGATTACATAAATAAAACAGACTTGCCCCATCCACAGCCTTCCCTAGCCATTGGTGGGCCAACACGGGTCTCTGACACCAAGCAGGCACATTACCAGCTTTATTCTTCGCGAGTTTTTTGCTGCTTGCCGTTCCAGATCCATAGGTCACACCATCGATGGTCACCGAGGCACCAAAAGGCTCACTTGGGTTCTCTTAAAATTAAAATTACCATTTTAAAACACACTTGCCAAGACGTTAAAAGCATACGTGCACACACACAATCTGCTCGCGCCGACAGACAGACGAGGTGGGGGTAGGGCTGCTGCTGAAGGCAGAGGCCTGCGGGGGGGTCCCTGAGGCACTGGGGTGGGGCTGAGGGACAGTCAGCAGGCAGAGAGCATGGCCAGGAAGTCGAGGGGGACAGGGACCAACGTCTGAGAAAGATGGACGGAGGAGTGCAAGGGGTGGGATGCAGACATTGTGAGCCAGAGAAGCAGGAAGACAATAGCGGACGCTGAGCTTCTGGTTTTCACTAAGGAGTGATGCGGGCGGCCAGAGGACAGCTTGTGGCCATTGCAGGGCTGCAGCCCCTCCACCCTCAGAGGCGCAGTGGGAAGGGGGTGCGGAGAGGTGACCATCTGATCCCCCTCGACCTCCCCTCTCGTTCCTACCCAGCAGAGGGGAATGACAGTCAGCTCCCACCTCCCCAGCAGTGACCCCAGTGACGTGCTTGATGCTTTAGGAGTGAGATGGGGAAGGTCACACTCACCACATTCAAAGAAGTTGTACACAGGGCGGACCTTGAGGACACGCTGCATGTACTCGTGCAGGATGCAGACCTCCGACTTCCCATTGGGGTTGATGACAAACTCTATGACAAGAGGGGCCGTCTCAGCAACAGCGGGGGCTGCAGCGACCACACCCCAGCCCGCGGGGAGAGGACCTCTGCGCCACAGGGCAGACACAGGCCGGTGCAGCACCCTTGGAACACACATCCCAGGAACATCAGACCTGTGAGTCCCGTTCACCTTTCTTCGTGGGCGCATCCTGCACAGACAGAGTGATGAGCTTCTGATTGGCCGGCAGGATGGGCCTCTCTGACTCAGCCTGTTTTCGCTTCATTTCTCGGTTGAACTGCCGACGCTCAGCCCATGTCCTGAACTTCTTCACGGTAACTTGCTCGAAGTCAAAGCGCTTCTCCAGGTAGTTCCGAAACTCCTCGAGGTCTATACGGGATTCACCAGAGACCCAAGTCACGGGTGGAGGTCACGCCCTCCACCCGGTGAGCAGGACAGGTCCCAGACACACGATACCGCCTTCCCCTTTCCTCTCCAAGGGCAAGGGAAGTAAAGAATCACGTCCCTTCATTCTGCCAGCTCAAATTACCCTGCCAGGTCCCCTAGGGACAAATTTCTGGCATGTCCTTTAGTTTATTTAGAACAAGAATAAGAATACAAAAATAAAAAAACAAAAACGAATCTTAAAAAAAAAAAAGCCAACCGCAACCAGCCTTTGGGACCTTTCTCCCCATATGGAAACAGGTGCTGGACGGCCAGCAGCAGCCGAGGCACCACGTGCCCACCATGGCCGCCCCCACGCCCTGCAGCAAGTAGGCAGCTCAGGGCCATGGCACTTGTTCCACCTCTCCCCCAGGACCCCAGGGCTTCCCATCAGTCTTGCTGGCGCCCTGCCTGCACCCTTCCTCCCACCAGGCAGATGCCTGAGATTCCACGTGAGCTACAAAACAACGTGCTTGCACACTTAGTGACAAACCAAAACCACATAGTTCTTTACACATGAGTGCAGAGAAGCAAGTCTGGAAACAAGCGCCATGAGGTCAGAGGTGGGAGGCAGTTGTTTTCAGAAAAACAGGAGCACACTCAGGTGTGTCCTACATGTGCGGAAGGACGGTGTGAAGAGGCAGACTGTCAAGTTAGAGTCTTATAGGGAGGGCTCCCTTCCAGCTGTGTCCCAAGAACAGCCCACCCGCTGACAGAGCCAGCCGGGACGGGGAGCCAGACACCACTGTCCCCCTCCTCAGCAGCAGCCCCAGCCCCTCACATGCAGGAGTTCCCAGACAGGCCGGGCAGTAGCACAGAGTGAGAGACCCCGAAAACGCATGGGGGCTAAGACAGCCTGCCACCATGGAAGAGATGCAGGAGGGACAGGGAGGAACGCCCCACACCTGAGAGCAACTGAGGGTCTGAGAAGGGGGCAGCATCCACACCACGTGGTGGAGACGCCCACTCTGCGCACTGGTACACCAGGACTCCATGCGAGCATGTCCCATTTTCATGAAAAGCAAGACTTGAGGAAAGATCGCGAACATGACCAAAGAAAAAGGCCATCTGCAGGGCAGCACCAGTGTGCGGGTCGGGAGCAAGAGGTCAGCAGGCAGAATCTCCTAAGCTCAGGGAGACGGCCTCTCCAGCCATGCGGGAGTGGACAGGCAAGCACGGACAAGTCCCTTCCTCCTCAGGGACCAAGTTCACTCTGGAAACTTACCAACTGATTCATCTTTGCACACTTCCACCTTGGCTTTCACTTGCCCCAGGGCCCCGGGGGCGGCCTCGGCCGCCAGTGGATCCTTCTCATCTGGGGGCCCCATGTCAGCCCCCAAGGAGTCGGGCTCTTCCAGGGGGAGCTCCAGCTCTGCAGATCGGCTCAGGGGCTTGGCGGGAGACACCTCCCCACAGGGGGTGAGCTCGCTGTTTTGCTCCCTTTCCTCATTGTCTTTCATTTTCTTGTAATGCAGACAGGGGATGCTACTCAGAGGAGGGTCATGTTTCTGTGGACAGTGAAATTGCAACACAGATTACAAGGATGGCCCCAAACATCTGAACGTCCGATGCCTTTCACCTGCCTGTCTGGCTGTAATGCAACGTGGGCAGACATGCATGCTCCTCCTGCAACTTACGAGACTAAATTCATGACTGATGTGTCCCCTACCCGTATGCTTCCTGTTCCCAAGAAGTATGGCCTGGACCAGGTGACCACCCGAGACTCTCGGTGCAGGTACACGGGGACTCCGGAGTTATGGAACGTCATGATCCACCCGTCCGGCAGTGGTTCTGTAGGTGGACGGCCACGACCTGCACAGAAGACAAGAACACCCTGCAATCACTTAAAGACACTTGTAACTGAGTAAGAACTGTCAGGACGTTTCCAAAGTTACAACCCGTGTCAGAAACAACAGCAAGGTGGACCCAACGTTACAGAGAACCTCTAAAAAGTAGGAGGGGGAACACCCCGCCCTCCACTAGAGAAAGCCCCACCCAGCCCCACCTGCAAAACTCTGCTCTCCCTCTGCTGCTGTGCCTGTCCCTCTGGGTGTGACCCACAGGCTCCAAGTCCCTCCGTGCAGCAGGAAGCTGTCCACCCTGCTCACTGCTATACTCCCCAGCCTAGAACGGCACAGGCACGCCACGGAGCCTAGAGCAGGGTTCTGCAAGACACAGGGCCTCGCCACAGCTCTGCCTCCACGGCTGGCAAGCACCGTGGACACTGACTCCCCGCCCGCCTCCCACAGGTGTGGCCAGAGGCACCGCAGGGCCTGGGTAGGCTTCGCTAGTAACTGCACATCTGTGGATCACTGCTCCCTGTGACCAGGTGACAAGCCTGTGCTGTTCGAGCTGCTACTGACAGCCCTGGCTGCTGAAAAAAGCACATGGCAAAGACTTAAGTAAAACTTATTTTTCTTACGGGTATTGGGAACAAGTTAAAAATTCAGAAATGGAAGTGAAAAACCAAGTGAAATCTAAAAAGACACATACGAGTTGAAAACAGCACCAGCTATTCTCACAGAAAAGGGAATGACACCCTTGTGCCAGGTCTGACACCCACACGTGGCCAACACCAGCAGACACCTGTGTCAGGACAGCCCTGGGAGGGAATGTGAGGTTGGACACGCACAGACCCCGTCAGGCACCCCCATGCCCACCGCGGGCTGGGCTGGGAGCTGTCTGCAACCAGCTATGGGCTAAGTAAGGAGAAGGAGGCACTCACACAGCTCAAGCTGAGCACATCATGGGACAAGGCATGTCTGCGATAGTGAGCTGTCACAGAGTTGGCCCAGCTGCCCGAAGAGCTCGCGTGCATCTCATAGTCTGTTACTGTTCCTGTTGCGGCCCACTTGGCAGACGCGCGGCCCAGCACTGCCAACATGTCCGCTCCGCAGCCAGGAGACTGTACGTCGGCCACCCTCGGTTTCCTCCCATCACGCTGGCCACCTGCGCTGGTGCTCAGCAGAAGATGTAACCTGTGTGCCTGAGTCCTGTGTCCCTCCAGCCCCTTTCCACCGCCCACCTGACACCTCCACCTAGACACTGAGAGGCGCCTCCAGGCCAAGACAGAAACAGACACGGAGACCCCTCAGACCTCTCCGCATCAGCAGGGGGGCTGCACGGGCCAGCTCTGGGCACCCCCGACCGCTCCCCACCACGTCTCCGACCCCTCCACCTCTGCCCACTCAAAGTGCAGGAGTCACACGTGCACCGCGAGCCGTGCTTTCAGACCAGACTGTGGAACGAGTCCTGCTTGCTTCCAGTGGCTCCCCCAACACTTGGCACAGAATCTAGAACCCGGACTGCAACCATCACCAGCCACCATGCCGAGCAACCGCCTCTGGGCCCAGCATCCATACCCCTGGATGCCCCCTCCCCAGGGATCTGCCCAACCACACAAGCCCAGCTGCTCTGGTTTCCACAGCACCTGCACCACCTGCAGCTGGGCCATCATGCATCTGGGTGTGTCCTCACATCTTGTCTGTTTCCTATCACCAGACAGGGCCCTCCTGGCCTCAGACACACACCTGCTGCCTGACACCGAGGGCTCTCATGCCCATACATGCAAAGCCCCGTGAACACTCGCTACTTCCTGGCCCGACTTACTTTTGAGCACTGTTTTAATCTTGGTCATCATTGGCTGCACACTTGTCTCTCCGTCTGATGGGTGGTCGCTGTCTCCTCCATATTTCTCCTCCATCCGCCTCTTTTTGGGAGCACAGAGGCCCTCTTCCAGCAGAGCATCAACATCGTTGTCAAAATCATCCTGCAAAATATGCTGTTCAGACACCACAGCCCCCCGGTGCCCTCCAGGCAAGTGTCATAGTGTCACTGACAACGACACAGAAAGGAGGCGCTCTCGGGGGCCTAGGTGTGCCTCTATGTTGCGTGATCATCTGAAAAACAAATGGAATGAAACCGCCAGCTGAAGCACACGCTCAGGCAGGTGTGCGTGCCACCAGGGAGCGTGGCCAGCAGCTCCTTCCAACTCAGTTGGGACAAGGGTACGAGGCAGACCTGTCAGCCAAACTTTTCATTAGCAAAGTTTGAAAACCTGGACTCCTGACGGCTTTCTCTTTTCACATTTACGTTTCCACCTCCTGTGGGTGTTCTTTCCTCTGCAACATCAGCTTTACAGAGATGCTGCGATTCCCAAACACCTCTCTTTGGGTTTTGCTAAGAGTGCTCCAAAGGAGGGGACACCGACATACCTCGTAGGAGAACTTCAAGGCCTCTTCGTCCACTCTGTCTCTCTGCACGATCGCTTTAGCCGTGAGCCCGCCTGCTCCTTCTTCATCTAGCTCCAAATTGTCAGTAAAATCTTCTAACTCATCCAGCACTGCGTACTCCACTCTCTTTTCCTGATCCAGCTCATTCTCCTCATCCTTCTTATCCGCACTCTCACCCCCTACGCCTACCCCATTACCAACACTCCCGCCAAAGGGACAAGCATGCACATCTCCACTGACAGGGCTAAGGGCCAGACCGCACTCTGCCCGCGCGTCGCGCTCCGCTCCCGTGTACAGCACCTTCCTGTCCTTACTCCTGCAGCTCTCGGTAAAGCTCACGCTAATCTTTACATCCTTAAGCAACTTAAGGTCAGGGGAGAACTTCCGGACCGCAGGTGCGTGCCGGGCGGTGCGCGGGCTGTGGCCACTACAGTTCGGGTCTACGAGGAGGCGGGCCTTAGAGAAGGATCCTTTGGAGAGAAGAGAAGCTCCGTAGAAGTTGAGTGGGTCCTCAGCAGGGGGTTCGGCCTGTCCATCACCACCAGAGCCAACGTCCATTACCTCTGCATCACTGGACGTTTGCAGGGGAGGTGGTGGAGACTGTCCACGGGGCAGCGCTCGGAGGGGGCAAGCTTGGTTCTCCATCACCGCTCCTCCTGCGGGCTCACGCGGGAGAGGAGAGGGGCTCTCACATGTCTCCATAGTAAAAGTGATTAAGACTATTTTAAAAGACCAGAGTTTTAAAAAACCTTACATAAATCTATACAGCTAACATGCACAAGTCCGTCGAGACCCGGGTGCCGTCCTGCCCGCGCTGCACACGCTGGCGGCTTAGTCAAGCTGGCCACATTGCTCTTTTCATTAATGTAGACAGCTTTTAGAACCACTGCCTCAATTATTGGAAATCACAATGCACTCAGCTTAAATGACTGACGACTAAGCGAGTCTGTCCTCAAGCCGGAGGGGCACCCGTCTTCATCCACCTGCAAAGAGACGTAAAGGCGCCGTCACAACGCAACAGAGCCCTCCGTGTCCTGGTACCAAGAGCCCAGTGCTATTGACAGAGCAGTGAAAACTTAAAAGAATGCTGCCCAAAAAGAGAACCTTCTATGCTTCAAAACAATCGAACTTTACTTTTTTCTTCAGAACCTAAATTGTACCTTAAGTCCCAAATTAAATACTTTATTAATTGTCCACTGTAATTCCAACTTGAGAAACACAAAAACCATATTATGTTTAGGCTCAAAAAGGATTAAAAAAAAAATCCTCCACTAAACTTCACCGCAGCACCCCCTAACTCAGTTTACAAGGCAAGCCAGCATGCAATGCAAGGCTGCCCTTTCCAGAACACACAGAAGGTGTGCGGCTTCCCTCCAGCACCAGAGCGACATGGATCCACTCACCTGCGAGGGCCGGGTCAGTCAGAGGGCAAGCGGGAGACCCTCGGCTCAACTCTGCGGCACTAGGGCCAGGGGTTCTGTCACCCGGGACCCTGGGGCACGTGGATGGGGACAGTGATGCAGCGGGCTGGGGGAGCCAGAGGTGGCGTGGTTCTGTTCCCGGGAGAGGTAGGGGTGGTGGCCGCAGGGAAGGGAGCCCAGCCAGGGTGGGTCGGGGGAGCCGCAGGAGACAGCTGGAGCCAAGGCACGGGGAGTCCTGGGAGCCGCCCGGAGCCTGGCTCCATCCTGGGGGGCAACAAGAAGCCACCGGGAGTGAAGGGACCCTCAGGCCACAATTCAGTCCCTACTTGAGAAGGGAGGCCAACAGCTGCGCCAGGCATGGTGCCTGTGCCCTCGAGAACAGCAGAGACACAGAGTTGACCGTACTGCTGAGTGGGCAGAGGTGGAGAGCTGGGACAAGGGGGCCCTGACGACCAACGAGGCCTCTCCCCGGAGGGACAGTCAAGCAGCGCCTGCAGAGGAGGGCGCCCCGAGCCTCTGGGCAGACCTGGCCAACGGGGCTGAGGCCGCCAGGACACATCAGCCAGGCGGTCACCCAAACCGCAGGAGAGGCCGCCCAGAGAGGGAATGCAGACCGAGAAGAGGGCTGAGGATGCAACTCTGGAGAAGCACAACGGAAGGAAGACACAAGGCTGAGAAGGCAGGGCAGGGGGCCATCCAAACACAGGGGCCTGCAGGAGGGAGGGCACCCACCAGAGCAGAAGCACGTGCAGAAACGCACGCATGTGCTCACATGTACACCCCCACACCGTGCAGACACACGCACAAACATGCCATATGCACGCGGATGCAGACACATGTGCGTGCCCACGCCCACCCGGGGCAGCTTGCTGGTTGCAGACAGAACAGTAAACAGCAGACACCACATGTTTAAGAAGTTTACAGTGAAGGGACAGAGTGTGGTAGTTGAACTTTGAAGGGGACATAACATAAAAACCAGAGACTTGTTTAGATTTGATTAATTCATCCAACAACTACCCAAAGACTACCTACTCTGATGGGGGCACTACCATGAACTACAGGGCAACGACCACTGACTGTCAATCTATTTCCTAGACTCTAAGATGTCTTCACATTTCTGATTTCAGTGGGAATTTAACATAATACCTCCCCCACAGGTATGTCTGTCAAAGGTGCTAAGGACCAAGGAAACATAGCACACAAATGATGACAGACTCAGAACCGCAGTGATCGCTGAGGAGGCTGTAGCCAGACACACACGAGGAACACTGAGTGGAGTAGGGCCAGTCTCCTGGCACCAAGAAAGATCATTTCAGAGAAGGACAGAAGGTCCGCATACCCAGTGCTACAGAACACAGATGTGACCAGGACCAAACCCCTTGGCACCAGGCAGGTCTGCAGAGACCCTAGCAAGAGCCAACTCGTGATTCTGGGGCTAAAAAGGCTAACATGAAGAGATGTGAGGAGACAGGGGGCACTGAAGACACACTCGGCACAGGACGGGGACACCTGCTACCACGTTCAAAGGCTAAGAGCAGCACGAAGCCAGGATGAGAATGATAAAAACTGAAGAATGGAAGCCTTGAAGAGCTGCACCGAGTGGAGTCTCCAAGAAGCCGTGGAAAGTGTGGTCCTTGGAGCTCAGGGAAGCTGCCCAGCCCCAGGGGCAGCAGCTCATTCTGAGGGCTCCACAGCAGGCCATCCTAAGCAAGCTCCTTACCATCCCTGTTGCCTGTCGGTACCTATCAATACCTTCCAGGTGGCACACACATACCATTTTAGATGCTGAGGGCATGAGACAGACAAAAACCCCTGGCCACAGAGCTCACGTTTTAGCAGAGAGACTGACAAGTAACAACTAAGAAAAACTGAGAACCATTCAAGAAAAAACAAAGCAAGGAGTTGGGGAAGGGGAGGCAGCTTCAAAATGGGTGGGCAGCAAAGGCCTCACAGCCAACGTCCACCTGAAGGTAGAGGAGTGGGCCGGGTGGGTAGCTGGGGTGGGAGGAGGGGACATTTCAGGCAACAGCGAGAAGAGCAAAGGCCTCCGGGTAGGAGCGTGGGGTGGCAGGTGACAGCAGTATGCCCAGTGGGGAGAGAGGAGGCCAGATCAATGAGGGCGAGGGAAAGCAGGACTCTGGCTCTTATCTTGAGAGATGGGCCACTGGACAGGAGGGTCCAAGCGGTGAGGTCACATGATCCAAGGTCAGCAGTGGCAACCAACCCTCAGGCAAGCCCTGTTCTAAGCACTTTAGGTACTGTCACTCACCAGCTCTCACACAGCACTGTGAGAAAAAGTTAAGGATAGAGAAGTGAAGCAACTTGCTCGAGGTCACACAGCTAGAAAGTGGTGGAGCTGCTTTACCACCCAGGTAAGCTGGCTCCAGTCTGTACTGCCTCGGGATTACAGTCTTGCAGTTTAAAAGAAACACTGTAGGTCCAGAAAAACCCCAGGTGGGTGGACAGTAGGAGGAGCAGGGGTGAGAGCAAAGAAAAGAATAAAGAGGCTCACCGGGAGCTTGGACCAGCATGTCACGCTGGAGGTGGTGAGAAACCGTCCTGAGGGTTGCATGGAGGCCTAGGAGTGACTCCATACTCAAGGACAGAGATGTCACGTGCAGAGGTGGTAAAGGCAGCATGGGGAGTGTTTGGGGTGAGTGAAGATCACAGTTTAGGTTTACACATGGGTACTTGGCATCAAAGTAATGCGGGGGGATGTGGAAGAGGCAGCCACAGGCATAAGGCTGCAGCTCAGAAGGGAGGTGAGGGCTGGAAATGGAGATGCAGATGTCAAGGAGAGACGGCATTAAAGCCAGGAGACTGGACGAGATCACCAAGGAGTAGAGGGCAGCTCCAACCTGAAGCCGAGACTGGGCAAACCAGTCAGACTCACTTTCGTACCCCCAAGGTCACGGTTAGATTATAAAACCCCTGGGAAGTGCCCTGCACAGTGGCTGGCCACAAAGGGCTCAAAGGGTGGCTCTCCTGCCATCGGCCTCACTACTGCTTCAGCTGACTGCACACACGGATGCAAACCTTGCTTGCCAAGTGGACCATAAGCCAGCAGCAGACTTGCAGCAGGCTCCCCTGGATCCCGACACAGGGTAAAACCGAGACGCTTGGACAGTGCCCTTCACTGGAGTCCGCTTGCTGGGCTGGCATGGAGGTGCCGTCTGTGATGGTCCAGCGCTGTGGCTGCTGCCTTTCGCTCAAGCCTCTCGGCACTGCAGCCTCCCGCCCAACCCAGCAGCAGTATGACCTCATCCCGTCCTTTTGTCATCCTCCATCGGCCTCACATCCCGCACTTACAGGCGGCACTGCCGACTGGCCATTCACTCCCTCTGGTGGGTGACCGCCTGTGGCAGGGTTTGGCCCACTCTACCGCCGCCAGGAAACAGGATCCCCGCCTAGCGGTTGGCCTGGCACAGTCCCCAGCCCCAGAATGGACTGTCGTGCACCGGGTAACAAGGTACATGCAAGCATGCAAACGACAAATCAAGTTCCTACCCTGAGCAACCCAAGTCCATCGGACGACACCTGACAGGTACCACTGTCAACAGGTTGCCACCTTCCACTTATTTCTATCATGGTCATTGTTACGACAAAACCACATCCTGATCACCTACGTGACACTCAGTCCGTGAGCATTTGGTGAAGACGGGCGACTTCTCAGATTTCCCAAACTGTGTTACACCCGGCAGGGTCCTGGGCGAGCACCGCCCCTGTTGGTACCTTTCCCGCCTGAAAGCCATCTACGGCTTCGGGCCCGCGGGACGAG
>NW_020175053.1:6162864-6180622 GCF_003031525.2 Neophocaena asiaeorientalis asiaeorientalis
AGGGCGGCGGCCGCGAGGGGCGCCGGGAACGGGGAGCGCGGGTGACGCCGGGAACGGGGAAGCGCGGAGGACGCCGGGAACCGGGAGTAGAGGGTGCCTCTCCTGTGTGCACGGTGAGGACGAGACCGTACACACAGAGACATCACCCGTTTTCCATTTAAAAGCATTAAACGTAACCACTAGGGGAAAAAAGACAAGTGTGCGCAAGTGTCTGGCACTTTTCCATTTGCTGATCCTGCGCGAGGAACCTTGACAAAGGTGCTGAGCCGTGGAGCAGGGACCGCTCTTGCTGAGGCGGGAATTCCCAGGAACGCCGGGAACACGCTCTCCCGTCTGCAGCCGGCACGGTGGCTGCTGCAGACAAAAGCTAGGGGTGCTAGACAGAGGGCAAAGAATGAGAAACAGACGGGGGTTGTCAGTTTGGCAGAGTTGCAGAGTTCCCACCCGCCCCAGACTCTCACTAACGGCAAAGTGAATACAGTGATTTTTCAAGAAATAACCTGGGAGACCCCTTCACCAGGTGACCGAAGGTGCACACGACCAACATCAGAGGATGCACTTGAAAGTCGTGTGTTGCTTTGTGTGTTAATGATGCCTCGATAAAAATGAAAAAAGCACCAGTAAAGGGACGTATGGACGGCTTCCTGAGAGGGACATATATCCACATTAAAGCCCCAAAGGCAAAACCTGAATGTAATCGTGAAGAAAGATCCAGCAAACCCATAGGAGGGCCCTTCTACCCAAAATACGGGCCAGTGCTTTTCAGAAAGTGTCAGGATTGGTCAAGTCAAAGACAGACTGAGGAGCTATCTTGGACTGAAGGAGAGACAACTAAGTGGGATGAGGGGTCTGAACTCAGACAAGGGTTATTAGCAGGACAGTTGGTAAAATTCAGAAAAGGTCAATGCTAATTTCATGGTTGTAATACAGTTTACTGTGGTTAGGTAAAGTTAGAGGCGGAAGGAATTGTGCAAAGGATATTGGATTTTTGTTCTATTTTTTTCAAGTTTGTGGCAAGTTGAAATCATTTCCTACAAAAAAGCGGGGCAGGGGTGCTGCAGGTGACTAAGCTGGAGGCCTACCCAGGCCCTTCCCTCCCTGCTTGCCCCTCTGCTTCTCAGGCTGTGCCAGGGGACAGCACCAGGAACCCCAGTGGACACCGAGCCCTGTAAGGGTCTGGCTCCTGGACTCAGCCAGCTGCTGACTTTGTCCAGTGCAGTCAGAGCCCATGGAAACCCTCAGCACACCACCCTCCAACTAGCCACCTCGCCACGCTTTGTTGCTTGGTGAGGTGGGGGCCCCGCCTACCCCAGTCAGACCTGAAACCTCAGCCCTGCACACTACAGCCAACTTCCACTCGGCCTAGCACCAACTGGGTGATGGACAAGGACCTTACCACGGGACCTCCCCACCATCCCCACCTGGCTCCAGCCTTGGAGTCACAAAGATTGACACCTGGAAGTTGGAACTCCAGCCCAAGCTGGGGGAGGAAACCTTTCCCTCTGGAAAGCCTGGATGATGCCATCTGCTGGCAGATGAGACCAAAAGATGGGATGATGGGGGGGTGGGGGGGGCGGCCTCTGTGGGCAGAAGGCCAGGAGCCCAGGCCCGATGGGATTAGACCCAAGGTCTCCTGTGTCCCTAGGCTGGCCATGTGTGCTCGTAGACATGCCTCTGCCTCACTCAGCTCCACGCCTCCAGCCTCTGTGCCTGCACACCTCCGCTTGGCCATCCTGGAGCCGGAGAACAGAAGCAGCTCATCTGGGAAGGGGCAGAGTCTCTGCCCAGGAGAAGAGACCCATGTTGGGGACTCAGGGATCAGATGCATCTGGTGACAAGTACAGAGGCCTTTCTGGGCATGTCAAAAGCAATTCTAGGAGACAGCTTCCCAGGGTCCCAAACCCACCTACAGCACCAACCTCACTTCCAGACACTGGCCTGAGCCAATGGGGCCTGGGAAGGGCCAGCACTGTCATCCTCAGCTCTAACATCTACCTGGCCTGGGCATCAGGATACAGGGGTAGACAAGAGAGGAAAGGTCCCGACTTCCTGGAGCTCTTGTTCCGACAGGAAGACACACAAGAAACGGTCAATCAAAATGCACAGCACATCAGACCACTTTCTGTTACAGAGCAATGCAGAGCAGGGACCAAGGGAGGGAAGACTGCCTTAGACAGGTCGACTGCCCGGGACTTCAGCAAAGACCTGCGGGACACGAGGGGGAGTGCGGTTTGGGTGTCTAGGGAAGGAGCCCTTCAGGCAGAGGGGACAGCGAGAGCAAAGGCCCTGGAGCAGGAGCAGTGGCAAGAGCCAGGGCAAGTGAGGCCAAGGCAGGGGTGCCGGGCAGCAGGGTGAGCCGGGTGTGGCAGGACCCTGAGGACCACCTCACCCTCATCCTCTTCCCTCCTGGCCTCGTGGCTCTGCCTCCCCACCCACCTGGGGACTGAGGGGCTGTTACTGTGTCTCCCCAAGCCTCAGTTTCCTTGTGTGTAAAGCAAGGTCACAATTTTTTAATCTTGCTTGGGCTGCCATAACAAAGTACGACAAGTGAGGGGCTTAAACAACAGAAATTTATTCTCACAGTTCTGGAGGCTGGACGTCTGAGAGCAGGGTGTCACAGGGCCCTGCTCCCTCTGAGGGCTCCAGGGGAGGACGTGCCCCGGCCTCTCTCCCAGCTTCTGGGGTTCCTTGGCGTGAGGCAGCCCAGCTCCAGTCTTCACAGACGTCTGCCTGGGTGCCTGTCTGTCCCTGTGTCCACGTTTCCCCCTTTTTATAAGGACACCACTCATATTGGATTAGGGCCACCCTAACGATCCCATTTTATTGATTACCTCAGGAAAGACCCTAACAAGATCACATTCTGAGGTATTGGTTGCTGGGGTCCAACATATCTTTTGGAGGGCACACAACTCAGCCCATAACAATAGAAACAAGTCTTGGGCTGCCCCTTCCTCAGGGGCTCCAAGCTGCTAGGGAGCCCAGGGCAGGCAGGGGCAGAGGGGACCATGACAAGTGTGGGGAAGCTTTTCCTGTGCAGGCCTGTCCCTGGGGCAGCGGCAAACATCTGAAAGGCTCTTCAGATGGCTTTGTACCCAGTCCAGCGGCGCCCCACGAGGGCAGACCTGCCTGGCCAGGGCAGGCGCTGATGTGGGGACCTGGTCCATTCCATGGTGCGGGGTGGCCTGCTGAAGCAGACAGAGGGTGTTGGCAGTGCCGGAGCTGGGAGCCTGGCTAGCCATGGCTCAGCTGGACACGTGGGTGGGGGGCACAGGCTGCATCATACTGGGAGCCCCTTCATGCCTGGCTGTGGGGTGGTGAGCAGGAAGGGAGAAGGGACGGAGAGGCAGGTTGGGCCCAGTCAAGGTCTACAGCCCACCCGAGCTGTCACCGCACTGAGGAGGCCAAGTTGGGTCGACCGCCGAGGCGGAGGGAAGCCTGAGTGTCAGCATTGGACACAGGACCCCCGAATGCCTGGCCCCAGCTGGGGACAGGAGCTCCAGGTGCTTGCCCAAAACAAGGGCCCTGGGGTAGGACAGACTCCACCTGCTCTGTTACCTGAAGCCCAGCCCTTCCTGCCATCCCCTGGCGTCCACGGTCCAGCCCGTGTGCACGGCTCCCCGGGGCTCCCACCTGCACCCGGATGCACTCCTGGCTTCCGTCACAGTGCTCAGGAGGCCATGAGCAAAAGGGAAATGTGGAAGAGCCCTGCACCGAGGTCTGGGCCCCAGGAGCTCCTGGGGGCTCCCGCACAGCAGCTCTGGTCATCCTGTCACAGAGTCAAGGGCCTGGAATGCACTGGCTCACCACGGCCTCAGAGTTTTATTATCAGCATCTCACATTCAAGTACAGAGTCTTATTATGAAGTTTAACTCCCTAGGAGAAGGGAAATGGCAGGGGCAACTGTGTCCCCTCCCTGAGATGGGCCTGCCCGGAACCCATGACCCCCCTGCACAGGTGGAGGCCTGAGAGCCTGCCGAGGTGGCCCATCGCACATGGATGCTCCCTCACAGGATAGCTCCACACACAGGATCCCTCGGCACCCACAGAACCACCGGACCCACCCAGCGGCCTGTGCCTCTGCTATGGAGGAGGTTTTCCTCATTCAAATGTGGCCTGTGTCCTCTCCAAGAGCAGGGCTGGTGGTCAGGAACTGGCTATGCCCAGGAGAGGAGGGGCCGCTTTGAAACAGACATCCACTCTTGTTGTCGGGATCACAGCAAGACTCACTGGCCAGAAGCACGTGTGGGTGTTGAGAGGCACAGCTCTGCGTGTCTGGCTCGCATAGGGGGTGCATGCCTGGAGCGTGTGCGTGTCTGAGCATGTGTGCACACATCTACTGCCTGTAACGTGTGCGCGCATGCATGATGGGTGTCACGTGTGCCTTGTGTGAGCTTCTGTGCATGGGCCGGGGGAGGCACAGCACACCTGGGCCTGCCGCACACCTGGCCATGGGCCTCTGTCATGAGGCTGGACCCCGAGCTTGACATGGGGATGCAAACAGTTCACACACATCAGAGGGCTCTGGCCCTGGGGGACGCTGGCCGAGTCACAGGCAGTACCTGTGACAGGGCCTCCCGGGAGCCCCGGCCACACCCGGGTGGGGGTTAGCTCTGCAGCCTGAACTCGTGGGTGCTGGTCTCCCAGCAAGAGGGGTCCGTGCCCAGCATGCTTCGCTCTGTGAAGGTCACGTGCCCATCTGCATCCACAAGGATGACTGTGTTGGTTCTGAAAGAGAGCATGGGGCCTGTGTTCAGCCCGCTGCCCCTGGATCCCTGCACGCCAGTCAGAGCCGCAAATGGATCAGACCAGAGGTGCGAGGGGCCTTGCTGGACACTGGCCTGGCTCGAGATGGGTCACAAAGAGCAGCAGCCTCTGTCTCGGTGAGCAAAGGGTCCCCTGTGAGGCATCAGGGCCTTGAGCCGCAGGTCCTGCAGGCCCCTGCCCACAAGTCCTATCACCTCCCCTCTGAAACACCCCCAGGCCGCCCTGCCCACCCTCTGCAGCACGAGCCCTGATCGCCCACCACTCTCAGCAGGGTAGGCCCTGGGCTGACCAGGCACTTCCCTGCTCAGAACCCCCAGGGCTCCCAGCACCACCACCAGGGACTGCCCAGACACCTGCAGTGGCTTCTAGACAGGGTGGACGTGGGGAGGAGCTGAGGAAGGTGGGCTCCTCCAGGGACAGGAGGGCGCACCAGCGGCCCATCCGTCGTACCTGGTGCCGTAGTCCGGGCAGCGCACACACACAGCTGCGTACTTGCTAAGTATGGGCTGCACGTACTCCCTGCCCTGGTCCTCAATGGCTGGGTCTGGCAGCTGCCTGAAGGACAGAGGAGGGGTCACCACTGGCCGCCCCAAACCTATCCCCGCCAACGCTCAGCCACAGCCCTGCAGCACCTGAGGAGCCCACCAGCCTCAGAGAGGGGCTGGGGGAAACACAAGGGTCATTCCGGGCACTTTCCAGGTCAAGGCCTCGAACCTCCATCTAGCCTTTCACTCAGGGCTCCATTGTGGGGGCCAGTCCCTGTGCTGGGGCCACCAGGAGCTTCCCAAGGCCCAGGGACACGAGCTCATGCGCTCTGTCCGGTCAGAGCCGTGCAGGCCCTGTGGAAGGACAGTAGCCACCTCTCAGAGCTGGGGGGTGGGGGTGGGCGGGTGTGTGTGTGTGTGTGTGTGTGTGTGTGTGTGTGTGTGTGGCACAGCACTCACGCCTCTTCGTTGTTGAGCACATCCAGAAGCTGGGCGGCCAGGGCGTCCTTGGGGAGCGCCTGGCCCCGCTCCACGGCCTCCAGGAAGAGCCGCTTTCCGAAGCACAGCTTCCTCCAGGGCGTCTCCAGCAGCGCGTTGCTTAGCCCGTAGGTCCCTGCAGGAGGGGTTGGCTCAGCCAGGCCAGCGTGGGAGGTGGGGGGGACTGTGGCTGGAACTCCACCCACCCGCCCCTTCTCTACATGCGTCCAGGAACTCGCCAGGCCTTGGGGGTGGGTGATCGGAATCAACAGCAGAGGAAGGTCCGTCCATAAGTGGGGGAGCCCGATGTGGGGGTCCACCTGAGAAGGTCAAGGCTGGGAGCACCACAGCCTGAGGCCAGGAGGCGGCCCACCGGGGTCAGCCGGGGTCAGGGAGCCCACTGACCTTGGCAGGCCCGAGGCGTAGGCCAGGTCCCTGGCTGGGGGCGCTGTAGGGGCTTAGAGCAAGTTTCTCAGGACAAGTTCTCAAGAAGAGGCCCAGGGCTTCCCTGGTGGCGCAGTGGTTGAGAGTCCGCCTGCTGATGCAGGGGACCCGGGTTCGTAGGAAAGGCCCCCAGAGCCTCTTCTCGAAAGAGGCAGCAGGGGCAGCCAACACAGAGCCATGCGGCCTGAAAAGATGCACCAAGGACAGAGAGCCACCACCCTCTGCTGCTACCAGACTCTGGGCCAACTCTGACACGACTACTGCCACTTGGCACTGTGGGGCCCATAGTCACACCGCCAGCCACGGCATCACCACACTGTATCCATCAGGCACCTGGCAGCCACATGCAAAGAACAGAGCAGGACCCCCACTGCGCACCACACACAAGAGTCCATTGAAAACGTCTCAAAGACCTGAACATGAGAGCTAAAACCAAATAGGGGAAAAGCTACACAACCTTAGATTAGGAAATGACTTCCTAGATGTGACACCAAAAGCATGAGCAACAACAAAAAACCCCCATAAAACTGGACTTCATCAAAATTTAAAATGATGTACTTCAAAAGAGACCAACGAGAAAGGGGAAAAACCCACAGGATGGGAGAAAATATTTGCAAATCATGTAACTGATGAGAGACTTGTATTTAGAATATATAAAACAATTCTTACAATTCAATAACAAAAACACAACCCAATTTAAAAACAAGCATAGGACTTGAACAGACATTTCTCCAAACAAGATACACAAATGACCAACAAGCACATGAAAAGCTGCTCAACGTCATTAACCATCAGGGAAATGCAAATCAAGGCCACAGTGAGACCGCATCATACCCCAGAACAGCTGCGATCAAAAAGTCAGACAGTGACAAGTCTTGGCGAGGATGGGGAGAGACTGGAACCTCATAAGTTGCTGCTGGGAATATAAAACGGCACAGCTGCTTTGGAAAACAGTCTGGCAATTCCTCAAAAGGTTAAATGGTTACCTTATGATCCAGCAACTCCACTCCTAGGTCCACACACAAGAGAAATGAAAACGTTTCTCCACAAAAACATATAACAAACGTTCACAGCAGCATTTTCCACAATAGCCAAAAGGTGGATACAACCAAGTGTCCTTCAGTGGATGATGGATAAACAAAAGGCAGAAAATCCACACGATGGAATATTACTCAGCCATAAAAAGGAATGGAGCCCTCACTCACGCTACAGCATGGATGAACCTTGAAAACATTACACAAAGGGAAAGAAACCAGACACAAAAGGCCACATATTGTCTGCATCTGTTTATGTAAAATGTGCAGGATGGGCAAATCCACAGAGACAGAAAGGAGACTAGTGGTTTCTAGGGGCCGGGGACAGTGCCAGTGGGTGTGGTTTCTTGGTGAGGTGATGAAAATGTTCTGGAGTTAGATTTTGGTGATGGTTGCACCACTTTGTAGATAGAGTAAAAACAACTGAAGGCACACTCTGATGAGTGAACTGTATGACATGCGGTTATGTCTCAATGGAGCTGTTGTTTATTTTTTTAAGGGACATGGATCAGGCGCGGCTGGCTCAGGGATGAAATAGGACGGAGTTCAAAAGAATTCCTTCTCAGCAGCAATTTAGCAGAAAAGAAGCATCTCTAGTCACAGGTGAGGGCATCATGGTGTGGTTTCCAGATGCTTCCACAAAGGCCACAGAATTGCGGGGGAAGGTCTCTGCGTCCTTTTGTGCCTTTTAGCTTCCAATTCTCTACAGACAGCCAGGGACTCGGTACAGGGGGAAGGCAACCTAACCTGTGTGCAGCCTCATGTGGACCGGGTGAGGTCATGGCCACTACTGGGCACAAGGTACACGAACAGCCGAAAAACAGCACCAGGAGGGAAATCAGCAGGGACCCGGTCCCTGAAAGTACTGGGGTCCCCACAGGACCAGCCCCACCCTGTGCCACCCGCCAGAGCATCCTCACCTGGTGCCAGGGCAACAGGTTCACGCTCCCCCCGGTTTCCATAGTAGCAAATGACATCTCCCTTCTCTGTGCTGCAGACCAGAGGGGAGACAGGGTCAGACAGGAGCCACAGGGCGCCCCCAACCCTCACCGCCTAGCAAGCCCCACAGCCCGGGCCCCAGCATTTGGGTGGCACCATCCGTGCAGGCACCGCTGTTGCTGAGCTATCTGCCCCCCCACCCTGCCCAGCATCTCTGTGTGTGCCAACATGGGCCTGGCCACACCCCAACTGCCACTTCCCCACGTGGCCCCAGCCTCCTGCAGAGCCCCAGCAACCTGACTCCTGAATCTCACAGCCAGCGCAGGCGCCCTAGACTCGAGGGCCTGCACCTCCCTGGGGGACCTGCTCCTCCCGCCTCTAGGACAGGCCCCTCTGCCCCTGCTCCTGCCCTGCTCCCAGCTGGTCTGCCCCACCCCAGGCGGAGAAAGCTCCCGGCCACCATATCCTCTGGCGACAGGGCCCATGGGTGGCATGGACAGCGTCATTGCCCCAGGAGCCGTCTGCCGAGCCCCTTGCAGAACCCGACGTGAGCCTTGCCACCCACTCTGCCCAACACTTGGCAGTGCCCGACCACCATGGGGCCCGGGGTCTCTGTACCCAGCTATGCCTGCACTGCCTTCTCCACTGGGGCACCTCTGCCACCAGACCACAGGGCAAGTGAGGTATGGCTCAAAAATGGGCTCCTCAGCCACAGAAGCGGGGAGGAGACAAGACGGAGGGGCCGATCTGGCCCGTGTGCACCCCCGGCCCTACCCAGCTCCCACAGCAGGAGCTGGAGGCCCTCACACTGCCCCAGCTTGGATCTCTGAGTCCCCAGGACAGTGGATCTGGGAGGGGCTCGGCCCTCGGGACGCTCCCTGAGCCCACCAGGTGTAATGTCCCCAGAGAGGCTGCCACAGATGCCCCGGCTCCCGCTGCCTGTCAAGCCTGCAACCCAGCCCTGTGCGGCGCCTGGGGGCTGCGTCCCCAGCCGGTAGACCCACCTTAGGTCGGCCGCTATGAGGTTGAAGCCGTTGTACAGGTGGCCCTCTGCGGAGACCTTCTTCAGGTAGGACAAGCTATCCACGTCTGAGGTCAGAAACTGAGCCACGAGTTCACCTGCGTCAGGGGACACACGCCCATGGCCGGGGCAGTAGGACTGAGCCCCTCTCCTGGGGAGACTGACGGTCCCCCACGGGACGGCCACACCTCAGCGACCCGGCAGCCAAGGAGGTCGGCACCAAGAACTCTGATTTTGAAACTTTTTCCTGTTGTGCCCCGACATGGAAGTCCAGCACGAGGGGAAACGTCTTCAGTGGGGACAGTATATATCCACCAGATGGGCAGTGACAACACGGCAGTCGGGAGCCATGCCATGGCCACAAGTGGGAGCCATATGGCCAGGCCGAGGGTGGCTCCCGGCATTGCCAGCCAGGGGGCTTCAGGGCCCCTCCTTTCGTCACTCCTCCCGTCCCTCCAGGTGCCCAGGAAGCCCCGCCCCCCGCCCCGTACCTCGGCCCCGGGCGTCCCGGTCCAGCCGTGGCTGCAGGTAGTTGGTAAGTGCCGCCAGCTTGCCCCGCGTGTTGATGCCCAGCCACGTGCCGCCTTCCTTGCCTTCCTCCATGTCCAGCCCTGCGGCAACAACAGTGTCACCACCAGCCCAGCAGCCCTTGTGGTGAAACGGGGGCTGGAACACAGCAGTCTGAGGCAGCCCCTGGGGACCATGGGTATGTGGGAGAGACCCTCACCCGGGACAACACCTGATGCCCCTGGGAACCCCTGGCTCCTGCACAACACATCCTGGTGCCTGGGTGGGCATCAGGCTGGGGGCACAGCACCAGCTCCATCACAGAAATCGCGCCAGGCCCCAGCCCCGCATCCCGATCAGGTATAGGAACACTGGCTGTCCTCCCTAGGCAGGACCCAGCCCTCGGCGGGCCCTGCACTAGGAGCCCAGCAGGCTGTAACCCTTCATAACCATGGGCCCTGCCGCAGGGCCAGCAAGGACACTACAGCCCCAGGAGAGTGTCTTCCCAGAGGGGCATTTCACTTGACAACTGGAGTGAAAATAGCTAAGTCATTAACATATTATTATTATAACAGTAATAAGTTATAATAGTAGAAGAACTAAAAGCTGCAAAGATCTGAAAGAAGCAAAACTGTCCTTATTTGTACAAGATAGGATCATATGTGAAGAAGATCCAAAAGGATCTACAAAAAAAACCTACTGGAGTAAGTGAATACTTGGCAAGAACTGGAAAATGAAAATTCAATTAATCATTTACAACAGCACTGAAAGATTTTCAAAACACTTAGGAAAACGTTACAGGAAAGACGTGTGTGCTGAGGGATGGACGTCAGGCAGACCTAGTTAAAGGAGGAGTCTTGTTCCTTGCCCGGGAAGCTCACATGGTTAAGAGGACAGTTCTCCCAGAGTATGGAGAAAAGGGAGCCTCCTACACTGTTGGTGGGAATGTAAATTGGTGAAGCCACCGTGAAGAACAGTATGGAGGTTCCTGAAAAAACTAAAAATAGAGCTACCATATGATCCTGCAATCACACTCCTAGGCGTATACCCAGAGAAAACTAATTCAAAAAGATATATGCACCCCAATGTTCATAGCAGCACTATTCACAATGGCCATGACATAGAAACAACCTAAATGTCCACTGACAGATGAATGGATAAAGAAGATGTAGTACATATTTACAATGGAATATTACTCAGCTATAAAAAATAACAAAATAATGTCATTTGCAGCAACATGGATGGAAATTATCGTACTAAGTAAAATAAATCAGAAAGAGAAAGACAAATATAATATGATATCACTTGTATGTGTCATCTGAAATATGACACAAATGAACATATCTATGAAACAGACTCATAGACATAGAGAACAGACTTGTGGATGCCAAGCGGGGGGAGGGGAGGGATGGAGTAGGAGTTTGGGATTAGCAGACACAAACTATTACATACAGGATGGATAAACAACAAGGTCCTACTGTACAGCACAGGGAACTATATTCAATATCCTATAATGAACCATAATGGAAAAGAATATACACATATGTATGTATAACTGAATCACTGTGCTGAACAGCAGAAATTAAGACAACCTTGTAAATCAATTGTACTTCAATAAAAAAATAATAAAACAAAACAAAAAAAGGATGACAGTTCTCCCCAAATGACCAAGAGGGTGACCATGATCCCAGTGAAGACCCTGTGGGCTGGTGTTTATAGAAATTCATAAGCTGGCCCTGAAGTTCAGGACATCCACAGAAGTCCCAACAAGCAGCAAAGCCACAGGGCTCACCTCAGCTGGTTCCCAGACTTGCTCAGAGGCTGCAGCACCCGAGCCATGTCAGTGGGACACAAGAGTCCACAACGGCCCCACACGGATGTGAT
The DNA here is from genome assembly GCF_003031525.2 of Neophocaena asiaeorientalis asiaeorientalis. Lineage (NCBI taxonomy): Eukaryota > Metazoa > Chordata > Mammalia > Artiodactyla > Phocoenidae > Neophocaena > Neophocaena asiaeorientalis. Next base: position 6,174,420 of record NW_020175053.1, read on the forward strand.
CAACTGACTTTCAGCCAGTTTGCCGTAGTCATGCACAGGCCAGAGGAGGCCCACTGGTCGGTGCTGCGGGGACAGCCGGAGAGGTGGGCGTGGCTCAGTCCCTGCTTTGCAGCGCACGCAAAGTTTAATTTGAGACACATCACAGACCTAAGCATAAACCCAAATCAGGAGGCTTCCAGAAGCACACAGAGGAAAATATCTTTACGACCTCATGACAAGCAAAGACTTTGTGGGTAAGACACAAAAAGAACAAGTCACAAAACAGAAGATATACAGAACTTCATTAAAATAAAATACTCTGCTCACCAAAGGACATCATGAAGAAAATGAGACAGTGACACAATTATCCAGCAAAGGATCCACATCCAGAGCACAGAGGCCTCTGACAAACCAACAACTAGAAAGTGAATGAAGCTTCCAGATCTGGCCAAACAACACAGTCCAGATAAGGAAGATACCACGGTGGAATTTCTGGAGATAAAAGCTACAGTGTGTGAGATGAAAAATATGCAGAATGGGATTAAAAGCAGATTAGACACTAAAGAAGAAAAGGTTAGTGAAAGTGAGTAAAGGATATGGCGATAGAAACCACCTAAAAAGGAGCAGGGATAACAGAGGGCTTTTAAGTGAACCAAGCATAACCGAAGGGCACTGACCACTTCAGATAAACTGACACACGTGTGACTGGGGGGCTGAGGAGAAACAGCAGGAGTCGGAGGACTTGAAGAAACAGAACCCAGAGGTTCCTGAATGCCTAACAAGTCCCCAGCAATGCTGACGCTGCTGCTACAATTCTGTGCACGCTGGGCGACGCCAGACAGAGGGAGGGGGTGAACCTTGGGGTCTCCCAGGCCTGAGCCGGGCGTGGTGGCCACAGGCCCACCCAGCACTGCGGTGCACCAGGGCCACCCTCCCGCTTGACAGGACGCGTATCAACGTGCCAGGGGCCGCCTCCAAACCACTGCAAAGGGTGAAGGACTTGAGTGGCTGGGGCTCCCCAGCAGGATGGGCACTGACCAGGGCAGGAAGCGTGGAGCCCAGGGGCCAGGACGGCCAAGGGGCCCAGGCAGGCTCACCCTTCGTCTGAGCCTCCATGTCTTCAACAACAAAGTGCCCCAGCAGTGCCTCCTGCCTCCCTCCCGAAGGATCAGCTCCTCACCCTTCACCTCACCCATCCTGAGCAGCCCCCACTTCAGCCTCCCATGCGTGCCCTGCAGCAGTGACACACACAGCCTGCCCTCTCCCCATGATCCCTTTGTTCCGTCCTAGCCCAGGATGGTCCTGGCCATGCCCACAGGCCCCCCTCAGACCCCCTCCTGTGGCCCAGCAGGCCTGCCACTGGACCTCTGGGGGAGCCATGGCTAGCCTGGCTAAAGTCCCCACACACATGACCGCTGTGCCCAGAGCTCAGGCAGTGGGGGCCTCCCCGCCAGTCCCACCCCGCACTCCCGAGCAAGCAGGTATCCAAGGTCTCCTGAGCAGCTTCTGGTGAGGCCGAGACCCAGCCTCATCCTCCTGCACTCCCACCCTCCTGCACTCCCACCCTGAGGGTCCCGCTCACAGCTCTCCCCACCTCCTTTCAGACCCCCACTTTGGTCTCCCCACTCCCATCCTCCTCCCACGCAGCACCACTGCCCGACCCCAGTCCACACTGGAGGCCTTCGTGGATGCTCCAGACGAGCTTCCAGGCTCTGCAGGCAGAGGGTCCCTGGCCCGGCCGACACCTGTCTGCACGTCCTCCGAGTGGCCCCTGCCTGCAGGAATAGGAGCTGCTCCCTCCAAGGGGCCCACGGAAGCCACCGGCAGGGCAGGCAGGGTGCGGTCACCTCCACTCCACCCCATGGGCTCCTCATCGGCTCCCCCAGCCCTGCCAGCCGGGCCTCTGCCCCCCAAACTCAGGCCACTCTCCCTGGGGCAAGGGGTGCATGTGTCTAACAGGATCACATGCACATACACATGCATGTACACACACATGCGTGCACGCATAACCATGATGCTCCGAGGTGACCGGTCTGAAATCATGCCTCACACGAGACCAACCGCAGCGGATGGTGGATCCAAATACAACCCCCACCTTCCAGCTGCTTCCCCCGGGGATCCGGGCACGTGAAGCTGAATGGACAGTGCTGGGTGGACAGCGGGGACACTCACCGCTGAGGACCTCATTGTTGTTCCCCCAGAAGTCTGCAGCCCTGGAAGGCCGGTGGTAGAACTCGTCCCTGTTGGCGGCCAGGATGAGCCTGAGGAGAGAGCACGGCTGAGGGTCTCGCGTGAATGTGGAAGAGTCACGTGTTTCCTCTCGTTACCAAGACAAAGCACCTTGGCAGGCAGCAACCTGGGCAAGTCCCAGAGAGGACGGGAACCCACTGGGAGGAGGAGATGGGTGGCTGCCAGCTCAGCCCTGCTCGCTCTGCCACGCTCGGCGGGTGTGTCTTCCTGCCCTTCGGTCCCTCCCGAGGACACCCTGTAAGCCTCCCACCAGCGCTCAGGGACTCCGAGGGCTGCTCCATCCCGCGCTTTGGGGTGTCTTTGGGAGGGAGCGAGTGAGGACTTTTCTGTGTTTCACTAGTGTTTTGTATTATGAATCAAATAAGTATTTCTTTGGCAATTAGCAAAGACATCGATGTTTTCAGGGCCCTGGTTTTGAGGTAAGAAAACGAAGTTTTCGGTCAGCTTTGCCATTTAAAATAACTATGAACACAGACGGCGACTGAGTGGGCAAGGTCACCCCATAGGGTCCCGAAGACCCCGGGGTCTAAGAGTGACCACCGAAGGACCCTCCAAGCACCGCAGGCGGGCACGGCACCTGGGCCACAGTGGGTCTGAAACCAAGTTCGCTGAGTCAGGGGTTAGATCCTCAGAAGTCTTCAGAAGTACTGTTTGCATCGACTCATTGATTTCATGAATATCGGCTTGTGGTAAAATGTGAATTAACAAAGACACTCACAAAATTGAAGGCAAAACCAGTGCTGGCACCCCAGGGCCCTGGAAGTCTCTCACCTGTGTGCACGTGTCACCCCCCACTTGTGCCTCCCACGCCACCTCGGCCACAGGCGCTGGCACTGCCAGGGACCACCCTGGAAGCCTCACCACCCTCAGGATGCCTGTCTAGCCTGTGACCTGGCTCTCTCTCCACACAGCTGGCTCTAGGGCTGCGCCAGGTTCAGGTGCAAGGGGCGGGGGGTTCACTGTCCCTGACACAAGCTGCAGCCGCTCACAGAAGGATCCTCTGCAGCTCCAGCTGCCAGGCCCTGACCTGGACCCCATCCCCTGCCCCTTGCCATGTCTGCCCTGTCCCCCTGGGACCCAGTCCGGGACCCATCCTGGCAGAAGCTGGCTAAGCAGCAGTCAGGAGAAGGACAGCGCAATGCCCCCCCTCCCCGCATGGGGAGACTTGGCTGCGGGGCCTGGGCCCCCCAGAGGGTGCAGTGGCTCCTGTGCCAGGATCAAGCGTCCTCCTTCAGGTGCCCAGCGCCCCTCACCTGCCCGCTCGCCTGACCCCTGCAGTCGCAGGGGACGGGAGGCTGAGCCCGAACCAGGCCAGTGCCGTGGCTTCTGGTTCCCATTCTTGTGAAGACTCCAGAAAGGAAAACTTAGGGAAAAGAACAAAGCGAAAGAGCAGTGCCTCTGTCCTCTTACTCCAGCTGCCCATTTGTAGACAAGAAGCGAGATGTTTGCTAATCGCTAGGAGCCTGAAGCGCTGGGTTGCTTTCATCAGTCATTGTTTAGTCGAACTGCTGGTGGGCATGATGGTACCACGTGGAGGCTCCAAGCGCGAGGAAGCCCCTCACTCCTCACTTCCGAGTCCCAATCGGCACAGTCATGGAAAGGGTCTGTCACCATTTGAGGGGTGGGTCTGGGCACAGTCAGGGGAGGGATCTGCACACCGCCGGGGGGAGTTTGGCAGCAGTGACGGGTGCACAGGCCAGGGTCCAGTGAAGTGTCCAGTAGTGACGACCTCCATGGAAGCCACCCCAAAGGGCAACAGCTGGCCCAGCAGTCCCTCCAGGTGGAGCCAGTAAAAGCATCAACCTGTGGGTCTAAATGACATTTTGACAAAGAGGGTGGTGACGTGACAGCCATGACAGCACTATACTGACGGGAGTATGCTGGTCTTCTATGCAGCCAAACATCTACACAAATGCGGCAGCTTAAAGCAACGCCCACCCATCATCTTGGCCAGGTGCTCAGCCCCGGGGTGACACAGGTGCTGGTCGGCGGGGTCTCCGCTGTTGCAGGGGTCAGTTCCTTGAAGCCATGTGACTGGGGGCCCTGGTCTCGCCTGCCGTGCACCGAGGTCACTTGCCTCCTGGAGGCCGCCCTCAAGCTCTGGCCACGGGCCCCTCCAAGGGCAGCAGCTTACTCCCTGAGGAGGGGCTGGTCCCTCTGCGGGCCACCCCGATGAGGTCAGGCCCACCCAGGACATCCCCATCCCATGAACTCGGGGTCCCCTGATTTGGAACTTTCATCGTGTCAGCAAAATATGGAGGTTCCAAGTGCTGGGCAACCTCAGGCGTGATGGGGGGTGCGGTGCAGAGGCCGGGACCCCCCAGGGGCGACCCCAGGAGGGTGCAGCACCTGTGGGTGGGCAGGTATGCAGCCTGGAAGGCAGTTCAAACACAAGGGCGCCTGGGGGATCATGCTGGGCAGTGTCTGGGGGGACATGGCAGTGGGATATGATGGGGGAGGGCTGCCACGTCTGGAGGGATGGGCGCCCCAATATGGAGGGCAGTGGGCTGGTGACATGGGGGTGGGGTGCAGACGAGGGGTCCATGACAGTCACGGCCCAGCCCAACATCAGGCCTGGAGCTGCTCTGCAGAGGCAGTTCACATGTACTCCCGGCCGCACTGGGCTGTCTCCCCTCCCTTCCCACACCCACGAGGGCACTTGGCTGAATAGCCCACAGGACACACGCTCTAAATCGGCTGCAGCCCAAGGAGGGGACAGAGGCTTCAAGAACCCCACAGGTACAGTGGGGCTGGCAGGGCTGGCCTCATCTTTCAGGAACTAATTCTAGGGAGGCCAGAAAACAGGTTCCTGTGAGACTGGAAAGGACAAAGCCAGGAGCGGCACTGCCCACAGCATCAGAGTGAGGATGTCCCACTCTGTCCTTCAGGGCAGAGGTGATCTGTGTAGATCAATGCTTACACGCGGCAGGGATGGCCACAGACCCAGATGGAAGAGTCCTCTGCAATCAGCTGACCCTGGAGCATTACTGACACGGGTGACCTTAGCTCACAAACACAGGTGAAAACAGGTGTGATGTCGAAGGTGCCGGAGCAGGGGACTGTGTGGGTCCCAGGCCCCGGACAGGCTTTGTGGGCAGCGGTGTCCAAGTGGACGGCGGCCCTGGGTCTGGGCCATTCCGGCTGTAGGGAGAGGACCTAGTCTCAATGATGCATGACGACGAAGCGCCACAAAGACCCACTCCACCACCCAACATGAGGACACGGACCAACGCTGCAGGGAGCCTCTGGCACAGCCATCAGAAGACACACAAGGAAATCAACTTGGCGGATCCATGTGATCCAGGATTTTCTGATTCTGGGTATATACCCAAAAGGACTGAAAGGAGGGCTGGGACAGGTACTTGTACACTAATGTCCACAGCAGCCGAGAAGCGGGAACAGTACAGGTGTCCACTGACAGGATGGACGCAGACGCAAAACGTAGTCCATCCACGCAAAGGAACATTATTCAGCCTTAAAAAGGAAGGAAATCCTGACACATGTTACAATGTGGATGAACCTTGAGGACATTATGTTGAGTGAAAAAAAGCCAGACACAAAAAGAAAACATATGATGCTACTTCCATGAGGGACTTAGAAGAGCCAAGGTCATAGAGACAAAAAGAAGGAGGGTGGGTGCCAGGGGCTGGGGAGGGGGATGGGGAGTCAGTGTTTGTTGAGGACAGAGTGTCAGTTTGGGAAGATGAGAAAGTTCTGGTGACGGTTACATGACAGTGTGAATGCTTAATGCCGCTGAGCCCTGCGATTAAAAATGGTAAATTTGGACTTCCCTAGTGGCGCAGTGGTTGAGAGTCTGCCTGCCGATGCAGGGGACACGGGTTCGTGCCCCAGTCCGGGAAGATCCCATGTGCCGTGGAGCAGCTGGGCCCGTGAGCCATGGCCGCTGAGCCTGCACGTCCGGAGCCTATGCTCCGCAACGGGAGAGGCCACAGCAGTGAGAGGCCCGCGTACGG
>NW_020175053.1:6180634-6194989 GCF_003031525.2 Neophocaena asiaeorientalis asiaeorientalis
AATTTATATCATGTATACTTAACCACAAACACACACACACACAAAGTACAAATCTTCTCCTGACATCACTGGGTGGGGGGCCGGCAGTGAACTCAGTGATGGGCACTGGGGTGGGGGCAGAAGCTGCATTGCCAGCCAGGGCAGTGACAGCTTAGGTGGGAGGGAGCCCAGGTGAGGACATCCAGGCCTCCTGGCTCTGAGCCTGCCCCCCCCACTCCAGGAGCTGGGGGCCCCTCCTTGGTCTCCGATGGGCCCAGGGTCAGCTCACCAGGCTCTCCTCACGGCCCTGCTGCAGTGTCCCTCCCACAGCAGCCCCACCCCTACTACTCCCATCCTAGTCCCACATCACATGTGAGAGCTGCCCACCCCGGAGCCAGAAGCCCCTCTCAACCTCCAACGCCATCAGGCTAGGACAACATTTGAGATCAATGCTGAGACTGAGTCCCAGCCCTGGAGCTGTCAGAGGCAGGTCGTGGCAGGATACAGGCTCCCCTCCCCGTCCCTTCCGTTCCTTCTCACTCCCAGGAGAACAGGGGTGACCTCAGGGCTTGGCTGAATCCGTGAGTAAGAACCAAGGCAGCCATGGACTCGGTGGCCATCAGGCCGCGTGTCCTCACTTGTCAGGAGGAAGGAGTGCCACTCTCAGCGCAGGAGGCGACAGCGCCAGTGATCCATCCACCTGTTGCCTCAGCCCCACTCCGCCCTTCCTGGGGGCTCTGCAGTGGCTGCGTGTCCAGTTCTGTCAGCAGAGGGCGCTGGAGGGACGCTGCAGGGGGAGAGGCTTCTCTCCCAGGCTCTGCGTGCGGCTTCCCCAGCAACGAGCGCCCGACAGAAGCCAGCGCGAGCAGAGCGGGCAGACTTCCAGCAAGTGCCCAGAGAGCTCCCGGCCGCCCAGTATGCCACGGCTGTGCCCCCAGCAAGGTCTGGGTCTCAGCCTAAGGATGAAGGACAGGCTCTGCCTCGGGCACCCCGATCCCACAACAGTTTATATTTCCACGAGTTAGACATTCCCTGCTCGAATCACTGCTCCGGGGTTCTGTCCCCTGGCTGGACCCCGACTCACACGGCATGCTCTGTCGGGGTCTGTTCAGGGCCAACTCCCGGCCCCCAGCATGGCCCTGCTGCCCACTCCCCTGCAGGAAGGGGACACTGGGCACCCCTTGCTCCCCATTCCCCAGCCTGGAATGAGTTACTTCAGCCACACATCAGGTAGCACGGAATCCCAGAAGCCAGTTGAAATGTTCCAGATCTTGAGATGATGTAAACTTCTTAAGCAGTCGCACTAGTGCCTCATCTGTGATTGAGGGTCACATCCCAGCCTCATTCTCCATGTGGATAAATGTCGGTGGATTCCCACCAGGGTGCCGGGGAATGGAGGGGCGCTGTCCAGAGCCAGGGGTCATGGGGAGGAGAGGAAACCAGACCATGTGTGGCCCCTCCCTGGCCTCAGCCTCCTGCCTCCTCCAGCTGGTCCCCCAGCTTCCCTGACCCACCCCCCGCACTCTGCCCTCACCACCCAGACTGCTCACTGGCCACAGGCTCGAGCCCCACAAGCCAGGTCTCGCTCCCTGTCACTGTTCTGTTGCCACCTGATCCCCAGTCAGAGGTGCAGGGCTGTGCTGTACCCACGTCATTCCCCCATCCTGCCCACATGGCCACCTTCAGCGGCTCAGCCTTAGCATCTCTGCACATCGACTCAGGGTCCCTGCCCACACTGAGTGGCCACTGTGGGAGAGGGCAGGGCAGGGCCCGGGCAGTGTGTCCCAGGGCCTGGCCTCTGCCCCCGACACCGCACATGGAGCCCAAACAGGCACTGAGGATGGCGTGTTCCCAAGGCCGAGCAGGATAGCAGACGCAGCACGAGGGGGTTACCTGTACGCATTTTTGGAAACGGGGCGAGGATCGAACTTAAAGAAGATGATGCACATGGGTCCCCAAGGGGTGGCTTGGCTCACACGGGGTAACGAGGTCTGCGGGAGAAGGAAAAATGAGTTGAGTAAATGGCAGACGACAGAACTGCCTCCCAAACCTGCAAAGCTCCCTTGCCCAAATGGAACGGGCTCACGACACCCAGACCCTCGCTGGACGAGGAGACCGTGTGTCGGCTGCCCTGACACTCGCCCATCCCTGTAAACACGCTCCTGGGCACTGGTCAGACATTCCCCTGACGCCTGTGACCTCGTTGGCCCTGGATTGTTGGCAATTGCTTCTGGTTCTGGGGTCTGAAACGGAACACTTCCCACCTTGGGATTCACAGGAGGATGTTCCCACCACACTGACCCCGGCTTCAAAGCCATGCCAGCATCGCGTGGTGGGTGGGCGGGCGTGGTGGCTCTGGCCACCATGCAAAGAGAAGCCGAGGAGGGGCCGGAGCCCAAGGCCAGCACCACAGACACAACCGTGGCTCAGAGCCATGCAGTAGCTGCCTAGCACACAAGGCCTTCGGGCATCCCACCCTCCTCTCACTCGTGATCACTGGTCTGGCTGGCGCGGGTGGCAGGGTCAGGGTTCACCCCACTATTTTCCCTGTCAGCCCCCACGGGCCCTGGAGGGACCCCCAGGATTCAGCCCTGTGTTCCTCCAGGCACAGATGTGGTGACAGCCTCAGAGGACCAATTTTTGTGGCTGTGCAGCTGAGGCGCTGCCGCGGTGACAAGCGCCATCTGCAGCAGCCCGGGGCGCTAGGGGACACGCACCATGTGAGATGGGCTGCCAGCCGCTGCCCCCTACCAGGGACGCTGGGCCACATGCAGTGCTGATGCCGAAGGGCCCTGTGCAGAAGGGTTCCCCAAGGTGACGGGAACAGGCTGGGTTCCCGCCAGGGCGGCCTGGTAGTGTCCACTGGTGGCCATCATCCCAGGAGTGCCTGATGATCCCAATACTGGTAGGCAGACTGTTGGGACCAACCTCCCTGGTAAAAGCAACTCCAAACGCTTGAAAGAAGGTGAAAAATCTTAAAAGCAACCAAGAGCTGACAAGGTGGTGCAGGATTTAGCCAACATCTCAGAGAACACAGGAACCCAGAGAGGAAAGAGAGCAGAGTACAGCAGCAGTTTCTGCCTCAGGGCACTGGCCCATGGGGCAAACAGGGCTCTGGTGGCCTCAGGGGTGAGGGAGACAGAAGACACGGCCCAGGGCCGCCCCAGGACAGGGACCTAGGGTGGGGGGGTTGTATCCACAGCCACACCAGGACCGCAGGGGAGGCGCACAGAAGTGGGCGTGGTCCATGAGAAGCTCCATGTGCAGAGCTAGGCCACACCGGGGGTCCAGGGACTTGGTCTGATGGGTGCTTGCACTGGCAGTGCCCCTGGGCACCAGGCAAACCAAAGTTTTCCTCTTCATCACAGACTTCCGAGAAGTCTCACAAATAATTTCAAGAACAAAAAGCAGTACAATAGAAAGAACCACATAAAACAAAGCACCACAGCAAGAACCAGCAGTAGTCCCCACACGTCCCAAAAACCAGCCACTGAGTGCAAGAGAAAGGAGCTCAGGAATATCTGCAGGGAAAGGACATTATAAAGAGTAAATGAGGGGTCCACCCAGCACCAGAAAGACCCTTTAGAAACAGAAGCCCCAGGAAGTACGACTTAAAACTTGGCAGACAATGTTGGAGCAGATTAGGCACAGAGAATGAGAACCACCCAGAACGCAGTGCAGGGTGATGGGAAGCACCCTAGGCGTCGCAGGGCCGGGTCATCCCACCTGTCTCGTGTAGCTGGTGGGGCTCCCAGTACCTGCCACGTGACCGGAGTCCAGCACAGAAGACACAGGTCCCCCACCCTGAGGGGGCTGGTCTCTCCCAGACACAAGGATGCTCCAGGCAAGGTGTCATCTGTGGCAACCAGGCTGGCCAAGGTCAATGGGAGAAGCCCTGCTGAGATCCCACCGACCCCGGCCCCTCCAGGACAGAGGGCTGCCTCACCAGGAACACACTACTCTGGGCGGTCAAAGGAGGCCAGCATGCCTGCCATCCCCCCCCCACGCCCAGCCCAGGCTGCATGACCGGCACTGGGTGAGGTCGCCGGCCACCGCTGCTCACAGGCCAGATGCAGAGCCCCCCAACTCGGCTGCAGCACCCTGCCACCCTAGCTGGCCCAGGTGGGTGGCAGACAAGCCCTCCAGAAGGTGGTGGCAAGAAGGGCTCCGTGGTCAGAGGAAGGCTGCCGAGAGGTCTCCGGGCAGCTGCTGCCAAAGGTGTGGGCGCGGAACCCAGGGCTGCGGCCTCAGTGAAGAGTGAAGACGCGGTCATTGGGAGGGAAGGACCAGAGGAAAGCCAGCCCCTGGGGAGGAGACCATCAGGAACTGCCTTTCTCTCCAATCCCTCACCCCCCACTCGAGCCAGGCCCGCTGCCAACTGGCCCCTCCCCTTCCCGCTTCACTCCCACCACCCCCAGCACCCTCCTTCGCAGGTCCTGTGGGTGCAGGGACCTTCTCCCATCCTGCCCCCACCCAGGCCAAACTCCAACACCCTCTTCGGGGCCTGGCGAGTCCTCCCTGACACCCCTGTGACTTTCGGAGCTCCCAGAGCAAGCCCTGGACACACCACTGCCGTCCCACCACTGCACTGCAGCAGGGCACTAACTGGGGTATCCTGCCTGGGGTGCTCCGCTGCTGGGAAACGCTCCCCTCCGCTCCCAAGGCTTCCAAGGCCATGGAGTGGGAAGGTGAGGTGGGGGGAGCAGTTCAACAGGTCCCACTGCTCCAGGTAAACTCAGCGCTCCTCCTCACCAGGTGACACCTAAGCCTGTCAGGAGGAAGTCACCCTGAAGAGCACCTGGGCTGGCAGGTGCCGAGGAAGGGGGGTCGACCAGGGCAGAAGCACGCCGGCTTTCTAACGCCATCCCCGCCCCGCCCGTCTCCACCTGGAGCCCGGGGTGTCCACACACCGTCAGAGCTCTTTGTCTGCTGGGGCCGCCATGAGGGCCGGGTGGCCAGAGGCAGAGGCAGAGCCAGAGGTGGGCAGGAAGGTCCTGGGGCCTGACGAGGAGTTTCACCCACGGGCCTCAGCGACCACAGGGAGGACGCCGCCTGGAGATGGGCAAAGCCTGCGGCTTCAAGCGATACAGGAAGCAGTGCCGGCCCCACGGGTGTGGAGGCCGCTAAGGTGACGCGCACACCCTGCCAGGTGTGCGGATGGCAGTCGGATGCCACACGCCTGCCCTCTTCAGGTGAGGGGGCTCCCTCCCTCCCCCTCCTTCCCTCCCCCTCGCTTGGCCCCATGGCAAGCAGGATGGCAGTGGGGGACCCAGGCCAGGCGAGCAGGGCCCCCACCCGATGGGGCAGGTGATACACTGACCTGGAGGAGGCCAGGCCCCAGAGCCACGGGGCAGGGGAGGGACAGATGGGGACCCACTTCCCAGGTCGGGCACATCCTGGGCAGGCTCCTCTCTCACCAAGAGTTCAGGTGGTGCCAGAGGCCACACAGGGGCTCTGGGGGATGGGGGTGCCTGCTGGCTGCACTCGGGGTTATAGTGTGGGCACACGTGGGGTCTCCTGACCCCTGTACATGCTCTCAGGATGCCCCGGGCATTGGACCTGCCCATCTGCACCCTCTGGCACACAAACGAGCTGCTCCAGCCATGCATGGAAATGCTCGGAAGCCAGCGTGCCCCTGAGCATCCCTGTTGACCCTCCCCAGGTGCGAGCAGCCCCCAGGAAAGCTCATAGTGGGGCAACCGGCTCCGTCCTGGCCACAGTCCTGGAATCACTGTGCCCACGTGTATCTCGCTGGGGGGCTGCCTTACAACTGCCTTGCATACAGGGATGCCGCCAGGCCCCAGACGGGCCCCCACGGAAGGAAGACCCCAGACGGTGGCCTGGGCTGAGGGGAAGCCTCATGGGCAGCAGTCTGAGGGGGCCTCCCGGGAATGCAGCATGCAGGCTGTGAGATGGCCGAACATCCTGACAAATGCCCGGGGTGCCCGCGTGGCGTGGCAGTGGGTCCCTGGGCCTGGTGGCAGAGAGAAGCCATCTTTGTCACCACCAGGGTTGGGGGGGCATGTCATTTTGTGCTCACCGCAAGGCCCCGAAGGAAGGCCCCTGCCCATGGCTCCACATACTCCACAGATGTATGCTCCATCACAAGCACAGGACCCCGCCACCCTGTCTTCTTGCCACCTGGCTGTGCAGTTCACCCACGCCCGGGGTAGCGGCGTCCCCCACCTGCCTGCTGCTGCCCAGGGCATGTGTGCCTTCTATCCACTCTTGCCATCCAGCTTCCACTCATGCAGAGCAACACAGCAGGGCCCGGCACGCACGTTCTACAAACAGGCTGAGGACCTTCCTGACAGGTGCCTTCCTGTCTCCCAGGCAGACACCCAGGAGGCGGAATCACTGGGCAGGGGGTGACGCTCTTAGATTAGCATGCCTGGCCGACTCCCTCCAATGTCTGGCGCAGGGGCGTCCAGCACGAGGGGACCCGCCACTGCTCCCCCCACCCTCACCGCAGTGGCAGGAGATGCTCAGGTGGTCTGCTGGCATCCCCCAGCAGCCACTGGCACACCGTGCCAGGATCCAGGGCCTCTGTCCCACAGAGTGGTGGCATTGGGGTGGGGTGGCCCATCCCTCTGCCTGTGCTGCCTCCATTGGAACCCATCTGTCCTTCCACAGCAAGTCCCCCCACTTGTACTGCATGGCTCTCGCCCTCCTCATCCCAAAGCAAGAGCCCCTTTCTCTTGATTTCCGTGCGTGGTTGCATTTGGGCTTTGTTCTAGGATATATCCAGGGTCTGCCTATGTAGGAGGTGTGAGCCACGGACCCCCATGCTTCCCAGCAGACGGGCATGCTGTCTGCCACCACCTGGGCCACGCCCTGGACACCCCACCACTCGGCCCCTCAGCCCCTGAGCTTCAGCACATGCTGTGGTATCTGGAAGGTGAGTCTCCCTCTTGGCTTTTCACAGAAGCTTCTAAAACTCCGACTGATCAGGGCACATCAGGCACTGTGGGGCACCCGTGTCCATGAAGTGACACAGATGAGGAAGTCCACAGCCCGGAGCTGGAAGCCAGGCTGTCTGTCCACAGCGGTGTCCACCTGCCTGAGCAGCATGGGGCAGAGCGGGACCCCACCCATGAGAGCACACCACTCGGCGCTTGTACGAGGTAAGGAAGAAGCAAGACTCATGCGTGGGTACAGAAGCAGGGCAGGCCACCTGACCAGGGGACAATGGAGACCTGCAGGGAGACGTCTGGGTGCTAGTGACGGTGTCCACACCCTGATCTGGATGGCGGCTGCATGCTGGGCTCACTCTGCACCATCCCTGGAGCTGGACGCTACACACTTCCGGTAGGGAAAACAGGATCATCCACCAGGAAAGCTGCCCATGAGGAGAACATGGACAGATCCTGCCCTCCTTCCCCGCTGGCTTTGAGTTGCTACTCTGGGTGGGGGGCACTGAGGGGTGAGGCAGGAAGAGCAATTCTCGGGAGACCGGGCAAGGCGGATCCAGCCCCGGCTCAGAGCTCCTCAGAACAGGATGGAGCGGCCAGGCTGCCCTGAGTTCTGCACAAGGACCCACACACTCAGGTGACCGCCGGGTGGGGTGGGAGCCTGTGCCCTCGGGGAGCACTTCCCTCTGTCAGACAGAGGGGAGCACGCTGGCCAGAGGCAGCGAGGAACGCAGGGACGCATGCAAGCAAGCAGGAACAAGGGGGCCTGGGCCAGCGGGACAGTGAGGCCCCGGGTCCCAGCAATCAGTCTCCTCTGGCTGTTCCTTAGGGCTCTGGGCAGGGGGTGACGGAGCCCTAGAGTCGGCGGCTCCACTCCTTATGCCCAGCACCGCACACATGTGGAGGAACGCGGTCAAGGCTAGCCAGCCTGTCCATCTGGCCTTGAGCAGAGGAGCTGGGCACCCCACCCACCCTGCACAGGGCAGAGCAGGACAGCAGGAGCTGCTCTTTACAAGTGATGTGTGACGTCCCCCCAGGCTGCCAGCAGAGGAGGTAAACACATGGGAACACATTGTCGCTGTTCCGGAGCCTTCGCTGAGAAAGCCCTGCCATCCTAATCATTCCAAGCAGCCCGCCACCACCCCCCAAACACCGCGCCCTCCTCCCCGCCCACGACCTAGAACTCCACAATCTACGCTCTGTCATCTGGCTGATAAGTAGCATTTCACCATGACACATTTTCTATGGCGACACTCTTTCCTGAGATCTTCAAGATGTCTTAGGAGCACTAATTCAGCCTCATACCAAGTATCATTGTCCCTTCAAGGTTCAAAACGGCAACACAGATGAGGGGTACAGTGAGCCACGGCGAGCTCTGGATGCTCCGCACCCCGGCCCCTCATGGCAGGAACAGCTTCCCCACAAGGCGGGGGCCAGCCTGGCCTTATGGCGGCCCCTATGGCTCACATGGTTAATAGGGGAGGAAGGGGGCATTCCCACCAGCCCCTTGAAAGAGGGTGGAAGCAAATACTTATAGTAGGCATGGTCCTGAAGACCCAGCAGAGCCGCCCTGAGTACCAGGAGGTGGGGGCTGGCCTCTTTACTTTTAAGCGTGTATCCATTATTTCTGCAACCTAAAAAAAAAAGTTGAGAGGGAAAAAAAAAAAAACCTTCATCGATACCCTGAAAAGGGAATTCAGTGGTCCAGGGGTGACCTCATTCTCTCAGAGCCCATCACCAAACCCCGAGGTCCAGACCAACAAACTGTCCTCAACACCGGCTGACATGGTGCCAAAGGATGGACCCAGTCCTCACACATCTGGGGTGTCAGTGACGAGTGTGGCCCTATTTGTAGCAGCCCACCTACCTCCCTGCCCTGGGCTACCGACATCCTCAGAAGCAGCAGCATCCACGGACAGGCGAGTGGGACTGGGAGGCGCCTTCTAGAGCAGCAGCCAGCACAGGAATAAGTCCCCACAACGCCACATGTGACTACACCCAGGGTAAACATGATCAAAGTGACAGCCCAGAAATGAAAACACAAAGAAAGCGTGAGGCAGTAATACGGCTCAGGGGCTGGGCAGCAGGGCAGAGCTGACAGCTAGTGGCCTGGTCTGAGGGGCCTGCATTCTGCAGACACACCAGTAACACACAGCCACAGGACTGCAGGACACATGCTTTTGAAGTGAATGGTCAGGGGTCCAAGTGGGTGGGAGCACCAGGGCAACATGCTCCGCCCACTGGAAGCCCTGGGAACCTGGAGAGGGGGGAACAGAAGCTCTGCTGTGTCCACCTGCCAACACAGCCACCCTCCTGCAGCCCCACCCCACACGAAAGGTCACCCGACACAGGAAGGTTCTTGGGAGAGGGGCTCAGGAGGAGAGGCCAACCCTGGCTCTTACTGACCTTGGGAACACCATTGGCCCTCAGCCTGAGTTTTCTTTGCTGTGAACGGTATCTGGCCAACAAACACTTGCCATGAAAGGATGCCCAGAAGACTAAGGAACAAGCAGCAAAAAGCGATTCCCAAGAACTACCAGCTGCAGGCGCCCCATACAGCACCATTACTGCACAGCTGCCGCATGGAAACAGCAACAGCAAAACATCAGTGGGCAGGTCCGCAGCAGGATGGCAGCGGCAGGCCTGGCTGACCATGTGACATCCCCAGTGGAGGACAGGCGGGGGCTTGAGCCTCAGGGACCGGTCCAAGGCCAGAAGGCCCACGTCAAATCTGTGGCCCAGAGGCGAGCATGGTAGCTGCTGGGCGGGAAGGCATCTTAAAGCCCAGAGGCTACAAGGCCTTGCCCAGCGTGCAGGCCTGACCAGTCCCCTCCCCTGACGCCCTGGGGGGAAGGTCTGAGTACTGAGCCACCCCAGGAAGACCGTGTCCAGACGCACAGATGACCTGGCACTTGCTGCCTCCCCGGAGAGACATCAGCTGTCACCCGCAGCAGGGCGCAGGGAGGGAGCAGCGTGACTCAGGGCTCTGGGGCCGTCAGCCGCGTAGCCCACCCACCCTCGCCCCGCGGTGACCGCGCAGCTCCCGGCCTGCCAGTCTGCCCCACCGAGGGACACCGGCCCTGCCTGCGGGACCCACGCCCCACCCAGGCGGGGACACTGGAAACGCCTTCCAGGAATGGGAGGAACGCTCCTTCGGCCGAGGTTGGCTTGGTCTCCCCGGACCGGTCGCTGGATTTGCATTCACCGCCTCGAGAAGGGGAAACTGAGGCAGGGCGGGTTGTACGGCCGCTTCCGACTCCGAGACCCGCTTCCCGACTCCGAGCCCCGAGCACCGCGGGGAACGCAGCCGGCCACCCGCCGCCGACCACCCACCGCCCGTAGTCCACCGCGTACTCACCGCCTCCGCCGCCGCCGCCGCCGACTTCCGGGTGCTGCGCCCGCGCGCCGTCGCCACCGCCCAGGCCCCGCCCCCACACAGTCTGCGCGCTCCCAATGGGCAGCGTGGCTAGGGGCGGGGCGGCGCGCCGCGAGCCGGAGCACAGTTGGCTGCGCGTACCATCGCTCCGGGCTGCACCTCCCGGCGCCCCGCCCCCGGGGCTGCGCCAAGCGCCCGGCTGCGCCTCGTGACCCCTGCAGCCTTCGCAGCTCGTGTGGTTCAGACACCGGCCCTGGGCCCTGCCCTCGAGGACATGTCACCTGCCCGCCCAGCGTCCCGCGCTGCACTGGGCCCTGCTGGAGGCTCTGCGGGGATGCTCACTGGTGGGGCCCTGCTCGCCCCCTCCATGCCTCTGAACTGGCCATCTTCCTCATTGCACCCCTGACCCCTGACATCCCTGCCAAACTCAGGACAGACCCTGGACCGGCCACTGCAGCCTTTAACCCACCTCGAGGCTGTTCTGCAGGGCCGGCCCCAGGATGAAGGTCTGCCGGCTTGATCTGCACCGGGTTACAAGTGAGCAAGAGGCTGGGAAGGGGCACTGACCCGGGCCCTTGCAAGAGGACAGAGTCGTTCACTGGGCTCCCTGCGCACATTTGCCTCTGGGCTGTGTCTGGGGTCTGAGTGCAGAGAAAGTGGGGAGTCAGAGGCCCAGGGCTTGCTCCAAAGTGGGCCCTCAGCAAATAGTTATATTAAGGTTAATAACAATGTGCTAAGTGCTCTAAACCCAGAGTTGCAGGACACAGCTCTCATTTATCCCATTTTACAGATGCAAACATCGAGGCTCAGAGCAGTTATGTATGTCACTTGCTTGAAGTCAAAAGAAGGTGGCAAGCAGCAGAGGCTGGATTAGCTCCACAGCTCTGCGTTGAGGTTGTAAGTGCCCTGATCCTTCCTTGGAGCACTGACGCCCTGTGAAAACTGGGGCTCAGAGAGGGCAAGGGCCTGGCTGGTAGTAAACAGACAAAAGTAAAACCCAAACATGCATGACACCCCCAAAGGCCCATTCCACCTTACTCTCTTGCCATTTCATCTATGTTCCTCCCGGAACTCAACAAAAGCCCTTTACAGGTACGGAAGCCAAGGACTCCCGACGTCCAAGGATTCCCGACGTCCAAGGACTCCTGGCCAGCAGGCAGCAGACCCAGTGAGACACTCAGTCCTCCCTCCTGCCATCTGGCAAGAGAGTCATGCTGGGTGGGTGCCAGTGACCCCCTCCTGGCAGCTGGATCATGCAGTCCAGCCAAGAGGTAGTAGTGTTGAATAAGCAGGACCTGGGGGGCTTGGAGGCGAGTGACCATGCCCTGGGGGATGGGGCAGCAGCTGCAGTGGTCTGCCCCAAATCACTGGGCCAATGCCTTAGAGGGGTGGGACACAGACTGGTCAAGCCCTCCTGAGCAGTGCCTTCCCATTACCTGCAAAGGGGGATGCAGCCATGCTTGGGTTCCGTGGAGGTTTAAATCCCACTTTACCATCGCCCAATGAGATGCATCTGGGTGGGGGTGGTCTCAGGACTACAAGGGGTTCACTGCTACCCCACCTCTAAATACATACATCCAGGGGCTTGCCTGGTGGTCCAGTGGTTAAGACTTCACCTTCCAATGCAGGGGGTGCAGGTTCGATCCCTGGTCAGGGAGCTAAGAAATTCAATAAAGACTTTAAAAATGGTCCACGTTAAAAAAAATCTAAAAAAGAAATACATACATAGATACATCCTTAGATGGGGAGCTCATTACCTTGTGTGGTCACCCTTTTGATCTCATGCATCTGCAACTGTTGGGAAGTTCCTCCTAATATCTGGCTGAAACCTTTTTCTCCCTGCAGCTTTCCTCACATGCCCCAGGTATGTCCCTACAGAGTTGGCCAAAAGCCAGGTAGAGAGGGCAAAATGGAGGAGACCAGGCTACTGGGCCCTGTGGCAGTGGTCTAGGGGTAGAGACCATCTCTTCTGCACTCTGTTTCTGACCCCCATCTGCAGCCTGGGTCATGGTGGGTCCTCGTGGAACTGGCACTGCCTGCCTGCCCCGACCCTCCGTGCAGCTGGTGAGCCAGCTTGACGGCAGACAGGTCTCTGGAAGCCTGTCAGGAGAGGTGGGGGTAGGGATGAGGGGGGATGGAGGGAGTCCTCACTTGGGCCGATTTTGGTACACAATTCTCCCCTTTGCCCTCTCAGCAGAGATCTGTCCAGCCCCTCTTGCCACCATCAGCAAGTGTGTGGGAAAGGGGTGGTGCTGGGCCACAAGGTCATTATGAGAGGAGGGGCTGCAGGAGGACCAGGGCCCAATGCCCTTGGAGAGATCCACAGAGAACTTTGGGCTAATTGAATCCACTTCTAAATATAGGAAAGGGTCTGTCATGTTCTGGAGAGGGACCCTTCATTCTGCCCACCCAGAGCTTCAAGCAATATCCCTGTGCCAGGGTGCCAAATGGCTGTCACTTCTAGTGCTGGTGACACCTCCAGTGCCAATTCCAGTCAGTTGGCTGTGGCTGCCTGGCTCTGAGTGGCTGCTGGGGGTTGATTTGTCATGTATGCCAGGGTACAGGGGAACCCAATGTGGTACCAGTGGTGAATTCTAGCCCCAAATCATTTCCATTTCTTTGTTCTGACCAAGGAACTTCTGGGTGAACACAGTGGACCCCTGATGTGGGTGGATAAGACATGAATGTCTCTCCCCCACCGTCCCCCCAGTTAGCACTGTGGTGGGCCATGTGGCTCTGTGCAGCCTTGGGGAATACGGTGAGCTGAGGATCTGGTCATCTCCAGGTGCAACCAGAGCAAGAATGGCTTAGAACCACGCACGAGCCAGGGTCACTGGACAGGGACCCCCTGAAACAAGCCCCACTGGGCAGCATCCACACTGGTGCCCCCTGCACCCCAAAGTTACCTGGAGCTGGCCTAGGGTTGTGGTCCCATTTGTGGTCATGTGTGTGCCCTGTGTCACTGCAGGGACCAGGTGGCTGCTCTCCACCTGGCAGGGAAATGTAACCTGTGCTAAACCCAACTCGGGTGACTGAGCCCCACAGGGATCCTGCATGACCCCAGGTAGGGTGGAGGAAATGGACACCAGAAAGTGGGGAAAATGCACACACAAACTTCTCCTCCCCAGGCCCAGACCTGTGGCCTTTCGGTGAGCTGCGTGAGGGAGGCCAGTCCCTGGGGCCCTGCAGGATGGGCTGAGCCCACGGTGTCTGTCGAGTTATCCCTGACCGAGGAGGAAAACCGCTGTTCACCGAGGGGTTCCTTTCTACCCTTGAAAAACTGCCAGCCCCACCCACTCCGGCCTCCACAGTGGGAACCCTGGGACAATGAGGGTGGGAGAGCGCCCGGGCCCCGGAGTCAGATGGACTGGGTTGGAGCCCCGGTGACCTAAAGCTAGTGAGAACCTCTCTGAGCCTCAGTTTCCCGTCTGTAAAATGGGAGGGCAGCAGAACGCTCCCTCGCGGATTGTGGGGAATACACACAACTGACGCTGAAGGGAGGGCGTGGCGCCCAGCGCCGGGCCAACAGCAGGCGCTGGAGCAGGATACCTGGGAACTGGGGGTGGTGATAGAGCGACCCGGCCCGAGTCCGGCGATGGGGCGTCCGGCCTGCTCCCTTCCCCGCTCGGGCCGGACGGTCCGGGGACGTCCTCCAAGGCTACCGGGAGGGGGCGACCCGCCGGAAGGGGCGGCCCGCGCCCGGGCCTCAGCCGCAGAGGTCCCGGCAGGTGCCCGGGCCTCCGCTACTCCACGAGGGGCCGTGGTCGGCAGAGACGGACATCCAGAGCGCCCAATGGCAAGCCGGTGTCTCCCCACGCCCGTCCAATCGGTGCTGGCTGCCGGGCCTCCCGACCAATGGAAACACTGGCGGCGGCGGGGCGGGGCGAGGGTCGCCGCGCCGGCAGGCCCTCTTTGCGCACGGGCCGCGAGAGGGGCGGAGGGCTGCCACGGGCTGCGCTGGCCTCGGGGAGTGAGTCCTGCCCCGGTGCGAGCGGAGGCCCCGGGACAGTCACTTGCGCCCGACCGGGGACGCCGCTCGCCGAGGGACCCGGGGACGCCCGTCTGGGGCGGGGGCCGCGCTGCGGCGCC
>NW_020175053.1:6195047-6198190 GCF_003031525.2 Neophocaena asiaeorientalis asiaeorientalis
AATCGAGGTCTGGGCGGGGTCAAGGTCGGGGGTCCAGCCCGGCTCTGCTTCACCCGCACCGAGCCCGCGCCGCGGTGCGCAAGACCCCGGACCGACGGGGGCGGGTCCCTTTGTGCGCAGCCTCGGGTTCTGTCTGACCGGCCGTGCGCTTCGGTCCGCGCGCCCCTCAGACCGCGGCCCAACATGAGCCGTGTCCTCCCCCTGCTCGACCGGGCGCCTGGAGCTGGCGCTGCTCAGCCACGGAAACTTTCCATCGGCCGGAGGGGCCCGGGGCAGGGGAACTTTCCTGGGGCGGCGCGCCGCCGGGAAGCACCGGCACGGCCGGGCCGAGGGATGTCCCGGCGCCGCGCTGCTCCCGCCGCCCAGAGGGCGAGGGAGGGAACGCTGCCTGGGGTTCCTGCCCGGAGCCCCAACCTGGGTCCCCCTCCTCGCCACCCCTGCGCCCTGTCCCCTGGCTGAGGCGTGTCCCCTCCACTCGTAGTGGGACTCGGCCCAGGTTTGCCGTGGTGTTACCCTGGTCGGGCAGCCGGAGATCCCCAACCTTCCTATTTTAATCTTAAATAATTAAATATTGGGTTATTACAGTATGTCACCGTTTCTAACGTCTGTATAACGTGTCCCAGTGGAAACGGAACTTGGGGACTCCAGCGGCCTTTCCCTTTAGACCCAGGTGTGTTTAGGAACAAGGAAAAGAAAAGAACTGCCCCAAGGGTTTCATTCTTTAGGATCGATTCATTTTATAATCCCTCACTCACACCCCTTTCCCGAGTCACCGAGCAGGGCACACGCCGAGTCAGGGTTTATGAACCCAGGGGGTTGGATGGTGACCGGCTTAGCACCTGTGGGGCAACCTCCCCCGTGAGGACACACACAGGGCTGCACTGGGAACCTCCACTCCCAGGTCCAGGCTGCCAGAGGTTTGCCCACCCCAAGCAGGTCCCACCTGTCCTGGGCTCAGTGTATCTGGATCTGGGACAGTGCTGGACCCACAGCAGTTCCCGAGCTGGACCTGGGGTCTGGCCACAGTGTGTGGGGCTGTGAATTGGGCACTCGTGCTTTCCCCCAGCCTTGCGCTGTCCCATCCACAGTACTCTGTCTGTTCCCTGCCGCCCCATACTCCCAACTCTGAGGTCCACTGGCACCTAGCACAGGGCTGGGCACAGAGCACTTGCTGTGCTCAGGACTCTGGTCCTGGCCTGGGGAGGAGGTCACATAAGCACAACCCGGACAGCCGTCACCCCATTCTCCTCATGGGCACAAGTGCCTGTTGACCAGGTGCCTCCTGTGTGAGCTGGGCCAGCCCTCAGTCCTGCCAGGTTAGAGATGCCCCCCAATCTGGGCTGTGTGCCTCCCCCAGGGTGGCCCCTCAGGGCTCCCTTTGCATCTCCCAGTTTCCATGGGGGCTGCACCTCCATCCCTCTTTGTGCTGCACAAGGATTCAGGTGGGTTCACTCCCCTTCATCCCAGGAGACAGGCCTGGGACCACGAGCAGTGGGATCCTGCACTTCCAAGAGGAGCCAAGAACTGTAGCGCAGAGGGGGGTGGGGACACCAGGCCCAACAGAGCCTCGGCCAGCCCCTAGCATGTGCCCTGGGCTGGTGTCAGCAGAGGGAGGGAGGGGGCAGAGCTGGGGTGCTGTGGGATGCCAGAGAGGCAGCGAGGGGTTCTGGGACCTTCCCCAGCAGTGGCTCGGGTCGGGGAAGACATCTGTTCCCTTGCTGCCAGCTTCCATCAAGACTAGGATGAGGTCTCAGCCACTCTGCAGGAACCCCAGAATCAGAGAGTAATCAAGAGAGACTCAGGGTCAGGAATTCCTTCTTGGGGCTTCCCGAATGGGAGAGCTGCACAGCTCAGCCTATTTCACAGGTCGGAAAGAAGAGCCCAGAGCTGGTGGACATCTACATCACCTACAGGGCCCCCAGCCCAGGCTGTGTGTGTGTGAGGCACAGCGCTTACCACTGCCCCAGTGGACCCTGAGGGGCCAGCGGCCTCTAGCAAAGCAGCAACAAGTTGAGTGCAGCCACCAGAGGGCACCCAGGACTGCCATGGCCAGCAAGACTGGCTCCACCCAGCTTCCCCCAGAGGTGGGACCCTTCCCAAGGCACCCGCCAAGGCATCCGCTGGGAGGCTGGAGTTCTGCTTTCTCCAGGCCCCTGTTCAGGGTGCGGAGCTGGAGAGGGGCAAGGACCCTGGGCAACGCCCCTCAGTACCCTGTGCCCTCACCGCCTCAGTACAGCAGAGGGAGGCCGAGGGCTGGGTGATGGGGTTGTTGAGCACAGGCTCCAGCAGGGACCGTGGAGGTGGGGTCCTCCTTCGGGCGTGTGCCCTAGGCGCCTCCCTGGCCCCCATAGGCCATCTTGCCACTGCCCAGTGGTCCGGGCAAGGTCTCTGTGTCTGCCACTCAGCGCAGGGCTGTGCCTCTCTCTGCCTCAGTGTCCTCTGTTAAACAAGGGTGCAGCCAAAGTGGTGCCTTTTCAAGATGTGCACAGAGTGACCAGCGGCCTGGAAGGGCACGTCAGGATTTGCTGTGGTGGAGCAGGACTCAAGGCTCGAGTGCAGAGCGAGCTCTCAGTCAGGCCGGCCTGACCCTCACCCGGGCTCCTCACCACCCACTGCGGCCCTGAGCTGCCTGCCCAGCATCCCCCCAGCCTGGGCCCTGTCCCTCCGCCGGACTTGGTTTGTGCACATGGGGGCTGCCTCATGCTGTCAGACATCTGTGGTCTGTGCTGTTCTGGCTCTTGGCCAGCTCTTGCAGAGGCCTCCTGCCCCAGTCGGGGACACAGCAGGCCTTTACAAGGCTGGGGGTGGGTCCCTTGGCCCCGAGGCTCTTGGTGCAGGGTCCTTGGCCAGGACCAGCTCTGAGGGATGCTAGAAAGGGCTCCCTGAGACAGGTACCCCCACCCTCTCGGCACAAATCCCATCAATGCTTCTACCTTCGTATCTCAGACCTGTCCGTCTGTCTATCCATGGCTCCAGGGCTCTTATGAGGTTCTGTTCCCCCCACACCCCATCTGTACAGTGCTGCTGAGATGAGGCACCCTGGGGACACAGACTCCACCTCAGGTCCCACCGCCACCCTGCATCCCCAGACCCTCCCTGCCCCCCTGCTCCCACCCTCCTGCAGGAAGCTCCCTCGGGCCCCC
>NW_020175053.1:6198274-6209666 GCF_003031525.2 Neophocaena asiaeorientalis asiaeorientalis
AGCCCTGCAGATGCCCTCCCGCCCCCCACACTGGCATTGACTCCCGGCCCTCCTCTGCATTTGTGGAGTTATTGGCCTGCTGGAGTCCCACGAGGCGGGAACCACATTCTTCCTGTGGCTGGATTGGGGGGAGTGTGTCCTAGG
Organism: Neophocaena asiaeorientalis asiaeorientalis; assembly: GCF_003031525.2. NCBI lineage: Eukaryota > Metazoa > Chordata > Mammalia > Artiodactyla > Phocoenidae > Neophocaena > Neophocaena asiaeorientalis. The sequence continues at coordinate 6,198,419 of NW_020175053.1, forward strand.
GGCAGGAAGACCTGAGTTCAAATCCTGGCCCAGCACTGCCTTGCCTGGACCTGGTTTCCCCATCTGTAAAATGGTGTCCTGGGCTGACCCCAGGCCCCTAGTGAGAGTCACCGAGATGATGGGGCACAGCCAGCACTGGGGAGAGGCTGGCGGTTATCAGGACTGATAAGAAAAGCACGTGGTTCTCCATGGAACAAGGTCTGTGTGAACGTTTAAGCCAAAAGCAGACGTGCCCCAGAAGCATCACATTCTAAGCAAAAGCTGATCCCTGAGCCTCAGACCTCAGGGTGGGAGCAGCAGGTCCTGCTGTGGGTGGGGAGGGTGCAGCGGGTGGGTAGACTCCCAACCACGCCTCCCCTCCCAGGTGCTCGCTCACACATGTACACGCATGCACACACACACCTGGCTTGAGCTCCCTGTTCTTCCTTGCCTCTGGCCCTGGCATCTTGATCTCCCCCCATGATCCCACCCTGACTTGAAGCCCCTCCCCATGATGAAGGGGCTACTGTGAGGCAGAGAGACCCACCCGCAGGCCCGCAAATGAGCCATGTCCACAAAGGAAGGTTGGACAGAAGCTTGGAACAACGTGGTAAACACTGCAGAGCCAAGGGGAGAGAGCTTCTGCCACTGTGATCTCCCGGAGGTGGTCTCCAGCCTGTCTGTGGTGCTCTGTTTTTCATTTTTACAACACAAACACTTTGGCAACATCCCCAGACCTAGACACAAGGAGAGGGAACATGTCCCCAGACCACTGGCCGAGACAGGAAGCTGCATGGTCCTTGGTCCAGGACTGGGAGGCTGGCTGCTGGCCTAGGAGGGACATGGATGGGGGCTGGCCTCGGGGAGCTTCAGGAGAGGCAGGCAGCCTGTGTCCCAGGGCAAGTGAGGGGGGCAGACCCCTGGGGGCCATGACCCCCTGAACAGGCCAGTGGGATCCTGGTGTGGGAGTTTATCACAGCAGAGCACACCCAGCCTCTGGAGAAGGGAGACATTATCATCGGCTCAAAATGGTCAGGGTTTTGAAGGATAGTTAACAGCATAAGAAACGCCCAGGAGGGACCATGGCAGCCGACGCAAACTGTAGACGTGACAGTCCCAGTGGGGTGGGGGTGAGAACACGCACGGTCATGTGGGAGCGAGTCTGTGTTGGAGCACCACCAGACGCCCTTGGGTCAGGGATGACAGTGTCCAGCTGGGGCTCTGGCCCCATGCAGAAGGGACTTAACCCCGCCGGTTGGCTTCACCAGGTGCCCTCTGGTTCCCTGCAGGATGTGGAGCCAGCCGGATGGGTGTCTGAACATGCTGACCTCCTCCAGGGACGTCCCCTCCTCACACGGGTGGTGGGCCGGTGGGTGTGGTCCATGGAGGTGGACTGTGGCCTGAGTGGTGTGTGCTTCCGGCCAGCCTCAACCCGGGTGGGCACAGGGCCCTGGGCTGGACAAGGCTGGACGTGGGGCCTTCTGCCACCCCTACTTGAATTCACCGATGGCCTGGGTATGGACCACAGATACTGGCTTGAGGGACGTCTGGCTTGAGGGACAAGCGTGCACTGGGGACAGCCCACCAGGACATTAGCTGGACTGGTCCACACCCTCCTTGACTTGGATGCCTGGCATGGCAGTGTCTGGTTTCGCACAGGCCGTCAGATTCGCTCCCGGCTCAGGGTAGTCCCTGCTGTACCAGGGAGGTTGGAGCTGCCAGCCAGGACAGGCAATGGGCCCACATGCTGCGGCTCCTGGAGGAGGGCACTGAGGCCGGGAGGAGGCTTTGTCTGAAAGGGCCAGATGGCCTCTGGCACACACAGCCACCCTGGGCCACCGTTGGAGTGGGGAGGGGCCGTGACTGCTGTGATCATGGCGAGGGCACTGTTGCTGGCCCTGCTGCGTGGGCTTCTCTGCTCATCACAGCTCCAGGGGCACGAGGCATGGTGCCCAGGAAGTATAGGAGGGATGGAGGCTGAGTGGTCCCTGTGGCCCCCAGGACCCTGTGTGGTGGGAAGTGAGCCCTGCTGGTACCACTCTGTCAGTTTGCTGTGTTGCCTGATTTGCAGAGTGTGGTGGCCACTTGTGCTGCCCCAGTGCGGGAGCCCAGGCCCCAGCCCAGCCCTCTGCCCCTGCCCCGCCCAGCCCCGTCTCCGTGGGAGGCTCAGCCCACCCAGCCCTGTGGATTCTCAGCGTCCCTGGGTGTCCAGCGCGGATGGCCTGGCCCAGCCAGCACCTTACTTGGGTGGTGGTGAGAAGGCAGTGGCTACAGACTCAGGAGCCTCCAGACGCCTGAGTGTCCTTTGCTGAGGGCTGTAAGACAGGAGAGGGCAGGGGACCTGCTCCTTCCTCTTGTGTTCCACAGGACCTCGGGTGTGGCAACCTGCCAGCCAGGCAGGTGGGAGGACCAAGGTCTGGCCAAGCATCTCAGTGGCCAGGCTGCTGGGCCACATGGGGGCTTGTGGATTGGGATGAACAGGCTCAGCCTGTGTCCAGGGCTTGCTGGGCCAGAGCACCAGGCCTTGGGACGTGGTGTTGCTGGTGGCACAGGTGGCATGGCATCTGGGGCTTAGGGTGGTAGGTGCTTGCCCCCACCCCCCTAAACTTCTGATGGACCACCGTGCCTCAGATTGGCAGGCCAACCAGACACCAAATGGCAGGTAATGAGGTCTGTGGGAGGCTGCCCACCGCCTCGCCTGCTGTGCCTGCCCTTGCTGCTCTTTTCCTGTCCCTGTTTCTCCCTCGTCCCTCGTGCTCCTCGTTTTCTCCCTGTTTCTCTCTGTCCCTCTCTCTCTGCCTCTTCCTGTTACCCCATCTCCTGCGCTTCTCGAGTCTGGTAACGGACTCTTCGTGTCTGCCGCAGGCACTTACGCACAGCCTCGCGGGCACTGGTTCCACCAGCCTCACCCGGGCTGAGGGAGGCTGGGCCTCTGTGGCCGCGGCCCCCGTGGGGCCTCTTGGGGTTGCAGTTGCGCACAGAGTGGGTCCTGCCTTCATCCGTCTTTCTTCAGCCTTTTAATTTTTGCTTATGATGGCTTTCGTGTTCAAAAATTGTTCAAATTTTTCACGTTTTGTGTGGAATCTGTGGAATTCTTCCTCCTTCAATCCTTCTGTTGTTCCATGCGTTGTCTAGCACGTGGCCAGATAAACACACATCTGTCTTCTCCTGTCGGTGTTTCCAGGTCAGCGTCTACACTTGAGATTTCATCCGTCTAGAATTTACTGTGACATAAATGTGAGGCAAGGGCTGAACTGTGTTGATATGGTTGTATCTGAACAGTTTCTTGACTGATGTTTTCTATCACCAGAAACTATAAATGTGACATACCGCATCCTCAGGTTCGAGGTGCCTGTGGCCCTGTTAGAAGATCAGGTCGGGGCCTCCTCTTGACCAGTCTCTGTTCTGAAAAGTCACGGGCGGCCTTGCGCTTGCCCTGCAGATGCAAGTTGGTCCACGCAGTTGGGGCCTCTTCCCTGGGACCCCCGGTGTGCTGGCCTGTGCGCGTGTGCATCCCGCTCTGGTTTCCCCAGGTCTCCAGCCCCCCTGAGCCTCCTTGGTTACTGAGAACAGGTCCCTGCTGTGGGAAGGCCCCTCAGAAGCCCCCACAGTGATCTGGGCCCCTTTGCAGCATCCGGCCTGTGAATGTGTGACTCCCTGTGGCTGGGAGGGCATGGGCTGTCCCATGCCCGAGTGGCTTTGTCATGCTGTGGGGGGTGAACGGGCCTCTTCCTCTAGGGTCACGGGCTTGGCACCCCCAGGGCCTCCAGTGGCAGCACCACTGGGCCAGGCACACGCATGCCTGTTTGTGTCTCAGTTCAGGTTGGGTCGGCCGGTCCACCTGCCTCGCAAGCATCTTGCCTGCGTTGCCAGAGAGCGAGGTGCTGGCCCTCGCCTGTGGGCGGCTCTCAGCCAGGCATCCAGGGGTCTCTGTGATTGGACTCGTGGGTCATTCTCCGGGTGGGGGGGCTCAACATGAGAGGCAGGAGTGAAGACCACGACCCCAGGGATGCCCCCAGCCCCTTCCCACTCTGGAGCACATGCTTCTCAGGAATAACATTCTACGAGGCGGAACTTGGGTTCAGACCTGGCTCTGCTCGCCCTGTGGGGCTCAGCACAGGTGGCACTTCGCGCTGGCCACTGTGTTATTGTGCAAGAGCCATGCCAGCTTCTGGCTGTGCCATTCCTTGCTCAGGGTGCCTCCCAGCTGGTGGTGTGACTGCGCTGCGGGGCCCAGGCCACCAGGAGGGACAGTGCCACGCCAGCCGTGCTGGTTGGTCTGTGCAAGCCTGAGGTGGCCACTGGCCTAGTGGCTCTTAGAGCAGCCCCTGCCCCTCAGCTCACCCCTGGGGCCTCTCCCTGCCACACCAGCCACAGTCAGCTTCTGGCTGTTCCCTGGCTTGCTGTGCTTTGTTCTGCTGCCTGGACTGGACTGTCAGGCCACTGAGGGGCCTTTCTTCCCCAGGCCCTGGGCGTCCGTCTCCGTCCCTGCGTGACCTTCCACCCGGGCACCCAGAGTCGTCAGTTCCGCCCTGAGTTAGGTCTTGTTCTGTGGGGACACCCCCCTGCAGCTCTGATTTGGGTAGGCTGAGGCCCAGTTTCTTTCGCCCACAGGGAAGGCTGCCTATTGTCAGGTGGGGAGAAGGAGACACCCCACCCCCCTGGCACATCTTGCCAGGTTGTCGTTTGCAATTGATGAGTTTGGTATTTCAAATATGCCTTTAGTTAAACTTTTTCTTTTCAAAATATTTTCACTCTCCGTGAAATCCTAATTAGGCCATTCATTCATCTGAATGTACTTGCTGCTCTCTGCATTTTGCAAGGTAACGAGGCTTCCAGCGGGCTGCCAGCCAGTCCTCCGGGGCCTTTGCTCTGTGCCCTGCAGGGAGAGGCTGGCGCCCTGTGACACCTGCACCCATGAGCCCTGGGCCGCAGTGCCTGCGGGACACCGAGTGTGCAGATGGGGACACTGAGGCCTGGGGTGGCAAATCGTCTCTGACAGCCTGGGAACTTTGCACGATGTTTCCTTAAGGAAGTACAGAGCTGGGTTTACTCTTTCAAGATCCCAAGTTAAGGAAGAAAGGGAAGCACCCTGTTAACAAAGCTGTCAGCTGGTCCTTGCTATAGAAGAGCTTCTGCAAACAAGAGACGATAGCTGGGCAGCAGGGTCCTGCAGCTGACATCTGTGCATGGATGACGTCCAGCCCCTCTGGGATGTGGGCAGCTTGGTGGCAGCGTGGACCCTCCTCAGTGCCGCCTTGGGTGTGTCCGGTGTGGGCCAGGCCAGGTGGCCTCCTTCCTGCCCTGTGGAGGGACAGCAGCCTGGAGGCTGGGGCACAGAGCCCAGGGAGAGCGAGTCGTAAAGGCTAGGGTTGACATGACTGCAGTCTGCTCAGCTTCTTTCTGGGCAGAAAGCTCAGACCCCAACCCGACCCCGACAGCCCTGCTGGAGGCCTCTGTTGGGGGTGGCTCCTGGCCATTTGTGGGGTCCCTCGGGAACCTCCTGTGCCAGGGGAATTTGTTCCCAGGATCCATTTTCCACCACTCCTGTCTTCCCTCTTGACAACTTTTTGTCCTTTTCTGCCCGTTTGGCAGGTCTGCCTTGGGTTTGCATCCTGCAGCCTGTGGACAGCGTCCCAGCCGCTGTTTAGCTTCCGCCATGTTTTTCTTCAAATCCCCACAGGATCCTCATCACCCATGATCGGTCCTTCTCCTTATAGTTTGTTCCCAGCTCATCAGTTCAAGGCCATCTTTAACCTTTTGAGGGCACATCAGCTGTTCCCTGATGTTTGTGCTGGTAAACGGCAGCTCTTCTGAGTCCCCGGGGGGCAGCAGGGTCTGCCCTGGGCCCTGGGGGCTGGGGCAGGTCTGTGCAGCCTCAGTGTTTCTGTCCAGGATCCTGGCCCGGCCATGGTCCCCACTCCTGTCACAGAGACACTTTGGTGTGGACTGAGGCTGGGCACCTTCAGGCTGTGGAGCCAGGGCAGGCCAGGCCTCACAGGTCTTGGCGGGGGCAGCCTTGCCAGGTGTTCAGGACAGGAATGCAGTCTGCCCAGAACGCTGACCCCCCAGGAGCCTGAGTCCTACCTCCCCCAGCACAAGAACCTGTCAGGAGTGTCAGGTCACCTACCATCCATTTTCTGGGGCAGGTGAGGCCCCACAGGGCAGCCTGGGTGCCTCTGGGGGGGGGGTGTGCATGACTTTGTGGGTAGCTGCATGCGTGAGCCTGCGGGTGGATTTAAGGAGGTCCCCAAATTGTCAGCATACCAGCTGCAGTGTTCTGCGTCCTGGCGGGGGCAGGGCACACAGACAAGTCCGATTCCCAGCAGGCTGTCATGGTGTGGGGGGGTGGGGAGCCAGGCAGGGACACTGTGGGGCCCAGAGTCTGCACTGGGTAGGGGTGGGGTGAAGCCCCCTGCCCAGTTCCACTGGGTCATCATTTGCATATAAAAGGCAGGACTTTGCTGTCTGATGGAGGCTGGTGGTGTCTGGACCTGTGTGCCATGGGCACTCCCGGGCTTCAGGAGCACTGAGTTGGCTCCCAGGCAGGTGAGGGGTTCTGGAGCAGAGAGACTGGCATCCAGCTCAGCTTCTGGGAGAGAATGGGAGTTCCCAGGGGCCCTGGGAGGAGCCAGTGCTGGAGGCCACGCAGGACCCTGGGCAAGGGCAGACCAGAGGGGACCTGGCTCTTTGATGCTGTGGCTCAGGAGCAACGATGGAACCTCCCTCCACAGGGCATGCTCTGGTCTCTTCCCTGCACTCCCCTTTGATCCATCCAGGGCCAGGTGGCCACAGCTGCCCTGCCTCTACCCTTGATAGCTGGAGGGTCTTCCTGACACCTGTCACCCCCTGGGCTGTGGGTACTGTGCCTGCAGGGCCTGGAGTCTCCCTGCTGGACCCCGGTGTTGTTCCCGATGAGGGAACAAGGGACCAGTTTCTCACTCTCACACTTCCCAGGGAACCTCCTTCTGCAAGCTGAGCCCCAGGCCCCATCTTCCTGGATGGCGAAAGCCCAGGCTGGGCTCTGTGGGGAGGTGGACCTGGTATTGCTGACAATAGTCTGTGCAGGCCCGTCCCAGTGCCCAGAAGTGTCAGCAGCTTGCAGGAATGCTGGTGGGGAGGCAGGCGGGCAGGGTGTGGGGGTGTGAGACGGGGCCTCCGTGGGGTGCAGGGGTATCTCATCTGCTGACCATGAGGGGCACTGCCATGTCAGGGTTGGCCCCTTGGCAGCCCCCCACGCCCGGGCCCTGTGTGGATCTGCCCACAAAGGGGCAGATCTCTCCTGGGGCCTGCTGTGCCTCGTGCTGCCACCCGGGGGCTGTGACCCCCAGCCTGGGGGCTTAGTTAGCAAAGCCGCAGTGGGTCACATTGAGGTCACTTGGGGAGGGCTGCCCGGCAGGGCGCCCAGCATGTGAGGGCACTGCAACGTGCCTGGTCAGCAGTGGCCAGGGTGGCATGGGCCCACAGACTGGGACGGGGAGGGGCTCCATGGCTGCGGTGAGCCTCCCTGACTGCGGGGCCGGGGCACAGATAGGGCTACACTCTGCGGTGGGGGCAGGGAGCTCTGCGCTCGGTCCCTGTCACTGTGCCCTGGACCCACATTGCCCTCAGGGTCCCATCTCCCAACCCCTGGAGTGAGCCCAGCCACAGTGAGGTTCCTTCTTGCCCAAACCTGTCCTGAGGTCCTGGCTGCAGCAAGGCTACCCCAGGCCACCCAGCTGGCTGGCTGTGTTCCCCCAGGGCAGGCAGGCGAAGATGGGGGGCCCTGCAGCAGGGCAAGGCAGGCCCGGATACATGGGCAGCCCCTCAGCAGGCCTGATGCCAGGCTGCGCCATCTGACCCGCTTGCCTCCTGAGGGCTCCCTGTGCCTGCTTCCCACCCAGTCCTGAGTCTGGTTTCCCGTCTGGCAGGGAGTTTCCCCACTGCCAGTGCCTCTTCCACTTATCCAGGGAGAGCATGTTTCTTGTCAAATGGCGGAAAGGCCGTGGGAAGTCCTCAGGCCCCCACAGAGAGCCTCTCCTGGGGCCCTGGGGCTCATCCCAGAGACCCTTCCGTGGGCAGCTGGGCAGGTGGTGCTGGGGTGGGTGTCTCAGCCCCTAACCACCAGGCTCTCCTGCTTCATCTTTCTTGGCTCTCTTGGTGGGGGCTGGGCTGACGAGCCACGTCTTGCCCCCCAGAGACTTACTGGCCACAGGCTCCCAGGGGCTGAACCCCCACTGCCCCTCAAAGGGGCTTTGTGCCACCACAAAGAGGCTCTGTCCCTCAGAGAAGCTTGGGTGTTACCATGGTGACAGAGGGGGCCTGGGAAGAAGGGGTCCAGCGTCTTGAGGGAGAAAGGGTGTTCCAGGCACACGGCACTGGTGCACACAGGCCACCGGCCCTCAGCCTGACTGGACAGCTGCCCCACCTGTGCCTTCGGTGGGGGGGTGGTCCTCGGGGTCTCATGGACCCCTTGGCCCCTGGGTAGGAGCTGGGCTCCCAGGCCCCGGTGCCAGCTGGATCCGTCGGGTTTGGTCCCAGCCTGGCTGTGAGCCTCAGGCTCTGCCTCAGGAACGCCTTGGCTCCTGTGCCCACCCCAGAGCACGGTGGGGTGGGGCTCTGAGCCTGGGCCCTCAGAACTGCCCCCTCGCTGCTCTGCTCTCCCTGAGATGGAATGGGGGGTTGGGGGAGCCACCTCCCAAAGGGACCCTAGGGGGAGGTATGGAGGCAACAGGCCAGCCCACCCCACACAGTGGGGCACCTTGGGGTTCCCCAGCCTTATGCCCGGGCTCCCCTATTGTGGCCAGGCTGGAGTGGGTAGGCTGCTGGTGTAGGCAGAGGGACCACCAGCCCCAGCCCTCCCTGCCCTGCCCTTGGGGTGCCCCTGGGCTGGCTGCTGCTGTAGAGACTGTGAAGGAGGTGGGTCCTCGCTGCCCAGACCCCACATTTGGAGCCTGTCAGGCATTGCCCTCTGGCTGCAGCTGCAGCTGGAATCTGGGTCAGGTGCAGGAGGGGCAGCCTAGGGCTGGGGGACTGCTGTCCATTGCCATCCCACAAGTCCACCCAGAGAGGCAGGGAACCCGGAGACTTGGAGCAAGTGTCTGTGACCTGCCCTGGCAGGAATCTCAGACTGAGACCCTTTGGGGGCCTCTGGTGGGGGCTCCCTGTGGCTCAACCCCCCCATTGAGGAGGGGCAGCAGCTGGATGCTCACCTACACCTGGCCCACCCTCCTGCCAGGGCGAGGCCTCCTCTGCCATGTCCAGCCTGTAGTTACCTGGCCATTTCCCAGCCCTGGCCCTGGGCCCGGCCCCAGGCCCTTAGCTCCCAAGACCTCGGGCTCCGTGGGCTCCCAGAAGTGTCCCTGCCTTGACCTGGCTCCGAGCCTCCTGCATCAGCCTCCCCATAGCCCCTGGTCCTCCTGGACCACCAGTCCAGCAGCTCCTGCCCTGGGGCTGACCAGTGCTGCCAGGGACCTGGCTCTCCCTTAGCCCAGGGCGCCCCATCAGTGCAGGGCAAGAGCCCCTTGGGAAGAACCGCCCAGACCGTTCCCCCTGCACAGAGTAGTTGTACTCTGTGTGGTCAGTGGGTGCTGCTGGGTGTCCACAGGGACGGTTTGGGGGCAGGAGGAGGTCACTGAGGGGCCATCCCTGTCCACCTCCCACCCCCATGGTGTTGGGTCCAGGTGGCGATAGGGTCACCTCCTCTGCTAGGGAAACCCAATTTCCAGGCTGAATTCTGTTACAGTTCTCCCAGCTCCCTGAAAACCTAGCTGCTTCCCTCAGGTGGTGGGCGGCAACACCCAAGCCCCTGGGGAGAGTTCCCTGGCCTCGCGCTCACTTGCCTGGCCTGCTGGGGTCGGGGAGGGGCACCTGCTTTCCCATTTCTTACTTGCCTCTCGAGAAGGCAGTAGCTCTTAGAACATGGGTACGTGCAGAACTTTGGACCTACTGCAACCTGCAGGCCAGGAGCCCTCCACCCAGAGCACCGCTGCAGCCGACACGCCCTCTTTCCAGTGCGTGTGTATATGTGTGTGTGTGTGTGCGCGCGCGCGTGCGCGTGACCATTTCCACACTCATCCTTCGCACCTCATCTCTGGGCCACATGCCTTGTTGATGACCTTTTCCCACCTCGAGTTGGGGTTCGGTTTTTCCTACTGACATATAGTCACCGTATAGATTAAGGATATCTCTTTTCTACTGGATGTTGTGAAGACGATCCCAGTATGTTGACAGTATTTTCGTTTTCTTTGTCGTTTTCTCCTACTTACCATATCATGGAAAATTGCAAACACAACAGTGGAGGGTAGTGTGACGTGTCCCCACATGCCCACGCATCTTCCGCAGCAGTGGAGCCATGTCTACATGTACAGTCCCACTTGTTGTCTGTCTGAAACGCTCGCTACACTTGAAAAGCAAGCCACAACCACAGCACGTGGCACTCTTTCTGGATGTTTAGAAATATTTCATTCTCACAAAGACAAGCTGGTCCTTTTTCCTTGGCAGTTCCTTCCACTGCTTTAAGGTCAAGAACGGACTCTTCCCATCCAAGCCCCCCCTCACCCTGCGACCCCCGCATTACACCAACTATGGGTGACCCTGTGGTCCTGGCCGTGGCACAGTGCCCGTCCTCGTGGGCTTGGCCAGAAGCTGTCCCCATGGCTGTGGGCACCATCCAACCACAGCAGGGGCGGTAGGGTAAAGATGGGCACTTGCAAGGCCTGAACAGTGCTGGGAGCATGGGGGGGAAACCGTGCACTCCCAGGTGGGTGGCCTTCAGCACCCCTGCTGCCTACTTTCCTCCCCATCAAGTGGGTGGGGCCAGGGGTATGAAAGGAGGCTCCACCCGTAGCCAGTCCCCTCCCTCCCCTTGTGAAGGTTGGGGCAGTGGGCAGTATACCAACAAATGGCCGGCGAGGGGTCAGCACTGGAGTCCAGGCCTCCTGCCAGCCTGACCCGTAGGAAATTCCTCTAATTCCTCAACCCAGATTGGACTCTGTCCCCATAATTTGATTTCTGGAGCAGGGTTTGGCTGGACTCCTTCTGAGGAGGAGCAGCTGATTTAGCAGGAAGACGCTGAGTGTGGGCATGGTTTCGGGGGAGGGTGGGCATCTCCTCAGTTCCTCCGTATGCCTGCACCCTCGTGGGGGAGCGGGCGCTGGTCACAGTGGCGCCCCAGCGGGTTTGGGGGCCCCTTCCCAGGAGTGTTTCTCAGCCTCACCCTTGCTCACCCATTCATCCACCCAACTACCCGTCCACTCATTCCTCCTGCCCGCCTCCCATTCTCCCCCGA
>NW_020175053.1:6209699-6214938 GCF_003031525.2 Neophocaena asiaeorientalis asiaeorientalis
TGCCTCCCTACCCACCCCCCCTCCCATGCAGCCCCCTCCTGGCAGCCTCCATACGTCCCCTCACTGTTCATCTGTGTCCCTTTCCACCCGGTGTCCTGCCCTTCCATCTCTCCATCCACCCACCTGGGGCCACTCCTGGGGTGCCTAGACCTGGACACGTGCCCCAGGACAGGCTGCCTGTGTCTGCATGGCACATTTGTCCCTGTCCTCTTCCTAAATCCACCCCATGGGTGACGGGCAAGCGTGGTGAGGAGCGGCCTACACCGAGGACTCAGGAAGCTGGTGGCTTGGTCTGGGCAGGGGCGGGAGGGGCCTGCCCAGCAGGCAGTGTGGGGCCCTCGCAGGGGAACAGAGGCTGAGAAGGCATTGGCCAGAGAGGAGAGTGAGGGTCACTGAGGTCCCGCACATGGCACTTCCCTGGCGGCCCCCAGGCCTCCCGGGACAGCAGAGGAAGCAAGTCTGGAGCCGACCTCTACCCAGGATCAGCTGGGTAAAGCATCTTTGAAGTCTCATGGTCCATCTTAAAAATTCATGCATATTTTGCCTTCCGTGTTATCACGTGGGTCTGCAGCCAGCCAATCACCCCCGTGCTGACCACCACCTCTCCCAGCAGGAATTCAGTTCGTTGCTGTTTCATTTGCGTGACAGGTGCTGGGGAAGTGGAGCCCAGCCCTGGACCCACACTGGTCTCTTCCCTCGATGGGCCTTGATTTCCCCAGCTGTCGCGGGTGCTGAGGGAGTCTCTGTGCTGTCCTTTCACCTTGAAGTGCACCCGCACCCCTGGCCCAGCTGGCACGGGTATGGCCAAGCCCAGCGTTGACCCTTCCTTTCCAGGGCTCTGTCCTTGCAGCCGGTTCCCCAGGGGCCCATGAGCAGCAGAGCTGACCCTTCAGGGGTACTGCCAGCCATGCCCAGGCCCCATGTTGGTATGGCCTTGGCGGGCTGGCCTGGATCCGGCTTTGTGCTGTACATGGAGCCCCCGCATGGCCTGCGCCCCACCCGCTGCCGTGCGCCTGGGTCTGAGCACACATACTTCTGCTGCTCTTTGCCCACAAAAAGCAAACATGCTGGTCAGCCAGGGAGCAAGTGGTAAGGAAAAGCGCTGGCTCTGGCTCGTCTTTGCAGCTGCCAAGCCCCCACTGCCCCCACCCGCTCCCCGGGGGCCCACAGGGGCAGCGCTGGGCTGGGGCCCGGGCAGGCCTGACTCTCTCCAGACGCTGGGCCTCAGGCACATGGGCCACTTCTGGACACGGAATCTCAGCCAGGCTGTATGCATGGGGTATACACCGCCCTTGCTCCCAGCCAGCGTGGCTGGGAGTGGAGGTGGGACCACTGGTCTGCAGGCCCGCGTCATCCCCGCACCTGCCTAGGTGGCCAGGCACCCAGAGGCTGTGGAGCAACTTCTCACTCCCTGCCAACTAGTGTGCCAGCTCTGCCGTGCGAGCTGTGTGGCTACAGACAGGTCCCCCACCCTCTCTGGGCCCCAGAGCCCACCTCAGTGAGATGGGCCTGTGCTGGTACCATGAGGGTGGGGTGAACTGGCATGTGCTTTGGACAGCAGAGGGCCTGGGAGATCTGAGAGCTGGTCACACCAGCTCTTTCTTTCCTTCCCTTCCCTCCCCTTCCCTTCCCTCCCCAGCAGGCTCTGGGACACCCATGGTCCGAGGTTCTGCTGGGCCTGGCAGGAAGCAGGGAGCCCGGGTCAGAGCCCCACACACTACAGGGAGGGAGCCGGCTGCTTCCGGCCAGCCTTGGATTAATGGCTTTTAATTTAGAATTTAATCAATGTGGCTTCTTTCCAGAGAGCTGGATGCTGTGGTCTGGGAGTGAGTCATGTGATCTGTGAGTGGGGTGGGCAGGGGGCCCACGACGGCCTCTCCAGGCCCCCGCCCTGGCCCCACCCTGACTTGCTCTGCTTTGCCTGCAGTCAGCCAGCATCCTGGTCATGGAGGACTGCAACGTGCACTCGGCTGCCAGCATCCTGGCCTCAGTGAAGGAGCAGGAGGCCCGCTTCGAGCGGCTGACACGGGCATTGGAGCAGGAACGGCGCCATGTTGCCCTGCAGCTGGAGCGTGCCCAGCAGCCTGGCATGGGCAGCAGTGGTGTGGGCAGTGGGCAGCCCTTGTCGATGGCCTGGCAACAGCTTGTCCTGCAGGTAACAGCCCAGGGACTCAGGAAGGGTGAAAATGGCCAAGTGGGGAAAAAATCAAGGGGCGTAGGTGGACCACAAGCCAGCATGCAGTGGCTTATTGCACGACCTGGGGCCTCTGGGGAGGGAAAGAAAGTGGGATTCCAACCCCCTTGGGTATGCAGGGCATCATGTGACAAATGGGCAGGACACAGCCCAACGCTCAGAACAGCACTTTCCACTTGTGTGAGCCCTCAGGGCCCAGACAGCTGGGCAGAGTCTGTTCTGGGCAGCTCAGCAGTCAGCCTGGTGACACTGAGGGTTTTGCTTCCATGGAGTCTCTCTGCCTTCGTTGCCTGCATCAGTCAGTGGGTCAGCCCCGGGGGAGGCTTGAGCAGGGCTGAGGCTCTGCCTGCAGCCCATCAGGTGACTGGCCATTGCCCCTGCTCAGCCCCAGGAGGTGTAGAGCCCCAGTCTGCTCTTGGCCAGGCCCTGAGAACTCTGAAGTTGGGATGTACAGTCAGGTCAGGAGGCCTCGTGGGGTCCTCCCAACATGAGCTGTGCCGCAGTACCGAACCTTCAGATGGGGCAATAGCGCCTGGCTCCTGGGGTGCTGATGGGGGAGGAGGGAGTTTGCTGTGATTGTTGCAGTTCCTGTGATTGACTGAGATGCAGGGCAGGGCACGGGCAGAGCTCCAGGGAGCCAGATGGGCTGCTGGCTGTGGGGGCCCGGCACATATGTGCTGGCGGCTTGGAGTGGCCTGGACCTCTGTGGCTGGAGAGAAAAGGAGGGGGTTACGGGTCTTGGTGGAGACTGGCCCAGTGCGCTAGCTTCATCTAGCCTGGGCGTTTGGGGCTCAGAAGCAGTGGTCTGTGTCAGGCTGGGGGACCTGGCCAGTAACTGCCCCCAAGCCTTGATGTCCTCATCTACCAGTGGGTGATCCATACGCACGGCCCAGCATGGTCCACAGTCAGAGCTGAAGACACATCTTCAGTGGGCCCATACACACTGGGTAGCTGTCTTTCCAAGCCAGCTGGTGCTGAGGTGGCTGCACAGCCAGTTCATGGGAGGCTGGAACTGAGGCCAGGTGGGTCTACGTATGAGGGCCACCCCTGTGGCCCCCTGGACCCCAGGCACTCCAAAGGGTGAGGCCTGCACCCCCAAATTTGGGGAGCAGAACAGCCCGCTGGGCCACACAGGGACAGTGGCAGCCCATGACCCCAAAGCCACTCTTTAGGCTCCAGGCCCTCTTTCCAGCCCTCCCAGGCCAGAAAGGGCTCTGGCCTCCAGCCCAGAGGGTGCTGCTGAGGGTCAACGCCCCTGTGGGAAGACATTCCCATAGCCTGGAGCTGCCCTGGCCTCCTGAGGGCTGCAGCCCGAAGATCAGGCCACCACCCTCCCCGCCCACTACCCCTCCCCACCCAAGGCCCTCCAAGACCTGCCCTTGGTTTTCTCTCTTGGGAGGAGATGGTTTCTCAGGCTGAGATCAGAGAGAGTGTGTTCCCAGGGCTGTGGCTGGACAAGCAGGGCTGATGGGGAGGCAGCCACATCCAGCGGGCCAGGCCTGGCAGCCTCCATGCCAAACCTGCTTCCCAGACCCATCTCAGCAGGAGGTGCCTAGTGACCCACCTGTGAGCCACGGCTGCCTGGACCTGGTCCTCAGTGTCAGAACCCGGATCTGTGCAGCTTGGAGGCTGGTGGCAAGGCAGGTAGCTGGGGCTGGGGAGTTGAGAGTCTCGGCGTGCTGCTCCACAGTGCTGGCTGCCTGCCCTTCATCCTCTAGCAGAAAGGGTCGCCTCCTCCAGACACCTGGAGCAGGCTGGCTGGAGCAGGACTGGCCCTCAAGCAATGTGTGTGTGTGTGGAGGCAGGGGACACCTTTAGGGACCTGGCCAACTTTGGGCTGGGCCAAGAGGGGGATGAGGCTAGGGCAGTAACAGATGGTGAAATTTGGGAGAAGACAGAAATGACTCACATGTAAGCATCCAGGCCAAGTTCTCTCAGGGCAGTGGTACAGTCTTCTGCTCCTGCCCCAGGTAGCTCCACGGATGGAAGTTACAGCGGGTCCAGTGGTAAGGACAACTCAAGGGAAACTGAGACTCAGAGGAACATGCAGTGGACACCCAGAGTGCTTGAGCATGCTGGTTGCATGGCCTATGTGTATGGAGTGTCCTAGAAGAGGAGTGGGGTCTGGGGAGAGGCAGGTGGGAAGCAGAAAGCCAAGGCTAAGGCCCCCTCTCTTGCTCAGCCTGCTGAACCTTTGTGGGCCGGCCCAGCTCTGTTCAACCCAGAGCATAAGTCTCTTGTTCTTGGTGTGAGAGCCGTTGGCTTGCGTTTGCGGGGTGTGACCTGAGAGGGCCCCAGCCCAGACCCTTCCCTGTGTCTACACTTCCCTTTGGCCAAGCCAGACCCCCAGGGTGGCTGCACCTCCATGCCAGGCTGCTGGGGGTGGGGAGTGCACCATAGTAGGAGAAGCCCTGATTAACCGTCCCCTCTAGCTACCACTTCCCAATAGGTCAAAGACATGGAAGGGAGAGGATCTGAGGCCAGCTGGGCCCCACAAGCTTTCGCCCAGGGTCACCCAAGAGTTGTGCTCCCTCCCCTCCCTTTGATCTTCTCTGACACCTCTCAGAGGATGGGGGACCCCTGGGCCTCTGTGACTTGATGGGGAGAACCCAAGACAAAGTGGGTCAGTGCAGGCCTGGGTTGAGCTCTGTGGGGACGCTTACTGGGGAGGTGCTGGAGGGTTGGCAAGAGCCTGGAGCCAGATCTAGGAAACCTGAGCGACATCGCCGTCAGTACTCTTATAGGCCACCATTTCACAGCTAGGGGAAACTGAGTCGCAGCCGGGATGGGCAGCTTGTGCCAGGAGGGTGGTCTTGCAGGATGCCTTAGCCACACTGGCCCCTGCATTGCCAGAACTGTTTCCTCAACTGCAGGGGTAGGGCTGTGGGCTCTTTTACTGGGGGTAAACCGAGGCCTGGGAAGGAGGACTCGGCGGGAAAATGCTACCTCCGCGGTACGGGGGTGGGGAAGGGGAGCCCTGACTGACCTGACCGCAGGGGCAGAGGGCGACCCCGGCCCAAGGCTGCAGGCAAGACCCGCTCCGCC